>NC_073253.2:96626250-96960000 GCF_029289425.2 Pan paniscus
ATCATATGGCCTAAGTGTGTAGAAGACTGTATCACCTGGGTTTGTGTAAGTACACACTGCTGTTCTCACAATGCAGACATCTCCTAATGACACGTTTCTCAGAAGGTATCCTGGTCATTAAGCGATGCATGGCCCTATGTGTTCTAAAACAACTACTGCTCACTATTACACCACATTGTCTCATTACTGAAAACTTTCTTTAAGACAAAAATCTTCTACTACATCAATTTTTGTTGCTGTTGTAAGTCTACTTGTAGGTAGATGGGACAAATAGTTAGCAGGGCAATTTTACTCAGGTTTTGCTTAGTTCTGTAGCCATAGCAATAGCCCTTAGCCAAACATTTAATACTAAACTTTCAGGCTCTCATTGTGACCATGTAATGTGATAGGTCAAGATGAAACAAGCTGTCAGCATATTTAAGGAAAACATAAAGATTAGTGATAAATTTGGTTGTTGGCTTGAAGTTTGCATCTTTAAGAATTCTGGACCCCAATACTCAGGGGTCTACTTGGGTGAATCTACTTGGGTGGCAATATCTCACATGAGAAAATTACATTTTATGTTAAGCTCACAGAAAGAGAGGGAGAACTTGAAAGCCTAGGTGTGACTTCTCTAGCTTTTGTCCATGTCTGTTTCCTGCTGTTATTGCACTGTATATTTTGCTATAATAAATATTTACCTGATTATAACTTTATGCTGAAGTGTATTAATCCAACCAGTAACCAAATTAGTTGTGGGAACCCCCACTCCTTACCAAACAACAGTGATTAAAATGTATGGTGATGGAGCAACCAAATTATACCCTTAGCTTTTTTGTATAACAACACACCCCCATGCATATTGGTTTTACAGCTAAACATTCAAGTTTAGATATGTGGCTGCTCCAGATTTCCAAATCATCACAAAGTTAGGAAAGCATTTCCAATTTCAGATCTCTAGCTTAGTTTCAATTACATACATTGATGCCTGTGAATCTCCTGAATTTTGAAAATTTGACTTTCTCAGTATTTATCAGCACAGAAATCAGCTGGAATTAGATATTCAGGGTAAGAAAAAAAAGTTTTCCCAGGTGGAAAAAAATCACCTTATGAGCCTTATTTAACATGAAAATAAGAGTAATTAATAAAAAGTAAGTAATGAAAGATTTTATTGTTGTAGGGAATTAAAATGTGCCTCCCAAAAATATGCCAGACTGGCTTAAGGATTATTTTGAGCTGAAGGCAATTAAGAAAAAGCAGGCATAGGGCAAGTTTCTGCCCTCCCCCATCTGCCTGAAAACAAGGCGTAAATTTTCCCTCTGAAGGTGCCTCCCTCTCTTTCCATCAAGGAAGAAGAGAACAATCCATATCACCAGAGATGAAGGGGGCTTAAAAACAAACCTTACAGACTAGACCTTAAATAACACTAGCGTCTCCCAGATACCTACCTTCCCATAATTTGTTGCCCTAAGAAGTCCAGAAAGCTCCTTCTTTTCCTTACTTCTCTATAAATTTATCACCCCTTGTCCAGATGGCATAAAAGCCTCAAAGACTAGCTGCTGCTTTGATTTTTTTTCTTCGTGAGTGACCCTCCCACAATGCCATGGAAAATTTACAGCATCAAATACAATTGGTAAGCTTTTCTCTTGTTAATCTGCTTTTGTCAGTTAATTTTGAAGACCAGACACTGAATTTTTTTTTCAATTTTTCCCCTCCTTATATATAGTGTAACCAAGAGCATAGAAAATAATTTTCCCCGAGGCCCAGTTTCCAGAGGGCAGAAAAGATGGTCACAGGCCAGCAAAGCAATCTCATGCTGAAGGGACTCATCAACAAGGGTGGGTACTCCTCAGAAGGAAAATAACAGAACCGTCTTTCAAGCTTCACTGAGCCTTGTATGAAGTACTACAAGATAATCAATGAAGTATGGAGTCAGAAATCTGGGTTGTACGTTTCTTGTCACAAAACTTCTGGCACACTTCTCCAAAATTATTGCATTATTTTCTATACATAGTTTTCATGTGTAAAGTACAATTTGCTACCAATGAGAAAAATATATCTATTTCACAGTTACAGTTATTAATATGTATCTTTCTCAAAGGTTCCAAGCCCTTTACAAGAGAACTTTATGAAAATACTGTACACAGACACCATACTGCCTCTGGCTCTCAATTTAGGAGTATTCTCACTAAAGTCATCCTATTAATGTCTTTAATGAATATAGTATCAGCTGATGTCTTTAAAATTGTCTCACAAGCCATTATGTAACATTCTGTGGTAAGATAAGCATGGTTTGTTTGCACTGATTTTATCCAATGTCAGAATTGTTTAACTTTTATATTAAATAATATAGTTTGTCTTTTATTATATTTAATGAATATGTGACATATTTAGAACCTCCTTGCTCTTTAAAAGTATTCCAATGGTTAATTTGTATGATTTAGTTTGATTTTTAGTATGGAGTATGTTGCTTTTAGCCTAAAGTACTTTACGAATAATGTTCATTTTATTTTAATAAAGAGTAGATATTTATCTACTCTTTGAAAGATCTTATTGTTGTAGGAGATTAAAATATGCCTCCAAAAAATATGCCAGTGTGGCATAAGGATTCTTTTGAGCTGAAGGCAATTAAGAAAAAGGAGGCATAGGGCAAGTTTCTGCCCTCCCCCATCTGTCTGAAAACAAGGCATAAATTTTCCCTCTGAAGGAAATCAAAAACCTATAATATGATTTATGAGGAAATAACGCCAGATTAAAAATGAAATAAACTGAAGCCTACACTCTGTTGATATATTCTTAATCTATAATGTTTCTAACCACTATGAAACCCATATAGTAATGCTTAATGTAGATTAAAGTAGTATTTGAGTCAGTCACTAATCTAGATGGTTTTGAAAACTTAATTTTCAGGAGAGTATAGAAATCATGATACTTAAGTCTCATATAGTTTTGGTATTAGATAAATGATTTAAAATCTGTATCTGTATCTAAAAATATGGTTAACTTCCCATTAGTATCTAAATTTACAAAGAAACACATACTGCTTTAGTTATTTTTTCTCTTTAGGGACACAGTCTTCAATTTTGAGCAGTAATTGTTCTATGCTTACTGTATATGTGATGATATTTTCAGGCTATATTTTATGAGGTTAAAAATATCCTATGATTCATGCTACAATTTTCTCACGTTTCAGACTTCTATTAAAACCTATGGATTATTAATCATAAGTAGAGGCAAATGCCATTTTATGAAATTTTGCCTTGAGAAAAATGTATCTGATTATTCAACACCCATTATGCTCATTTATTATTTCAAATAAATATTTTGAATAATACTTGAAACATTATGTAGCGTCTAGATGGACAGTCTGCCTATACACAAGATAAATATGCGTGTGTGTGTGTGTGTATGTATGTACGTATGAATATATGAAGTTCAAAATTATCAGGAATGTTCCTTTAATTAAAATTTAATTCATATCTTAAGAAAATCATAATTATTGTTTAACAACTTGTTGGTTTCCTTGGCCATTCTTTTTAATGGTCATTCTTTGTTAATGGGGTGATTTTTAAATTGTCAACTAAAGTATTAATATCTCAATTTTTTTCTATTTACTATGTTTTCTGTTTTTAGTTATATGATAGCAATATTTTTTGGTCACTGGACACTGATTTAATATTATTATTTGTATAAATCTTATAAAACAGTTTTAATTATCATAAAACAGTTTAAATTGTTAGTACATGTATACAGCTTACTGTTGTCAGTTAATATGGACAATTCAAAGTCACTGCTTTGTTAAGGAAGGGTTCCTAGAAGTGCATAAAATCTTTGAAGAAATACTTTCCAGGCTGTTTTGTAATTACTTATACTTGTCAAAAGTTCTCAATCTTTTTTATTCTTATTCAGTAATTTAGAACTTTGAATCTATAAAAATGAATACATCTATCTTAAATTCATATTAAATTTAATAAGAAAGAAAACACCTACTATTTTAATATACACTTTTCCACATAAATTTTATGCTTAAAGAAAAATATAAAATTTGGATATTTACTTATGAATGACTCTATTTGTGTGTATTCAAATATGCACATAAACACATAAACCTTCTAACACCTCTTTTGGTGGTCTGTTGTTCCTTGTTTGCATTGTTATTTCTAAGTTTTTAAAACATCCTCATGCCCAAGGATTTCCAATCTGCATAATTTAACTTTTTGTTTAATACACATCATACCATTTTCAAAATGGATATTTATCATTATTTTTATTACACCTATTGAAATTGTGGTCTTAGTGTGTATGCATCACTTTTTATGTTGCTATAAAATATTCTTGCAAGTAAATGAAAAGGTTAATAGATAAATCCTGAAGACTAGGCTTTTGAACAAAACTGAAAGAGTCAAGAAAGCATTCATGAATTTGAAATTTTTAATCTCTAATACTCTCATTAGGCCTCATGCTGGTCATTTACTTCTTTACTTTCATATCCCTTGCCAGATCAACCCTTGTTCTGCTTTGGATTATAAACGACTGACATACGACACACTCCACAGTCCCTCCTAAATGACTTTCAGCTAGGTTTAGCTAATGAAACGCTGCAAGAATTTTGAAGGGCAGAGGGGAAATGTCAGAGCATTTATCTCCTTCTTTCTTTCCAATAGAGCTGCAGCAGCACCGTAATTCAGTGTTCTCTAAAGTTCCAGCTCCCTTGGGAGCTTTTGCTCGCAGCATGACCTCCAGGTTGAGGGTTTCTCTTTCTTACACTCCTTTCTCGCTTTCTCTCTTTAGCACTAGGGATGGTATCTAACCTGCTGTTCTAATTTTTTTGTTGTTGTTGACTCAGAGTACACTGTTTGCACTTTTAGTTCTTCCAAACATTTTACCAACTAGTTCCCTATGTTAGATTCTCTCAATTAAGCTACCAGGTTCTGTATTCCAAATTGGTTCCTAACTATACAGGAATATCCACATTCTTCAATATGTATTTTAAATTACATTTTAACTAACCTTTCATAAAAATATACTGCACACAGTACAAAGCTGCAGCCACTAAGTTTTTTTTCTTCTTATTGATTATCCCAAGCTCTTCCCATCTATGTAGTCTTTTGCATACTGCACATCTACCCATAACCCTATACCTCCTTTTAGTCTTATGTACATACCTCTATTCCCATTGCTGGTCTTTCTCCTTTATTCACATGTCAGGCTAAAAATCATATTTTTAGAGGTGCTATTCTTGACTATTATATCAAATATATGTGGTTAATTTGTTATTTTCCTTCAAGGCATGATTTTTATTTTCATAATTATTTATAATGATTTTTATCCCTAACTATACTGTACATTCCAGGGTAAAGATTATTTTTAGTTTGTTCATAAGTGAATATTTAGCAATTTTCATAACACTACTGCATATTATAGAACTATATAAATAATGTAAAAAGAAGGTTAGAATGTCAAAAAGGAAAATGAATAAAATATGATTATTTTCCTTTGGGGATTTACATATTATGAATTAAAATACAAGATAATTTTTAAAAACCCACATTATAAAGCAAATGTGACTGTGAGTACCATGGAAAAAGAGATTTTATTCATTAAGAAACAGAAAAAACTTCAGAGAAGACATAGCTCGTTGTCTAGGAATTAAGAGATGGCCATATGTATGCTATTAATTGTTTGATAAGTGGAAATGCATTCTTGGGCTTAAGAGTTACATAAATAGGAAAGAAGGAAGATTGTACCTGATATATCTCTTAAATGGTAAATAGTCCAAAAAGAGATGAAGTTTAGAGTTAAAGAGAAAGAAGAGAATAAAAAGACATACTTGGATCTGCTGCTAGGTCAACTTGAATGAATCAATAGAAGTTTGATATTAGCACTATGTTGGAAGAGTGATGAGTCTGCTATAAATGAGAGAAGGGAGATATACGAAGTCATCATAGGGAAAAATAGAAATAGGAGCCGGAAAAGGAGAATTCATGATTGGACATGTTGAATTTGAGTTGTCACGAAGACATCCAGCCATTTGGAAATTTGAAACGGAACTCACAAGAGAAACAAAAACTGGAATACAGATTTGAATATCATTGATTTTGTCAAAGCATAAATTGCACTGGGCAAAGTTAAATATACTAGGGAGACTTTATTCAAGACTATCGGAAAAGGGGAGAGGCTAGAAGTCAGTCTGAATTCACCTTTGATGAAACAAATATCAGTAGGATTTGTATAAGAGCTGGAATAAGAGAGAAATGTTGAGCCATCTGTGTTTGCTAATTAGTTTTACCCAATGCAAAAGTAAACTTCCACATACCTTCTTGACAGAAGATAATTTTATAACTTGGAGCAAGGTGCCCATGGAAGTTAGGCTCCTACTCTCTCACGAATAAGATACAGGGGCACTATCTCGCTTAATGTTTACATTTCAAAGGGATGGCCCCCAGGTCCTTTAGAATGATGTTCCTGGGTTGTAAAATTCACAAAAAAGAAATAAAAAAAAAGAAAAGAAAAAAGAAAAAATATTTCAAAAAGATTTATACTTCAGAGTGCAGAGAGTGATGTTTCCTAAAGTAAATGCTCTAAAAAAGAGAGAGCAAGGCTTAAAGTCAGGAATCTGCTTGTTTAGAGTATAGCAAATCTAAGGGGAAAGTTAAGGCCTTTTTCCATGTAAAACTAGTTGTTTAAGTCACACGAGTATATAAAATTATTATCGAGTTAAAAGAGGAAGGAAAACAATCAAGGAGATCCACCATTTAAGTAGAAGAATAGTCAAAGGAAATAAAAGGCAAGTAGAGGCAAAGCAAAGAGAATGAGGAGGCATACTCAAGGCTGTATTAGGAAAATGGGGAGAATCAGGGATGACAATTTGGAAATTAAGATATTGTGAGGAAAGATGTTTTTGTGGAGTTAAAGGAGGAGATGTATTATGTAAATGTTGATTATATCTTCTTCAATATTGGTAGGGTTGGCAGAGAGATAACAAGATGGTAGTGCAAAGAGGAAACATTTAACTTATGATGAGAAAATTTGAACAAATGTGTTGCTCTGGGACAAAAAAAAAATCAATGGAAAACCATATTGAATATGCACAAACACAGGGTAGGGTTTGAGATTGTTTACTGTTTATTATTAAGGTTATAGGCTAAAGTGATACAATATAGAGACACAGATATAGTGGTTTAAATAAAAGAGAACTTTATTCCTCTTTCACAAAATAGACCATAGATAAACAGCCATGAATGAGTGAGCAGCTCTGCTATTCTAAATGTGTAGCTTCCATTTATGGGTCCCAGGTAGCTACTGTAATAGGTAAACTCCCAGTCAATGAGGAAGAGGAAAAGAGCCAAAACTGAAACAATTTTTGAGCAAAATCCAGAAATGGCACTTACCACTTTCATTTACATCGTACTCATCATGAAACCTCTGAGGATTAGCAAAATTAAAGTATTATGATTTGTGCAATGCTTGATTGTACTTTGTCTTGATAGTGGGAGTCTATGACTCCCAAGTACAGCCACTGAGATCCTGACAGTCCACCCATCTGCCAGGTTATCCAGTACTTTTAAGGGCCCATCCTGGACAGAGACCCTCATAAAGGCTCCAGGTAGAGCCATCCATTTAAGTCCATATTAGATCCAGAGAACATACATGAATGCTTTCTTTGATTACAGTAAAGGCAGCACATCCTTCTTCTCTATTTGGCTGGCCTTGGCCAGCGTAGCAGCAACCTTCCAACCAGGTCTTATGCTCCTTAAATTCCAGAGAATGGATATTTCCAATAGTCTCCTGAGGTGCTGTAGTTGACTTCCAATTTTCAAATCAGCTTAGGAGATCTAACTCTTTAATTAGAAATGGGGTTGTTACTTGAAATTTTTTTACTTTAGTATTATAGATAAAATTGAAATAGAAATAATCTTATTTAGCATCCTTTTGTGATAGTATATATTAAATAATTGAATAAAATTTATGCTAGTTATGGGACTTGAGAGTGGCAAAGTGTGAGGAAGTTAAAGGACATTTGAAGTATGATATTTCCCCAGCTTTATATATTATAGATAAAATAGTAAAACAGTGCCTAAAGTAACTATGCTCACAATATAAGATTAAATTATATTAGAAAACTTCAATGACAGCACTAGGTAAATTTAAAATTGAATATCTGACTTCAAAATAACTACTTAGTATTAGGTCTTCTAGTTTATAGATGAAGAAACTAAGCTTAGAGAGAGTAATAATTTGTTCAAGGACATATAACAAGCAGAAAATATTTAAACTCCCATATTCAAAGAAAAGATTAAACAATTCCATTGTATGATTATGAGATAAGCAGCCATATTATCTTTAAATATAAATTACCGCAAACATTCAAAGAAAAACAAAACTTCACTGAATTTTAAATAAATAATTGTATAAATTAAAAAAATAAATTTAAAAGATACTAAGCAGTTTGTTTTAGTTGGAAATAAAAAATGATTCTCATTGAGACTTATCTTTCAGGCTGATAAGTCTCAATCAAAACAATTCCTTGTCTCAATCAAATAGAAAATAAAAAAATTCATACTGATAATATTTGAGAAGTAAAATGCGTAAACATAGACGTTTATACTTATAACTTATTTGTATAGGTTTGTATGTATTTTATATAAAGATTCAATGTTGTATGTGTTACCATTAAAATTTTATTTATGTTATGACCAGAGCATAAAATAGACTTTTAAAATTATACAGAAAGTATAATTTCTGTAAGCCTCCTTCTTTGACTACAGTGAAATGATAATGTTGCTTATTAATAAGGAAGAGAAAAAGCAAAGAAAAAACAAACAAAACACTTTAAACACTTCTAAATAACTAGTCAAAGAGGAAATAAAAGTTACAATTATAGACTCTAGAAAATAATAAATCTTGGAACTCTAAGAAAATTAAACCTGAATTAAGACAAGATTTGAACCTAATAATAATCATATGAGAAAACTTTAGTAAATAAAATTAACAAGGAATCAAAAAGAAACAGAGAAACAATAACAAAGAAGGCAAGGTGAAGAACAAATGAAAAACTCTTAAATATTATTATGACTGTTGATTAACATTTCCTAGTGAAACTTAGCAAATAGCCATGTCATAAAAGAGTTATACTTATTGAAAAATGATAAAAATTATGAAAAGTTATGGTTGACAAATGATGCAACATATTAGAAATAAAAAGGAGAGAACTATTCAACTACAAATAACAAAATAGTTCAATATACACAAAGACACAAAATCAAACTGTAGCAACCAAAAAAACCTATTTATTTAAAACAAAGAAATACTTAAATGTCACACATTTCCTAAATACTTCACACATATTTTTTGAGAATGGAATATTTTCAGATTACATTGTTTTAACTACTTATTTGGTGCTCTTGAAGAAAGCTATATATGTATGTGTGTATATATATATATATTCATAATAATTCATAAGAGCTTTATGGAATATACTTTAAAATTTTAGAAAGGTGATTAGAAGAATATATAAACATAATTGAAAGTCACATTATGCTCCTGCATTTTAAAAATAAAATTTAGAAAGATAGGTTACTTTAAATTAATTGACAGAATCATTTAAATTTATATTTTAGTTTTCCAAGTTACCAAGTACATCAAACTAAAACAAACTACAAGTTCTTTTATTATTATTATTATACTTTAAGTTCTAGGGTACATGTGCACAACATGCAGGTTTGTTACATATGTATAGATGTGCCATGTTGGTGCGCTGCACCCATTAACTCGTCATTTACCTTAGGTATATCTCCTAATGCTATCCCTCCCCCCTCCCCCCACCCCACGACAGGTCCCAGTGTGTGGTGTTCCTCACCCTGTGTCCAAGTGTTCTCCTTGTTCAATTCCCACCTATAAGTGAGAACATGCGGTGTTTGGTTTTTTGTCCTTGCGATAGTTTGCTCAGAGTGATGGTTTCCAGCATCATCCATGTCCCTACAAAGGACATGAACTCATTTTTGTATGGCTGCATAGTATTCCATGGTGTATATGTGCCACATTTTCTTAATCCAGTCTATCACTGATGGACATTTGGGTTGGTTCCAAGTCTTTGCTATTGTGAATAGTGCCACAATAAACATACATGTGCATGTGTCTTTATAGCAGCATGATTTATAAGCCTTTGGGTATATACCCAGTAATGCGATGACTGGGTCAAATGGTATTTCTACTTCTATATTCTTGAGGAATCACCACACTGTCTTCCACAATGGTTGAACTAGTTTACAGTCCCACCAACAGTGTAAAAGTGTTCCTATTTCTCCACATCCTCTCCAGCACCTGTTGTTTCCTGACTTTTTAATGATCGCCATTCTAACTGGTGTGAGATGGTATCTCATTGTGGTTTTGATTTGCATTTCTCTGATGGCCAGTGATGATGAGCATTTTTTCATGTGTCTGTTGGCTGCATAAATGTCTTCTTTTGAGAAGTGTCTGTTCATCTCCTTCGCCCACTTTTTGATGAGGTTGTTTGATTTTTCTTCTAAATTTGCTTAAGTTGTTTGTAGATTCTGGATATTAGCCCTTTGTCAGATGGGTTGATTGTAAAAATTTGATATGTGGGAGCTAAACAATGAGGATGCAAAGGCCTAAGAATGATACAATGCGCTTTGGGGACTTGAGGGGAAGAGTGGGAGGGGGGCGAAGTATAAAAGGCAACAAACATGGTGCAGTGGATACTGCTCGGGTGATGGGTGCACCAAGTTCTCACAAATCTCCACGTAAGAACTTACTTATGTAACCAAATACCACCTGTACCCCAGTAACTTAAGAAAAAAATTTCTATAAACGTTTTGAAGAAGTTTAAGGAATGATTATCCTGTAGGATACTGGATATTCCTATGCGGAGCTACAAATTTAAATTGAAAAATACTAAGGCGATAACAGGTTCAACATCATAAAAATAAATTAAAGTATATGTGATAACATGGAATACAATGAATGTGTCATCAAAATTTTTGCTGGGGAGAATTTAGAATTATACAAAAGTTGATGGGGCACAGTTAATTATTTAGGAAAAAAATGAAGTAACTTTCTTACTTTCTATATAAATTATAGGTAAATTACAAATTAAATGAATAAAAGAAAGTGAAGCCAGGAGCAGTGGCTTACTCCTCCCAGCACTTTGGGAGGCCAACATGGGAGGCCAACAAGATGACTTGAGGTTAGGAGTTCGAGACCAGCCTGGCCAACATAATGAAACCCCCTCTCTACTAAAAATACAAAAATTAGGTGTGGTGGCCTAAGCCAGTTACTCCAGAAGCTGAAGCAGGATAATCACTTGAACCCAGGAGGCAGAGGCTGCAGTGAGTCCAGATCACTCCACTGCACTCCAGCACTGGCAACAGAGTGAGAATCTGTCTAAAATAATAATAATAATAATAATAACAGTAATAATAATAAATAAACATAAAAAAAGAAGAAATTGTAAAAAAGCAGGTACATATTGATGAAAATCTGCCATATCTGTTAATAGAATTTCAGTGTATCAATGAAACAAATTCCAATGGAAAAATCAACAGAAGTTTAAAACTAATCCTAATATGAATCCAAAAACAACATCAAAAAACAAAAAATAAGTTACAAAGAAAAAAAAAACATATTAGCCCAAATCTACAAAGAAGTCATACATGAATAAAGTTGAATAATAGCTTAATGGATGTCTAATTTTACAATTAACATTTGCAAATTAAAACACCAAAGATGTAACTGCTGTCTATTCATGAAGACACATTTTGTAAAAAAGGCATCAATTTTGATATTCGGGTGAAGGGGAAAATTACCATAACTTTTCTTAGATGACACTTTATATATTGATCTCGGTAGAATTAAAAATGTTCATCCCATTTCAATTCAAATTTCTATTTTTTTTGGAATGTATGTACAGAAAAATCAGTAATGATAAAAATAATTGTGGGTATAAAATACTGAAAGAAATCATCATAATATTATAAAGTCCATAAACTAAATACCAAATAAATCATGCAGGCTAAATATTTAATGCCAAAATATAGTCATGATAAAAGTTTTAATAAAATATCATCAAATTTTGTTAAAATATATTCTGAAGAATTTATTTTCGCTATTGCTACTGCTGTTCATACACACACAAATAATTTGGATAAACACACAAAAAATAAGCTGACTATGAATACTCTTTTCCAAATGTCAGCGCTGCATACTTTCAATTATCTGAAGTGGATTTACTCTGTTTATTACACTACTACATGTCTTCTAACAAAAAAATACAATGTATTTACTTATCATGTATATAGTTCTTGTTTGCTCTGTCTTGTTAAATGCAAATTCCACGAGAGCAGAAATCGCTCTCTTTTATTCACAGCTGCAATAATTTATTGGCCAACCATAAATTTTATTTATGGTTGGCCAATAAAGCCAACCATAGTGCAGGTCAACCAGTTGAGAGGAAAAGACATTTTACTACTGGGTCTTCATTGGCATGGCATAGAGATTTTCTTTCTTTTCTTTCTTTTTTTCATATATTCCACTCACTTTTAATAATTAAAATAAATAATTTCTATTTTTGTCAATAGCTTCAGCTTTTATTTTTGATTCAGGGGTATATGTGCAGGATTATTATATGGGTAAATTGTATGACACTGAGGTTTGGGGTACCAATAATCCTGTTACCTAGGTAGTGAGCATAGTACCCAATAGGTAATTTTTCAGCCCTTGTTCCCATCCCCCTCTCTCCCTTCTAGTGTCCCAGTGACTACTGTTCCCTTCTTTGGGTCCATGTGTACCCACTGTTTAGCTTCCATTTATCAGTGAGAACATGTGGTATTTGACTTTCTGTTCCTGTGTTAATTCACTTAGGATAATGGTCTCCAGCTGCATCCATGTTGCTGCAAAGGACATAATTTTATTTTTTATGGCTGTGTAATATTCTCTGGTGTATATGTACCACATTCGCTTTATCCAATCCACTGTTGATGGGCACCTATGTTGATTCCATGTATTTGCTATTGTGAATAGTGCTGCAATAAACATATGTGTGCATGTGTCTTTACGGTAGAACAATTTATTTTTCTTTGGGTATGTACTCAGGAAACAGACTGCTGGGTCAAATGACATTTCTGTTTTAAATATTTGAGAAATTTCCAGACTGTTTTGCACAGTGGTTGAAATAATTTACATTCTCACCAACCATATATAAGTATTCCCCTTTCTCCACAGCTTTGGTAGCATTTGTTTGCTTATTTGTTGTTGCCTTTTAATAAAAGCCATTTTGACTAGAGTGAGGTGGTATTTCATTGTGGTTGTGATTTGCCTTGCTCTGATGATCAGGGGTATTAAGCATTTCTTCATATGTTTGTTGTACTCTTATATGTCTTCTTTTAACAGGTGTTGTTTCATGTCCTTTGCCAACTTTTTAGTGGGGTTGTTTTTTGCTTGTTAAATTCCTTATATATTCTGAATATTAAACCTTTGTTGCATGCATACGTTGCAAATATTTTTCCCCTTCAGGGGTTGTCTGTTTAATCTGTTGATAGTTTATTTTATTGTGCAAAACATCTTTAGTTTAATTAGGTCCCACTTGTCAATTTTTTTTCATTGCAATTGCTTTTGAAGTCTTAGTCATGAATTAATTGCCAAGGCTGATGTCCAGAATAGTATTTACCAGGATTCTTCTACAATTTTTATAGTTTGAGGTTTTACATATAAATTCTTAATCCATCTTAAGTTAATTTTTGTATATAGTGAAATGTAGGGGTCCAGTTTCATTCACTGGCATATGGTTAGCCAGTTCTCACAGCACCAGGTATTGAATAGAAAGTACTTTTTCCATTGCTTATTTTTGTCAACTTTGTTGAAGATTAGATGGTTGTAGGTGTGCAACTTTATTTCAAGGTTTTCTGTTCCAATGGTCTATGTGTCTGTTTTTGTGGCAGTACCAGGCTGTTTTGGTTACTGTAGCTTTAAAGCACAGTTTGAAGGCAGGTAATTTGATGCCCCTGGCTTTGTTCTCTTTTGCTGAGGATTGCTTTGGATATTTGGGCTCTTTTTTTAGTTCCATATAAATTTTAGAATAGTTTTTCCAATTTTGTGCAAAATTACTTTGGTAGTTTTATAGGAGTGGGGTTGAATCTATAGGTTTTTCTAAGCAGTATGGCCATTCATACTGATTCTCCCATTCATGAGCATGGGATGTTTCTCCATTTGTTTGTGTCATTTATGATTTCTTACAGCAGTATTTTGTAGTTCATTCTGTAGAGATCTTTCACCTCCTTGGTTAGATATATTCTTAGGTATTCTATTTTTTGTGTGTGGCTATGTAAATGGGATTGCATTCTTGATTTGGCTCTCAGTTTGAACTTTATTGGTATATAGAAATGCTACTGATGTTTGTATATGTATTTTGTAACCTGAAAATTTACTGAAGCCATTTATCAGGTCTTGGAGACCTTTGTCAAAGTCTTGAGGATTTTCTTAGTGTAGGATCATATCACTATTGAAGAAAAATAGTATTACTTCTTTTCTTATTTGGATGCCTTTAATCTTGCTCAATAGCTCTGGCTAGAACTTCTAGTACCATGCTGAAGACGAGCAGTGAGAGTGGGCATACTCAGTCTTGTTCCTGTCCTTAGGTGAATGCTTCCAGCTTTTGCCCATTCAGTATGGTGTTAGCTGTGGGTTTGTCGAAGTAGATCTTATTATTTTGAAGTATGTTCCTTCAATGCCTAGTTTGTTGAAGGTTTTTATCATGAAGAGATGTTGGATTTTAAGAACTCTTTCTCTACAGCGATTGAGATGATCAGGTGGTTTTTGTTTTTAATTCTGTTTATGTGATGAATCACATTTATTGATTTACATATGTTGAACCAACCTTGCATCCCAGGAATAAAGCCTACTTGATTATGATGAATTACTGGAATTGTTTTGCTAGTATTTTGATGAGGATTTTTGCATCTGTGTTCATTATGGATATTGGCCTGTAGTTTCCTTTTGTGTGTGTGTCTTTGCCATTTTTGGTATCACTGTGATGCTGGCTTTGGAGAATGAATTACAGAGGAATCCCTCCTCCTTAATTTTTTCTAATACTTCTCATAGAATTGGTACTAGACTTTCTCTGTATGTCTTGTGAAATTTGGCTGTGAATTTATCTTACCCAAAGCTTTTTCTTGGTTGGCAGGTTTTTGTTTTTGCTTTCAGTGCTGAAAGAAATTCCGTTTTTAACAAAAATATGTTTTTCAAAGAAGGAAAAAGTATCAGTAATGATTAAAATCAACTGATAAAATAATCTTGCACATTCTTTTGCATTCTTAAACAAAGATAAAAATATAAAGGAAGTACATGGTAGTCAGTTTAAGATAAAGGGAATAGAGTTATTCTGATAAAGAAAAGCCTTAATGCCCTACAGTAAAGCACGGGTCTAGAGGTATTTTCTGGAACCAATTAGTATAATGAATATACTCATACCAGTTAGTATAATTACACCATTTTAATTGGCATAATGTATACCATATACATTATACCATTATACTAACTGGTATAATGAATATATACTAACTGCACTTGTGATGGCTTCTTGATGTGTCACCTTGGCTAAGTTCAACTACAATGCCCAGAATTCCCTTCCTTGTGTTATTTCAGTTAGAGTGAGCTAGAAGATATATTCTTTATTAAAATTTGGAGAATATAAAGAAGCAGCAGCCATTTGGTAACATACATACACCTTTCCCCAATTATTTAATCAAATACAAATCAAGATGCTGCTGTCAAAGGATTTTGCAGAAGTAATGAAAGCCTCTGATCAATGGGCCTTAAGTTAATCAAAAGGTAGATTTTCATGGTGGTGCAAAAATCTGTCACAAGCACTTTTAAAAAGAGTTTAACTCTTCCCTGAGCTCAGAGATTGGCAACTTGCAGTTCGGTTTGCAATCGTTCTTCATCTCTGCTGAATCTTCCTTCTTGACTGTCTGTTCATGCTCATGTGGTCATAGCCTGCTCCTGATCTTCTCTTCCTGACTGCTTGCCTGTGAATTCTAAGCATCAGCTCACTTGTGCTTTTGGGGCTCTAGCCATCATCTGTTGATCACTGCCTGCCCCATGGACTTCAAACTTGTTGAGCCAGGTACCTCACTTAATCATGTAAGTCTATCCATTACAATAAATCAGATAGATAGACAGATAGATAGGTAGATAGATGATAGAGATAGACAGATGACAGATAGATAGATAGATAAATAGATAGATAGGATTGTCAGGCTGCAAACTTTCCAAACTTTTATGCTCTGCTTCTCTCATAAAACTGAATGCCTTTAACAGTACCCAAATCACCTCTTGAATGCTTTGCTGCTTAGAAATTTATTCCACCAGGCACACTAAGCCATCTCCCTCAAGGTCAACGTTCCACAGATCTCTAGGGCAGGGGCAAAATGCCACCAGTCTCTTTGCTGAAACATAATAAATCACCTTTGCTCCAGTTCCCAACAAGTTCCTCATTTCCATCTGAGACCACCTTAACCTGGATTTTACTGTCCATATCACTGTCAGCATTTTAGGCAAACCCAATCAAGAAGTCTCAAGGAAGTTCCAAACTTTCCCACATTTTCCTGTTTTCTTCTGAGCCCTTCAAACTGCTCCAGCCTCCACCTGTTACCCAGTTCCAAAGCTGCTTCTGCATTTTTGGGTATCTTTTCAGCAGTGCCCCACTCTCCTGGTACCAATTTAATATATTAGTCTGTTTTCACACTGCTGATAAAGACATACCCAAGATTGAGCAATTTACAAAAGAAAGAGATTTAATGGACTCACAGTTCCACTTGGCTGGGGAGGCCTCATAATCATGTTGAAAGGCGAAAGGCACATCTCACATGGCGGCAGATAAGAGAAGAGAATGAGAACCAAGCAAAAGGGGTTTCTCCTTATGAAACCATCTGATCTCATGATTCACTACCACGAGAACAATATGGGGGAAACCATCCCTATGATTCAATTATCTCTCACTGGGTCCCTCCCACAATATGAGGGAATTATGGGAGCTACAATTCAAGATGAGATTTAGATGGGGACACAGCCAAACTATATCAAATTTAAAATGGCAGAGCTAAATCAATCTACTGTTATTGATCCCTACATGCAATTATATCAAGTTTTGAAGTATCTTTCCCCTTTCTTTCACACAATTAAGTCAATAAAATTTGCATGTGGATTTTGAGGAACAAAGCATTTGGTTCCTTTGACATTTGGAAATATTATAATTTTTATAAAAATTACAATTTTTACAGGAGAGGATGTAGTTCCTCATCTGTGGTTACCATTTTACATTACTGGCAGCAACCACAACAAAAAAGATTAATTATGTGCTTTACTTACTTATGTGAATTGATACAAAAGGTGTAAACTGTCACATGTCATCTTTCCAGGCTAGAAAAACCTATTCCTCTTCCCACCTAGAGAATGTAATGCTAAAATTAATACAACCTCAAGGAGGAACAGGTGGTTGAAACAAATGTCAATGTGCTGTGTTAAAAAGGGAGTAATTGTTCAATTTACATATCACAGTACAAGTGACGAACTTATTATTAAATTATTTTTTTCCTAAAACCCAAAGGATGATTATAATAGAAATATCAAAATGGCATTGAAGAGTGAACTAAACTAAATCTGAAGAGATGAATTTATCCCCGTTTTTCAGGATGTAGCAATATTTAAAGCAACAGAACAGAAAGGGAGATGTTGTCAAAGTTCTACACTAGGGCTTTCTGAGTTATTAGCGATCATTCCCACTGAGAGTGGGGCAAAACATGTTAAGATAACCTATATGATCAAGATCCAGAGAGCTGATGCTGAGATGGAGTTAGTAGCCAGAGAAAAAGTGTAGAAGTCATACCAGTAAAACAGATAATTTTGTGGGATGAAGGAATGTACAATTAGAGAGCCAATATAAAGCAGTTATGAGTAGTTTTGTGTTTTTGCATGCTCACTAGTAAGAATATAAATTAGCCATGCTATCCTTGGAGAATAAACCTGAAAAACCTGACATATATATTCACATACTGGCACAAATATATATATATAAAGTGTATTCATTTTATGATTAGTTGTAAAAGCAAATAAACAAGAAATTGTCAAAGCTATACATCTACTCACCCATATGGTACTGGCTGAAAAAGTTATGATATATCCATATATGATATAACAGAGAATATGCCATCATTAAAATGTGAAACTGCTCTATTTGTAATGTTATGGGATTAATTTCAAATTACATTGTTAAATGAAGAATAAAAGTATGATAATGTAATAAAAGAATCAAAATGGGTGCTATTATTTATATAACAAGATTATATTTGCATATGCATTGAAGATCTTTTGGAGGATGCATTAAAATGATACAAGTGGTTATGGTGGAAGGGAACTGAGGAACAGGAAACAGAATGAAGGGGAGACTTTTTACCAGATTCCACTTATCATAGAATTAGTTTTTGGTGGTGGTGGTGGTGGTCTGTGTGTGTGTATTTCACGTTGAAAATAATCTGAAAACTAACCTGTAATAACTATTTGTAGGCAGTTTTCAGGATAGGGTTACGTATGGGTATGCACATCAAAGTTTTATGATATTTGCTGAGGGGTACGTTATAACACTGACAAGTTTTAGTAAGTGACTTGTGGTGATTCTGCTAATGGGTATAAAGAACTCTAGAAGAGTTTGGAATATTTTTCTGTCTCTTCTGATGCAGATAAGCAAATTGCTGAAAATGAGGAACATAAACCAAACCCACTTATCCACTCTCATACCTGCATGTTCAATGATTTGCCTCACAGGTCAAATATTTACTCTGTTGACAATCCAGATTTAAAGAAAATTGACAAAAAGAAACAAGTTCCAAGTCGCCCACCTCCATTGCCAGCACATGGTGCTATTTAGTAACGCTTGGCTCCATGAACCACACAGAGAAAAGCCTCCATGTTGGCTTTATTCTGCTTTGTTAACAGCCCCAAACAACACTGAGCAGTGGGTGATACAGCAATCTTCACCCCTTGTCACCAGTAAGAAAGCTGGAGTTTCAATCTTCTGTCTTTCATGAAGCACCTGTCTTTTTTTTTTTTTATTGTCAAATTGTTCTTCTCCTCTTCCCTCTCTTACTGTTTCACTCTGTATTTGGAGACTTTTAAATCAAAAACAGGAAAGGAAATCAATTTAAGACTCTGATTTGATGTTTGTGCTATTAGTCAATTTCCTATATTGTATATGTGTAGTTAAATTTGCTATTTTATATTGTGTTCAATTGTCTATGGATAAGGAATTTCTATTGAACTATGGATGCAAACTAAATACAGCTACTCAGAGTTTACAAATTTTATTAAACCAAAGAAATTGATTCCAGAAGCCTAGGAAAGACTAAACATTTTACAAATTATTTACAAAAATTTCTCCACAGTTTTTTGAAAATACTTCCTTTGTTCCTGATTTTAACACATAAAATAATGCATAATAACATCAAAGGTCTAGTTTTAATATTGCTTTTGAAGAACTGTAAAAAGAGTTCCAAGTCTGTTAATGATAATTAAGGATGAAATTGAGATTCTTTTTTCCAGGGCCACAAACCTCACTCATTGGAATCTCAATTTTACCTGGTCAAGTCAACTTAAGCTATTAGAAGTAAATGTCATCTACCAGCCTGATGTATATTTCTGAAAAGTTTTTAATTAAGCTCATCTGTTATGCTTCAGATCAAAAGAATTGTCATTGAAGATATGTGAGTCCTGAAATGAGTTTCTCTTGAGTAGTTCTTGAGTATTTTGTAGGCTTGAATGCAGCGCAAATATATAGGGCTACTATCTGCTCCATAACAAAGAATGCTTAGGTCCTCCCAGATCATAGACCAAATATCTAACCTTTCCTAAAGTCATTTATTTCATTTCAACCTCCACTAAATCATAATTTGAGTTACAGCTATGTCTGCTCTTACCTGCTTACCAAAACTTTCTGACAATTCTAAGCCTTACAAGCTTCTCTCTATTCTTGTTTAAATTTATATTGCACATATTCTTATGACACACAATTTGGCAAATTTGATACTCTTTGTTTTCTGGATTGCTTCTTAGTATCTTGAAAACACTGCTTCTTTTGGGAACAGGAGCCGTAACTTTGGTTTGTACGGTACCCTTAGAACTCTAGCATAGTGCTAGTATCTAAAAAAAAAAAGAAAAAAAAACTTAATATAAGGTCTGACCATTTGATGGTAGAATAGTGATTAAAGAAATAGTGACTCAGTTTTTGGATCATGTTCCAAATATTATTTAAAACATTTAATTTGAGTAATTAAATTACATATATTACCTTCTGACTATCATGTGAACCTCGTATTAAATTTCTACTTTTGTGAATAGTGCAGAAGAGGCTGTGGGAAAATGGGTTTGTGGTTAGTTGCTGTGAGAAAGGTTTATTATTTTCATACAATAAAATGCACTTTTCCAATGAACACAGACTTGAAAAACAACTTCCAAAAAAATGTTTTTATGAAACTGTTTTATCCCCCAAGAGAAGCAATGTTCAACTAGAAACTCTTACGTCATACTTGGTCCCTATAGCTGCACTTCACCTAAATACATTTACTTGCCTCCTTCAATTGGATAAAGCTGAACTCATAGCCTGAAGAAAACTGCATAATTTAAGTGTATAATTCTCTTTCAGCTTATATGTTGGCATTTCACATTACAAATATGAAAATGTTTTCAAGACACTTTAAAAAAGTATTCTTGATAGTTGCAAGAAACACACTGCCCACTTTCACTTATATGACTGCTCCCCAAAGTATTGTAGATGCACGCAGTTCTACAGTAAATTTAGGAAACCTCAAGAGGCTAACTTGACTAATTTACTTGTATTTATATACTGATTTGGGGAGTCTGTGTATTATACATTTTAAGTAAGCTCTAATTTTAACTGTTCCATTTATAATATTTGGATTAAATATTTTTCGGCACATTTTTATTTAATGGATATTTTTCTAGCCAAGGTACATGAGGGTATGGTCTATACTTATTTTTCTACATATGTATCCTCAGTGCTTAAAAGTTACTTGCAAATAAAGGTGCTATTATATTTGTTAAAAAATAATGAACAGATAATAAAAAAGATATAATACATTTTCTATGGCTTGTACTTTACAAATTAGAATCTCTCAGAAAATGTTTAGTACCAGTAATGATAGACTAACAAATATTAGACATAGCCTCCCGCTGTAACTAACTACAACAGCTAGACAAAATATTGTTAACAATTCCTTGCAGGTATCAGCACACAACACAGGGAAGCATTCATTCTCCTTTGCTGTTTCCTTAAGGACATTTTCAAAACCATAATTCATGGAAACAGAGCCCAATCAGAGATTAGCATGTGGAAAAATATGTGTGCAGGGGTTACAGAAGTTATTGGGATTTGGAGGTACAGTGCTGAGAATAAATATATAGGGAAGGAACATCGACAATCTGAATGAAAGCTCACTTTGAATCCTGGACCAACTTCTAAATTGTTAACACGCAAAGCGTATCTCTGGAAGTCTTAGCAGAGAATAGTGCTGAGAGGCTAAAAGCAGAAAAATGCCTCAGAGTGTTGGGGAGACACTGAAGTTCCAACCCAATCAAAGTAGAGAAATCTCTGTGAACACTCCTGGCTTTAAGATGAGACTCCAGAAAGACCATGCCCTAAGTATAAGGTTAACACCTTGAGATAACGTCTGTACCCTCCAATAAGAACAAAGCTCATATGGAACCACCCTAATGAAACCTAACACCAAGCCTATGACAGAAGCAGAATAAAGTACTAATAATCAGAAATGATCCAGGTTTGGAGTAAGTCAACAAGGGCCTTAAGATAACTATGAAAGAGTAAATGGTACATTAAAAATGGAGGAATGCAAAGGAGAGCATAACCCACTCCACCACCAACACCCCCCCACACACAATCAAACATTTAGAAATGTAATATGCAACATGTAAATTTAAGACCTCAATAGATGAATTTAACTGCAGCCTACACAGAGTAGGAAGTAGGATTAGTAATTTCTAAGACAGGTTAATAGAAAATATTCAATCAAATTTCTGCCAAAAAGCAGAAAAAGAGTAAAAATTTGAGGAAAAGATTTGAGTAAAAGAGTAAAAGATTTGAGGAAAGATAGGTAACATAGTTAAAATATCTAATATGTATGTCTAAAACTGAAAAATGTAAAGAAATTATGAAACGCATGCAGATTAAAATGGTATGTATAAGGACATTCATAGCAGCTTTACTCAAAATATCCCTAAACTGTGGAACATATAAGTTTATCTACATATAATGGATACACAAAATATGGAAAATTCATAAGTAGAAATACTATTAAGCTGTAGCAAAGAATAGACCACTGATACTCAAAACAATATTGTTTAATCTCAAAAACATTATCTTCAACAAAAGCAGTTAGACTCAAAAACTTGATATTTTATAATTTGGTTTACAAAAAGTTCAAAATCAGTATAAACTAATCTCTGTTTATGGAAGTTAGAATAATAGTTACTTCTGAGGAGTATTGACCAGGAAAGGGCACTAGGAAAATATCTGAGGGGATGTAAACATTTAGATTTTTATTTGAAGTATGTGACTTAAGTGTATTATACTTTTGTTTTTATAATGCATATTATTAAAAAGTCTCTGTGGGTAAAGAAGTAAATTCAATATCATTTAGTATATTCACAGTTTAATGGATATTTGTTTTCCAGCAATATTCCATTTTCTAAGGTCATTTTGCAGGAATAATTTGTAGAGGAGCTTCATCTTTACCTGGGAAGGAGAATCTTTACATTCCAGCTCCAAGCTTCATAAGTGACTAACTGAAAAACACAGGTACTGAATGGTGTCCTCTAGAGGTCTAATATCTAGTGGGGGAAGGGGAAAAAAAGAAACTGCAAAAATAAGTGAGAAAATCACTCTGTCATAGGTAGTAAGAGAAATGAGTAGGGTGGTATGAGAGAAAGAGTGAACTACTTAAGATGGGGTTGTTAATGAATGGCTCTCTGCGAGTTTAAAATATGAGACTGGAAAAAAATTTAAAAAGAAGTTATATGCTGAATTGTATAATGGTTTGTGAAAGGAACATGAGGACTCTACCTTATGTAATATACTTACTCCACTGGCTTGCCATGAAATCAACCTTCTTAATACTAGAAGGCTTAAATTGTCCCTATGTCCTCTTCTATTACTCCCTTCTTCATTTACTCACTTATTTGGTCTTTCATTAGAAATTTAGATATGGAATGTCTACCACAGGCATCAGGTGAAGCCAATGAAGCTCCAATTCTAACTCAGTTGATTCTGACACAGGAAATATGTCAGTCACTTTGGACTGCTATAAGAGAATATCACAGACTGGGTGGCTTAAACAAGAAACATTTATTTCTCACAGTTCTGGAGGCTGGAAGTCTATGATATCAGTGTGCAGGCATGGTCAAGTTCTGGTAAGGGCCCTCTTCCTGGTTAAGTCCTCCTCTTTTCATAAAGACATTCGTTAATTCTGCCAGGAGGGCCTCACCCTCGTGGCCTAATCTAATACTAATTACCTACCAAAGGTCCCACCTCCAAATGCCATCACACTGAGGATTCGGTTTTTGACATATGAATTTGGGGGTGGGGGGTGGTGCATGCACATTTAGTTCACAGCAGAGGGCTTTCACACACTCTGAGAAAAAGTGAGCTATACGTTTTTTTACGTAATAATGCTATAGCAAGATTTCCAAACACTTCTCATTCATTTTGGTTTATGAGACACCTAAGTTTGTAAGGTATTTCTTTACAGAATTCAACTTCGTTTTTATTTTATCAGTACAACTCTCAGGATCATAACCTTATTTAAAATATTGGATATATGATCACTGTCTCTCCCTTGTTCTCATTCTATTTTCCAAACAAACACTTAAAATATTTTTACCTGAAGAAATACACCTCACATTTAACGTAAATTGCCAAAGGTCCATGTCAGAACTTAGGTTTGACGAGCATTTTTTTCTTTTCTCTTCCCCGATTCAAATACTGCCTATTCTTCAGAACTTTACATTTTCAAATATGAAGTACATTTTAAGAAACAGTGATGATAATTTTTCTATTATGGCCTAAAATTATATTTTAAGCTATTCCTATAGCATTGGAAAAATCATATTATATTCGATTTGAGTGACACCAGAGATTACTCCATCCAACACGCACACATTTGAAAACAGGAAAAATTTAAAAAATGTTTCAAGAAACACAGCAAATTAATGACACACTACATTAAAGAGCTGTATCTCTAAATCATCATATAGAGTTCTACATATCCAATCACATTTACCAAGAACAGCTCCAATTCAATATACAAGAAAATGTTTCCTGATATTGCTAGTTTATTTTGTTTTTTTTTAAACTTGTCCTATATTATGTCTTAACCTAGATTGTAGATTCTGTCATGACAAATAGCATGGCTTAAACTTCCTTTTTAATCCCCCTTAGAAGCTACATGCATAGGACATTACACATAGAGACGCTGAAGGTAGTCAGTGCATTTCTCATTTATTTTTCCATTGGCACAATGTATAACCATGTGCATAAAACAGTTAATTCACGTATTTAGAAAGGACAGAGAGGGGAAAAATGACCTAGGGAAAAACAACCACAACAAGCCAAGCAGGTCACCATGGTAACGCAAGATTCCAAATTGTCATTCTCCTAGTTTCTGACATTTCTCGTGTTCAGGATACATGGCACCATCTAGTGGTTGCATTCACATTCCAAATGTTCCACTTCTTTCCAAGCTGAAGTTAGCTCTGAACAAACAAGCAACAACTCTATCATCTATCTATCTATCTATCTATCTATCTATCTATCTATCTATCTATCTATCTATCATCTATCTATCTATCTATCTACTATCTATCTATCCACACACATATATATGTGTGCATATATACATATTTAGGGTACACCGTTGCAGTTGTGAAATAGAGTCAGAGTTTGCTTTTCAAAATGTGTAGTTCAAAGATTACAAATCTTTGTAATTTGTTTAGTGAAATACTGCTTGTTTCTTCCTTTAAAAAACATGTATTCTGTGTATCTTTGCTGAGGTGAGAAGGTAGATTGGTCTAATACCTATATTTCTAAGATCACTAACTCAAATGATTTTTAAAATAAAAATGAGGTATTTTTACAAAATGAAAAAATACTAACAACGTTGGACTCAGGATGAAGAGTCCCAGAGAACTAGTCCCAAATTTATAATTGAAATGTTTACTTAAAATATGAGCTTAATTATTTTCATATATTTAACAAATAAATTTGGGGGTAGTTATTAGTGATAGAGTGAATTAATATGCTATGAAATCTAATTTAAAAAATTGACTTGCTTAGCACTTTTTAAAGCTGTAATTAATTTAGTTCTACAATCTATTTCAATCTAGTTCAACAGAGAACATAAAAAATAATAATGACACCATGTCATTCTAGAAAGAGCTGAACTACAATAAATATGTTTTATCTATTAGTTAATCAGCCATAGCAATCCTGATGTCTTTGATAATATTATTTTAAAAATTAGAAATTGTAAAATGCCATCTTTCAGGCCATGCTAAGAATTTTATTTAAAAATCATATGATTTAACAGTGATAAAACCCAGGGAGGGTAAGTACTATTGTTATATTGTATTCCACATATATTAGAGTACAATATTACATTATTAATATGTATGTTACATATATCTATATCTATATTCTATATATAGGGGTGTGTGTGTGTGTGTGTGTGTGTGTGTGTGTGTGTGTGTATGGAAATGTAAGTCCCAGAAAGATTAGAAAATTTTTACAAGGTCACATGTATGATACATTCATTCAGGAATAAATTATTATTGGGAAATTACTGTGCACCAGTATTTTTACAGAACTGAGGATATAGTAGTGATCAAGATACAAAAGGTACTTGTACTGATGAAGCTTACTTAATGATTTCAGTGGAGATAAAAAAAGGAAATATACTATAGGCTTTGAAATACACCAACACAGAAATAACAAATGGTGATAAGATCTGTATGAAGAATTAAAACATGCTAATTGAAATTCTAACATATCATTAAGCACAGCATTAAAATATGAAACTCTTAGAAATAATTTAATAAAATATGTGTAAGACCTGTACACTCAGAACCATGACAGCATTGAACTTTAATATAAATTATAAGACCTAAATAAATGAAGATAAATACCATCCTCCTGGATCAGAATACTCAGTATTGCTAAGATGTCAATTCCACCCAACTTGATTTATCTATTTAATAAAATTCCAATCAAAAACCCCAAAAGGGTTTTCATAAAAATTTACAAGCTGAATGAAATATATATAGGGAAGTCTAAAGGGTCTAGAATAGGGAAAATAAATTTAGAAAATAAGTACTAAAATGAAGACACACAATATGTGCTTTTGAAACTCACTATTAAAGTATATTACTAAAGAAAAGATAAACATATAGAGCAATGAACAGAACACAGAATCTAGAAATAGACCTGCACATATGTTGATAATTGTTTCTTCACAATGGTAGCAAGGTAATTCAGTGGTTAAATATATATATATATATATATATATATATGTATATATCTCCAAAATATGAGTTCCCATATCCTTATGGGAAATAATGTATCTGGGCAATTTTCACATACTATGCACAAATTTTAACATGAAAAGGAATATATGACATATTGGCAGATTCTTTCAAAGCTACATATATATTTAATCAAACTTGTGTCACGTGACAATGACTAAAATGTTCATAGCAATTTTAATCATAATAGCCCAAAACAGAAAACAAGTAAAATGACCATCACTTCATGAATGAACAAACAAATTCGTGGTATATTCAAACAATAAATGAAAAGCAACAAAATAAAATGTACCCCAGCTTTATTTCCACATGATAGATGAATATCTAAAAAATAATAATGTATAAAAGAAGCTAGACATAAATGACAACATACGGTATGATTTAATATATTTGAAGGCAGATCAGTGATTGCCATGAGCTCAAGGTAGGGGAAGTTTTAAAAACTATTTTAGTTATTTTTTTATTATTTAGATTTTAAATGGCAAATAATTAAATTTATTTATGAAGTACAATGTGATGTTTTAATATGGGCATGCTTTGTGGAATAATTAAATGAAGCTAATTAACATATCTATGACCTCACATACATATCATTTCTTTGTTGTGAGAATACTTAAAATCTATTCTTTTAGCAATTTTGAAATTTATAATACATTATTATTAATTACAGTCATCATACTATACAATAGAGCTCTAAAAAGTTATTCCTCTTGTTTAACTGAAATTTTTTACCCTTTAACCAACATTCTGTATTCTTTTTCTATGAATTTGACTATTTTGGATACTTCATATAAGTGAGGTTATACAGTAGTCTTTCTGCTCCTGGCTTATTTCACTTAGGATAATGTCCTCCAAGTTTATGCATGTTTTCAAAAATGGCAGAATTTTTTTTTTAATGGCTTAATGATGTTCTTATGTGTGTGTATATATATATATTTTTAATCCACTAATCCCTTATGGACACTTAGGTTGACTCCACATATTGACTATTGTGACTAATGCTTCAATGAACATGCGAGTGCAAATATCTCTTTGAGATAATGATTTTATTTACCTTAGATATATATCCAGAAATGGGATTGCTGGATTACATGGTAATTCTGTTTTGAATTTATTGAAGAACCTTTATGCTGTTTGCCATAATGGCTGTACTAATTTACATTTCCACCAACAGCACGCAAGGGTTCCCTTTTCTTTACAATTGTTGAAGCAAACTAAATACGGCCTGAGAAAGACTCTATACCGCCATATTAGAGTCCTTGTGGATGAACTGTAACCTAGTTTAATAGGCAGACAAGATTGACAACTTAACTTGGGAGTATGCGCCTGTAACAATAGCTGAGTGTTGGTCAATTGCAGCGGCCATACTTCAACCACTCATAGACTGCCAAGTGTTTAAACTGTTTTCAAATAAGGCAAACGCCAACCTGTAACCAATCCAGTCATTTCTGTACCTCACTTCTGATTTCTGTACCTCACTTCTGATTTCTGTACATCACTTTCCTTTCCTTGTCTATAAATTTGTTCTGACCATGAGGCATCCCTGGAGTCTCTCTGAATCTGCTGTGATTCTGGGAGCTGCCCAATTCGTGAATCATTCATTGCTCAATTAAACTATTTTACATTTAATTTGGCTGAAGTTTTCTTTTAACAGATGATGTCAGAAACGGGGTCTGAAGTAGACCTTCTAAAGACCTCCAGGAGCACTGAGTGAACAAACAAGGAAACTGCTAGACCCACTTGTGTTGTTTGATGTCTCAGAGCAGCTGGGGATCATGGGAAGTTGTTCTCGAATTTCAGAGCTCCAAGAATTTGTGTTTTGAGCTCTCCAAGTTTTTTTGAGCAAATTTCTGTTCCAAACTGGATTTGGAAGTTGTGACAGAAAGTGGACTGTGTCCAAGATGAGATTTGATCCTGTAATTAACTGTCTTAGATCCAGTTAGAGGCCTCCTTCATCTGACTGGGTTTGAAATAAACTGATAGTAAACGGTAATATTGCAGGGGATAGAAATTTGGCTTTTAGAAATTTACGGGGATTTTTGTATTCTACCCCTTTGTTTCATTTCTCTTGCCCGCTTACCTAGAAAAAAAATCACTGGTTAAGTTCATCAAGGAAACGTGAAAGCAAAGCCAATATTTTAGGTAAAAATGGGATCCTTAATTTCTGGAAAACTGAGTTCCTTCCAGCTTATATACATTAGGCCAGGTAAGTAGCAAAGTCTAACAGAAATAGTGAAATGTTACTAAACAAGGTAACTTACAGTGGAACATTCCAAATGAACAACAACACACTGAAGTGCATAAAAAAAAAAAAAAAAGAAAGAAAGAAGGAAAGAAAAACTTGTCTTTTGTATTGCGGCCTTGCCTTCATGGCTATGGTATGGTGAACTGGGTCACTAGGGCTGCTCAGGGAAAGGGAACCGGGAAAGCCTGGTATGCTGACAAAAGGGTAAGAATTTCTTACCAGTCAGACTTCTGGCCTCTCCCTCTCTGTGCAAACCTGTTGAACAAATGGTAAAAATCACTGTTTATCTCCTCTGTAAAGTTTTGATTAATGAGAAAAAGAATTCTGAGGCCAGTCTTAAGCTCTAGCAAATCTGGTGTATTTTGTGCTATGAATTTGTTTTTCTGTGTTGAGGGGTACCTTAGGAATAGAACATGGATTTAGGACCCCATAAGCTTGGGGCTCAAGAAGGCCCAGCAATCTGGTCAGTAACAAACTTTGATACAGGTCCCTGAAACAAACAAATAAACAAACAAACTGGATGAGATGTCCATCTTGCTTTATGTCCTTGGGAGCTTGACCTTGTAACCATGTGGTGGCACTTTCTTGTGGTCTCCGCCTTCCAGGGAACAGGAATTTGAGGGTTCATGCCAGAGTTAGCTCTAAAAATTATCTTGAATAGGTAAAAGCCTTTTCAAGCTCAAAATTAACTACTCTAGACTCCTTCTGGGAAGGGAAATGAAGACTGCCCAGTGCTGTAGCTCAGTAGCTAAGCTTTTGCCTTTTCACAGTGGCCATCCAGGTTCAATTCAATTACTAGCTTAAGGAATGAGTCTTTTCTGGTTTGATATCTGTGTGACTTTTACAATTGGTTGATTCTCTTCCCCTCCTCGAACTCTCTTGAATTTTCCTTTCTCTGAGCACCTGAGAAGTTACCTTTGGTAAAGTTCAAAAGCCAGTAATATTGGCTGCTTGGCATGGCGAAAGTCAGGTAATAAGAGATTTAAAAGGATTTTTTAAAGAGAACTATGGTTAAAAGTCAGCTTAATTAAAAGTGGATATCCAAGCTATACAAATATTTAAAAGGCCTTTATGTTTTTTTTCTCCTTCTTGAATCTTGTTAGGAAAAAATGTTTTTTTCTTCTCAGTCCACTGAATTATTTCTATCCATTTTGTCTTGTCAGTCTTCATGCACACATGAGAGGACCTAAGATAACTTCTGATAGCCTAGGACTCCTTGGGAAAAACAGAGGAGGCACCGCAGAACCTGTCTACAAACAAACAAACAAACAAACAAAAACCAGTCTGTTTTCTTCATGAAACCCCAGGAATTAAAAGCAGATAGATCCCTTTAAAAATCTAAGGCTTTGTTGTGTTTTGCATTGTGTTATCTGATGGTTTTGTGAAGTAATCAAAATTACTTCACATTATGAGAGAGCTTTGATGTGTAATAACTAGGTAGGAAATGTACTTTTAGTGATGGCTAGTGGCAGTTATGGGGAAATACTAGTTCTTTGCATGTTTGGATTAGAGAAGCATGCTCTTGGACACCTGGACATTATGGAAATGTCCCCACTCCACAATGAGGGAGAAGACTCCCATGGGGATGGGCTGATTCCCTCTTTCTGGGATCCAGGATCTGGTACAAAAATGGGACCTTTGATTTTTGGAGATCTGTTTTGCCTTCCAGCTGTGCCTGCTTGTTAGGCCCTAGAAACTAAATGTTTTCCTAGCCATTTCTTCTCCAGACTGCACCCTAAGGTCAGTAATCCAATTAAGAAACTTAGAAACTGGTAAATGAAATATCTTACAACTACTGGACCTTCTTCTGTCTGTATATTTATATGTGTTTTGGTGTGTGATGTTTATATAAAAGAGCTCTAATTAATTGGCTTAAAGAAAAATAACTGCTTAAATCAAATATATTGAAAGAAAAATTAATACTGTAATGTTCTATAGCTCACATAACCTTAGTAATCTTTGGAACAAATCTGATTCTTAGATACACAAGTGTACTTATTTAGTAATAATTCATCAAACATTCCATAAATGTTTTCTGCCTATATTGCTGTATGCATGTTATACATCAGTAAAAATTTAAAGAGTACATATTTGCAAAAAAATAAAATAAAATAAAATAGTTTTAAAGATTATTATCAAAATAAAAACATTTGGTCTGAATTATGCAGGCCCGATATTAGGTTTGCTAATTGCTTTAAGGTCATAAACTGCTTCTTTGACTTTTAAAAATTGTTCAATTTATTCTGGAGCGTTAGATTCTAAAGAAAGTCTGGGGACATGTGGAATTAGTCATGTGCCCTAGCTATGCAAAGAAGGTTATAAATAAAAGAGATTTTATATAAGAGGGAATCTTGTATGGCAAATTCATGTCCTAAAGTAAAATAACTGGTTGTTTAAAAAGAGGGATGCTTAGGACAAGTCAGAAAGTCCAAGCATGTCATGTCTGCGGAAGTCATGAGAGAATTCATGAAAGGAAATGTATGCACTGAAAGTAAATGTTGCTCAGAGTTACCATTGTAACATGTAATTGAGACTACTGAAAACATAATTTTACATGCAAGGTGTGTGAGGAAGGTGTTTGTTCTGACCCCGAGGCATCCCTGGAGTCTCTCTGAATCTGCTGTGATTCTGGGGACTGTCCAATTCACAATCCATTCATTGTTCAAATAAACTTTTAAAAATTTAATTTGGCTGAAGTTTTTCTTTTGACACATCCTTGCTAACATTTTTTCCCCCTTTTGGTAATGGTCATTCTAACCTGTGTTAAGTGATATCTCACAGTGGTTTCAATATGCACTTCCATGATGATTAGTGATGCTGAGCATTTTTTTTCATATATTTGTTTGTCATTTGAATGTCTTCTTTTGAGAAATGTCTGCTCAGGAAAGCAGAGGGTGGGCAGTTTATTGGTAGCAAGTGTCCTAAAGGAATATTCTGGGGGTGACGGAAATGTTCTCTATCTTGACTATGGTGGTGTTTACATGCCTTTATATATTTTTCAAAAGTAATTAAATTGATAACATTATTTAAGTAAATTATACCTCAATGAAGCAGGTTAAAAAAATAAAACATGCCATTATTTAATGAGTAACTAGGGGACTGAAGGGGAAGACAGGTCTGAGAAAATAATATTTAAACTAACAATATACTAAAATGTTTGTGCATAAATCCAGCAAGGTGGTGCAAATGCTAAACCTATTGTTATCTCCACATCAAAACTAATAGTAGTATTTCTCCAGCCTCATTTAAACTCTTTAGAAAGAACACATACAGCAAAGAGCACAAGAAAGAAAATCCTCAGAGAAAAGAATAAAAAGTAGAAATGAGTGAGTCACCTTGCAGGAGGAAAGGGAAGGCCAGAATCTCTGGTGTGGGCCAAGGGAGAAGGTGCATCAGATGAAATCAGGAGAGCAGACACAGTTCAGATCACCAAAGCTTCATAATTCAGAACAAAATCTTCATTTTTTATATTAATTGTGAAGGTGGAGAGAGGGGTTATAAACTCAACTGAGTTGTATAATTTGTGTTTCAAAAAAATCATTGCATTAGAGACAGCAGATTGTGTGAAAGCAAAGGTGTAGACACGGAGAGCCATTGGGAGACAATCATAGTAGACTAAGAAAGATGTGATAAAAGTGTTGGATCAAAGTAGTAGTAGTGGTTAATTGTTTAGGAGGTAAATTAATAGGACTTACGATAGACTGCATGTGGAAAGCAAGATAAATTAAAGATGCTGCCGAACTTTTTGTCCTGAGTGACTGGGTAGATACAGTTGCTAATTGCTCAGCTGAGAACACAAGGAGTGGGAATAGGCTTTAAGGGAAGGGGGTACAGTTAAGACCTTAGACCTGAGCACTTATCCTCTTATGTAGGAAATCATACCACTTTAGGTCAGAAGAAAATCCTCTTTATGGATAGCATTTTATTTTGGTTTTTCTGACTTAGATATACCCTTGCTCTCAATTTATATTTCCTTTTCCCCCTTTTCTCTTATTTCCACTTAAATACAGAAATGACCAGTGACAGAAATTATTCAAAATACATAATTTATTTTACAATTTAACACTTTTATCTCAATAAAAGGAAGGCAAAATAAATTACAAGAAAAAGGATAAAATGAATATCTAGAAATCCCCACAGGATAAACCTGAATGCCTATTTTAAAGATCCTTAACCTGAAAACATCTAAAAGATATTTTTAAAATATATGGTAAAACTAAAGAGAAAGAAAAAAGTTAATTCACCTCTTCTTGATAAACCCTTGTCAATACTATACATTTAACTAATATATATTACGATGTAATATATACATTGTATGTATGTAACTACTACATATTACAATGTGTGCCCTTAAATTCAACAAAGATAATACAAATCCTAGAGAAAAAAATTATATTGCCACCCCAAGAGAAAGAATCATATCTTTCCTACTGTACATATATGGTGCATAATATGTGCTCGATTTGTGTTGATCTTAACTATATCCTTTATTAACATCATTACTGTCATTATGAGCTCATCGAAACAAATATTTACTGAGTACTCAAAGATTTAAGTCACTGATTTTAAACTCTGTAAAAGTTTCATTAGATTATGCAGATAGACTTGGAGACATTTCAAGAGAAGAAGGTTCTATTCTAGCTTCAAACCTATTGCTTTGCACTCCCTGTGGCCACAAGAACTCACTTTAGTGTTTAGAAATCATTGCTCTACAACAGGAGTTGACATTGTTTTTTTTCTAGAAAAGGCCAGAGGTAAGATTTTGAACTTTGTGAACTATATAGTTTCTGCTGCAACTACTCAACTGCATTGTAGCACAAAAGTAGCCATGGGAAGTACATAAAAATAGAACTTAGCTGTTTTACAAACTACTTACAAACCACCAATCTACCCTTTATCTTTATGAGATACATTTTTAAGCTCCTTCATATGAGTGAAAACATGCAATATTTGTATTTCTATGCTTGACTTATTTCATTTGGCATAATGACCATGTTGCTGCAAAGGACAGGATTTTATTCTTTTTTATGGCTGAAAAATATTCTACTTTGTATACATAGAAATTTTCTTAATCCATTCATGCATTGGTGGGCACTTAGGTTGATTCCGTATTCTGGCTATTGTGAATAGTTTTTTAATAAACATGGGAATGCAGATATCCCTTTGATATATTGATTTCCTTTCTTTTTTATATAGTAAGTAGTGAATTGGCTGGATAACATGGTAGTTCTACTTTTATTCTTTTGAGGAACCATCGTACTGTTTTCCATAGTGGCTGTACTAATTGACATACCCACCTACAGTGCTCAAGGGTTTCCCATTCTCCACATTTTCACCAGCATTCGTTATTCCTTGTATTTTTTTTTTCATAATGACCATTTAAACTGGAGTGAGGTGATATCTCATTGTTGTTTTGATTTTCATTTCTCTGATGATAGTAATTTTGAGCATTCTTTCATATAACTGTTGGCCATTTATGTAACTTCTTTGGTGAAATGTCTTCAGATCTTTAGTCCATTTTTTAAATTAAATTATCTATTTGTTTTTCACTATTGATCTGTCTTAGCTCGTTATATATTATGGTTATTAATCCCTTATCAGATGGATAGTTTGAAAAAAATTCTCCCAATCTGTGGGTTGTCTTTTCACATTGTTGATTGTTTCATTTGCCGTGCAGAAGTTTTTTTAGCTTGACGTGATCTCATTTGCCTATTTTTGCTTATTGCCTGTGCTTTTGAGGTCTACACAAAAACTATTTGCCAAGACTAATGTCCTAAAACATTTTCCCAATGTTATGTTGTAGTATTTTCATAATTTCAGGACTTAGATTTAAGTCTTCAATACAAAATCAGATTGGCTGGCTGAACTTGGTCTGTGGGTTGTAGTTTGCCAACCCCTGCTCTAAGACAAGAATTTCGTTTTTATCTAAATCTTGGCCAACCTGGCTGCTTCAATCATGAAGTTGATGTAATGTAGAGTGACTAGAAAATTGCATGAAAATATTGGCCTTTAAGCAACACTCATTAATCTCATAGGTTCTCACTCTCATTTAATATAGCAAGAGCAATAAAGAACATTCAGCAATAAAATGAATGTCTAATTAGATTGAAATGTTTTAATAATCCTTCATATGTGATCAGTTTATCTCATTCTTAAAAATGCAGTATTGAAGACAAAACAAAATAAAATAAAATAAGTATGAGTGTATGAATATATGAGAGATACATGAGCAGGTGGGAAATGGCTTAAGATTACTTTTTTTTTACATTTATGACTGGGGTTTGAGTACCTTTGGAACAAGGTACTCAATGTATGTGTGTGTATATATGTGTGTGTGTGTGTGTGTGTGTGTGTGTGTGTGTATATATATATATATATATCACAGCTCATTGTATATAATACAGATTTTTTTTGTTTCTTGACCACAAGGACTGAGGACTAAAGCTTGGTTGTAGGTACAAGACTGAGACATCCACAAAAGGAGGCAAAGGGCTGATAGACATTAAACCAGTGTTTCTCAACCTTGGCACTATTGACATTTGGGGCCAGATAATTCTTTGTTGTGCATGTTTATGTGCTGCATTATAGAATATTTGGCAGCAATTCTCACCTCTGCCCATTAAATGCCAGTAGCAATATCCACTTGTGACAACAAATTATATCCACAGATATTGCCAGTTGTCATCTAGGATACAAAACTGCTGCTGGTAGAGATTCGATGGGCTAAAAGAATAAAAAAAGACCTAACTCTTGACACTTTTCCTCCACTTCAAGCAGAAATTATACTTTCTTGTTCTTTGCAATCATAATATATTCTCCCTTGGCATAAAAGATAAAATGTACGTACAAATGATACATATGTTTTTGTCTGTTTGTGTTTTAGAGATGTGGTCTCACTATGTTGCCTAGGCTGGCCTTGAATTCCAGGGCTTAAGTGAGCCTCCCACCTCAGCCTCACAAGTAGCTACAACTACAGGCATATACCACTGCCCTGGCTAATTTTTTAAAATTATTTTATTTTAATGTTTGTGGAAAATATTTTGAAAAGAAAATTATAAGAATAAATATATTGAGTTATTACTAAAATGACTCCATTTGCTTCTGAATGTTTGTATGGACCATTCACATCACACAATTTATTAAAAAATCAAAGGTGGATGTGTCTATTGTGCATTTACTTTTTGACTACTTTGGACGCCTGCCTTATCAAATGAGAAGAGTGTATTTGGTAGCTCAATTTTTAGGTTTTTGAGGAACCTCCAAAATAAAGTATGTAATTGGATTATTTGTAACTCAAAGAATAAATGCTCAAGGGGATGGATACCCTACTCTCCATGATGTGCTTATTTCACACTGCATGCCTATATCAAAACATCTCATGTACCCCATAAATATATACACCTACTATGTACCCACAAACATTTTTAAATAAAATTTTAGAAAATATTGCATTTGGTAAAATTCCATTTTCAAAACAAAGCACAATGGGAAAATTACACTTGAAACCACCAAAAAGTTTAAAACAGCTCTGTTTAAGTAATTGCTGTGAAGATTTGTCACAAATTTATATTTATATTGCTGAAATCACTGTTAGACCTGAATGCAAATCTTATAGATATTTAATCAAATATTTTTAAAAAGACACTTGCTTCTCATAAAAAGATGTATCCAGTGTACTGTGTGAGAATATAATGTTTTTAACATTAGGTCTCATTCTATGTAATCTGGAGTAAAGTATCATATAAAACCTTTTGTTGCATACAACAGTAACATTACTATAGATTTTCTAAGTTCTGAACATTTTAATGAATTTTGAACTATTAAATTCCTCATGTATCTCTATAAAAATTCTATGCAATTACTTATATTTATGGAACATTTAAAATGTATTAGTATTAAGGACAAATGAAAGAGTATGAAATAAAGGTTGATAATTAAAGATTTCACTAATTTAAATATTGGCCCTAAACTCAATTAAAATGTTGTTCAGAATTCAATAGTGAGTCAGATTTTCTGGGGAATGTTTGAGCAATAGACAGCTCTCTGATACATGGGTGCACATGGCCATCATACATGCCAGAAAGATTTAATATTCCCACTTTGCTTTTCACTATCAGAATTCATCTTTACTGTAGATATTTAAAACACTTTATGATATAATACCTAGTGTATACCACAAACATCTAAGCTGTGCTGAACAATGTAGAAGCTGCACTTATTATATAAGATATCTAACATAATACAAATCATGTATTGTTGTTCTTTTGAGCAAGGTATTTTAGTATATACAAACATAACTGAAATATACTCTACCTTAAGCCACATAACTGAAATACACTCTACCTTAAGCCACTTGCTAGGCATAATGGTCAAAATCAAGATACAGTCACACACACTTTTATTACATGAAGGTTCATCCATACTATATATTAGAGACACATAATACCATGAAATGCACAAAGGGGAGAAAAACTGTTATCCAAGAAGACACAGATGTTTCACACTACAGGTGTCTTAATATAGGATGTCAGAAATCCTGACATTCAAGGCTGAAAAGAAGCACGAATACATGTTGTTAAAAATACAAAAATAGAGACAAATTCATTGTCCATTAAAAGAACAGTTAAAGAAGTTACCATACAGCTATTAAAACGTTGATGAATATGTGAACTGACTGACATGAGAAGATTGGCCCATGACAGACTGTTAAGGAGGAAGGCTACAGACAGCATAACAGCATTGGAACCAATCCTGTTTTTATAATTGCATGTTGTACATGAGAATGTGTGCATAGAAAAAGGGATACAACTCCATATACCAAAATTAGAGAAAAGATAAAGTTATTTTAAGTCTATGTTCAAACAATTGGAACAGGACAAAAGGAGTCGAAATTTGACTGTGGATAAATCCAGTTCTCAGAGAAATTGTTATTTTTTCCATGTTCTCTAATCTCTCACCTCCAAAAACTTGGTCCTTTCCCTCAGCTGGTTTTTACATGTTCCCCTTTCCTCAAAAAGAGGGGCTTCATATTTCTCTTTACAGAATCTCTCATCTCTCTCCTCTTTTTGAAAACAAAGAGGAAATGTAAAAAACAAAAACAAAAACAACTCTGACATGTTTAAACAAGAGGCAGAAATATGCACTTGAATCAAAACAACCAAATGGGTTTACTATAGTTAGAGTGTAGCTGTGTGAGTGGGTGCAATTTTAGCAGGCCAAAAAACTAGAATAGATAATGACTATTTAAAACCAAATGGTTGAAAGCTTCAAACATCATGCTAATGAGTGTGAGATCTCTCTGCAGGAAATGAAAAGTAGAACAGGTCTTTGCACAGTGCATATCAAATGCCACAATAGATGCTCACCCTTACCAATCCACTTTTAGGAATAGATAAGGAAATACTAGCAGAAAGATTTAGTGAAATTGATAATCTCAGGCATACTGTTTGCAGTGATGAGAAATTATAAATAGTTTATAAGCTTATCAATAGGAAAGACTTCAATAAATTATGGTCTGTCCAGTTAATGGAACATTATGTTACTAGTATAAAAACAAATTTTAAGTTAAATAAACATAATTTTCAAATGAAGAGATTGTGGTTCCTCTTAACTAGGTAACAACAAAAAATGGGGAGAGACTGTTTTGGAAGAGTAATTAATGCAATGAAACATATTTACAGGACATTGAAATCTAGGTTAAACTAAATATATACAATGATTTATATTTTGTAAATTATATGCATTAATGTGAATATTAAATATTATATTGCATATTATATATAATATACATGCACAATAAAATAGTAATGGTAATTCTCTCCAGTATATAGGATTATGAGCAAGTATTAACTTAATTTTTAGATTTGTCTACATTTCCTAAATCTTACATAATGAATATATAATACTTTGTAAGAAAAAACCTATTGAAATTATTTGTTAAAGAGAGTTTCTCAGAAGCTGAATGAAATAATTGATATGAATTATTAAGAAGATGTCTAGAGTAACAATAGGAAATTGACGTCTCAAAGATGATGTTAAAATTTGAAGTATAAGATGTAGGCGTGTTGGTGATGTCATTATCTGGGACTGACAAAAAATGAGAACATTTTGAAGAAAATAATTATTTTGGTTTGGTTAATTAATTGGGTTCTAGGTAGAAATATTATATGGAAATGTCAGTAATGAACTAAAGATGCTGCTTCAGAGCTTAATACAGAATGAATTTTGCTGGAAAATGCTTGAGTAATAGACAGCTTGCAGATGCATGGGTGCACAGACTGAGTTATGCCAAAGCTTGTTTTAGTAAACTCAATCTGTTACTCTCATTTAAAAATCTTTATTTCTTTTGTGGAAAGCACTGAAATGTGATCATCCTAAATACAATTCTTGGAGATTAGATTTAAAAAATCTAAAATAATACTTGAAAGTCTCTGCTGCTTTAAGTATTACAATCAGTAAACTGAAGTGAAAGTGATGTCTTCTAATCTCAGAGGTTTTATAATCAAAATGTACTATATTTTTAGTACAAAAGTGAACCAATTCACTACAACTAGGGAAAAATGAAAGTCTTACATATCACAGGTAGCTTATAACTTCTTTATTAACTAAATACTGTGACATGTTCCTATCCTTTTACAATTAAATATTGTTAAAATTTTAGCAATTAAAGACAAAATATTTAACTGTTGTATGCTTTAAAAGTTTACCTTTTAAAATATCAATATTTATTATAGTATTGGTATTATATATCTTGAGTAGTAGAAATAGCATTCTAATTCAAAGCAGAATAATCAATAATAATCCTATTTATAAAACAGATCTAAGGAAGAGAAAATAATAGGATGAGAAAGAAACAAGAATACTAGAGTGTGTAAAAATTCAATTTATATGTTAACTAAACTACCACTGCCTATCATCTGCTGTATAAATTATGGCCTACAGTTATCAAGGGAACAGTTACTTTCTTGATACTTCTTAATTAACTGTTTTTGATAATCAATAACTGTTCTGCATGCTAGGTTGTATTGGCACATCAAAGGAAATATGTTGTGAGTTTTAAGGAAGATATTGTGTTTTTGTTCTGCATCAAATTCTGCAGATTGCTCCTCTTGTTTGTCCAATGTCATTGATAAAATTATCGTCAGCCATCCTGTTACTTAGAAATAGAAAATTCAACAACAATTTTCACTCTCCTCTCACCACCCATGTTTTTGACTGCTAAGAAACATTACTTTTTTCTGTCTTTCTCAACTCAGTATTTATTTTTTCTTTCTTTTTCCTGTGCTAATTTCTTCCAAAATTTCTTCCAAAATTTTCTGTTTCCCGTGCTAATTTCTTCCAAGAATCTGTTCTTGGATAGACTTTGTCTTCATTCACTGCTTGGGTTATCATATCTGGTTTCTTGGTTTCAAACGTAATTCATTTGCTGCTGATTATAAAATTATGTTTTCATTTTATTCTCTACATTGAAAAACCACTCATGAACCTGCTACCTTACCTGGCATCTCCATTGAGTGTTGCATAGAAAACTCACGTCACAAGTTTTCAATGAAATATTTTATGCCACACTCCCCCATCCCCCAAATTCTCATTATATGCTGATGTTGTTGCTCATCTCAAAAACTGGTAACTCCCTTCTGTGAGACGTTCCAAGCAAAATTATTGGACACATTTTTCCTTTGTCTCCACATCTAATTCCTCAGCAATATTTTTTTTTTTTTGAAATTTAGAATCACTTTATTGAGTTATAAGAAGGTGTCTGGCTTTTTTTTTTTTTTCTTTTTTTTTTTCTTATACTTTAAGTTTTAGGGTACATGTGCACATTGTGCAGGTTAGTTACATATGTATACATGTGCCATGCTGGTGCGCTGCACCCACTAACTCGTCATCTAGCATTAGGTATATCTCCCAATGCTATCCCTCCCCCCTCCCCCCTCCCCACCACAGTCCCCAGAGTATGATATTCCCCTTCCTGTGTCCATGTGATCTCATTGTTCAATTCCCACCTGTGAGTGAGAATATGCGGTGTTTGGTTTTTTGTTCTTGTGATAGTTTACTGAGAATGATGGTTTCCAATTTCATCCATGTCCCTACAAAGGATATGAACTCATCATTTTTTATGGCTGCATAGTATTCCATGGTGTATATGTGCCACATTTTCTTAATCAGTGTTAAATCTCAATATTACTGTGGAATGTCATTGGCCTAAATGCTCCACTTAAAAATAGAGAATGGCAGAACGGATTTAAAAAAACATCAAGTAACTGTCTGCTGTCTGTAAGAGACTCACCTAACACATAAGGATTCATATAAATACCAGGTTAAAGGGTAAAAAAATATATTCCATGCAAATATAAACCAAAGCAAGCAGGAGTCACTATTCTTAGATCAGACAAAACAGACCTTAAAGCTTTAAAGGAAAAAAGACAGAGAAGACATTACATAATGATAAAAGGACCAGTCCAACAATAAGATATTACAATCTGAAACTTATATGCACCTAACACTGGAGCTCCCCAATTTATAAAACAATTACTACTAGACTTAAGAGATGAGAAAGCAACACAATAATAGTAGGGGACTTCAATACTCCACTGACAGCTCTAGTCAGATCATCAAGACAGAAAGTCAACAAAGAAAAAAATGGAACTTAAACTATACCCTATAACTAATGGACTTAACACATATTTACAGATCCTTCTTCTCAAAAGCTTCTGAATATACATTCTTCTCATCAGCACATGGAACTTTCTCCAACATAGACCATATGATAGGCCATGAAACAAGTCTCAACAAATTTAAGAAAATGAACATTGTATCAAGTATCTTCTCAGATCACAGTGGAATAAAACTGGAAATCACTCCAAAAGGAACCCTCAAAAATATACAAATACATGGAAATTAAATAATCTGTTCTTGAATTAACTTTTGCATTAACGATGAAATCAAGATGGAAATTTAAAATTCTTTAAAATGAAAAATAATAGGTATCAAAACTGCTCAAATATATCAAAAGCAGTGCTAAGAGGAAAATTCATAGCATTAAATGTCTACATCAAAAAGTTTGAAAAGCACAAATTGGCAATTTAATGTCATACCTCAAGGAACTAGAGAAACTGGAACAAACTAAAACCAAAGCCAGAAGAATAAAAGAAATAACAAAGATCAGAGCAGAATTAAATTAAATTGAAACAAAGAAGATACAAAAGATAAATGAAACAAATAGATTTTATTTGAAAAGACAAACAAAATTGATAGACTATCAGTGAAATTAACCAGGAAAGGAAGAGAGACGATCCAAACAAGTTCAATTATAAATGAAACTGGAAATGTTATATCCAATACCACAGAAATAAAAAAGGTCACTCAAGGATACTATGAACATCTTTACATGCACAAACGAGAAAATCTAGAAGAAATCAATAAATTCCTGGAAATATACTACCCTGACAGATTAAATCAGGAAGAAACAGAAACCCTGACCAGACCAATAACAAGCAGTGAGACTGAACCAGTAATAATAATAATAAAAAATTGCCAACAAACAAAGTCCAGGACCAGAAGGATTCAGAAGAATTGGCTCCAATCCTACTAAAACTATTCCAAAAACACAGAGAAGGAATTCTCCCTAAATCATTCTATGAAGTTTGTATCACCCTAATACCGAAAGCAGGAAAGGGCATAATAAAAAAAAAGAAAACTACAGAACAGTATCCCTGATGAACACAAATGCACAAATCCCCAACAAAATACTAGCTAACTGAATCCAACAGCAGAGCAAAAAGATAATATATCATGATACATTACATAAACAACATTAAAACAAAACCTATATGATCATCTCACTAGACACAGAAAAAGCATTTGATAAAATACAGCATCCCTTTATGATAAAAAAAAAAACCCTCAACAAAACAGGCATAGAAGGGACTTACCTCAAAGTAAAAACAAAAAAGCCAATATGACCATCCCACAGCCAACATCATACTGAATGGAGAAAAGTTAAAAGCATTCCCTCTGAGAACTGGAATAAGAGAAGAAGGCCCACTTTCACCACTTCTATTCAACATAGTACTGGAAGTCTTAGCCAGAGCAATCAGGAAAGAGAAATAAATAAAGGACATCCAAACTGGAAAAGAGGAAATCAAATGGTCAGTTTCCACTGATGATGGAATTGAATACCTAGAAAACCCTAAAGATTCATCCAAAAGGATCCTAGATTTGATAAACAAATTCAGTAAACTCTCAGGTTAAAAAATCAATATACGCAAATCAGTAACACTGCTATACACCAACATCAACCAAGTTGAGAATCAAATCAAGAACTCAATCTCTTTTAGAACACCTGGAAAAAATGTCCAGGAGTATATTTAACCAAAGAGGCAAAAGAACTCTACCAGGAAAACTACAAAACACAGCTGAAAGAAATCATAGATGACACAAACAAATGAAAACTCATCCCATGTCCATGGATGAAAAGAATAAATATTGTGAAAACAATCAAACTGCCCAAAGCAATCTACAGATTCAATGCAATTCCCATCAAAATACCATCATTTTTCATAGAACTAGAAAAAAAAATCCTAAAATTCATATGGAACCAAGAGAGTGTCTGCATAGCCGAAACAATATTAAGCATAAAGAACATATCTGGAGGCATCACATTACCAGGTTTTAAATTGTACTACAAGCCTATGGTTACCAAAACAGCATAGTACTGGTACAGAATAGACACTTCGAGAACACACAAATAAAGCCAAATACTTATAGCCAACTGGTCTTCAACAAAGCAAACAAAAACGTAAATTGGGAAAGGACATGCTATGCAATAAATGGTGCTGGGAAAACTGGCAAGCCACATGTAAAAGAATGAAACTGGATCCCTATCTCTCACCTTATACAAAAATCAACTCAAGATGGATAAAAGACTTAAATCTAAGACCTGAAACCATAAAAAGTCTGGAAAATAACATTTGAAAATCTCTTGTGCACATAGGTATAGGCAAAGAATTCAAGACTAAGATTCCAAAAGCAAATGCAACAAAAAACAAAATAAATAAACGAGACCCAATTAAACCAAAAAGCTTCTGCACAGGAAAATAAATAATCACCAGAGCAACAGACAACTGACAGAGTTGGAAAAAATATTCACAAACTATTCATTGGACAAAGGACTAGTATACAGAACATACAAAAAACACAAACAAATCAGTAAGCAAAAAGCAAATAATCCCATCACAAAGTGGGCAAAGGACATGGATAGATATTTCTCAAAAGATATACAAACAGCCAACAAACAAATAAAAAATGCTCAAAATCGCTAATCAATAGGGAATGCAAATTTAAACCACAATTAGATACCATCTTACTTTCCCAAGAATGGCCATAATTAAAGAGTCAAGAAACAAGAGATGTTGGTATGGATGTGGTGAAAACGGAACACTGTAAAAATGTAATCTGCTGGTAAGAATGTAAGTTAGTACAACCTCTATGGAAAACAGTATGGAAATTCCTCAAAGAACTAAAACTAGATCTACCATTCATTCCAGCAATCCCACTACTGGGTATCTACCCAAAGGAAAATAAGTCATTATATGAAAAAGACACATGGACATGCATGTTTATAGCAACATACTTTGCAGTTACAAGGATATGGATTCAACCCAGTGCTCATCAACAAATGAATGAATGAAGAAAATGTGGTATGGAATACTACTCAGTTATAAAAAGAATAAAAAAACACTAACATATTTTGCAGAAACTTGGATGGAGCTAGAGTCTATTATACTAAGCGAAGTAACTCAGGAATGGAAAACAAATACTGTGTTCTCATTACAAGTGGAAGCTATGCTATGAGGATACAAAAGGATACAGAGTGATGTAATGGACTTCTGGAACTTGCTGTGGGGATTGGCAGTGTACATATTGGATACAGTGTACACTGCTCATTTGACACGTGCAGTTAAACCTCAGAATTCATCACTGAAGAACTCATCCACGTTTAACCAAAAAACACCTGCACCCCAAAAACTACAGAAATAAGAACCCAATCATTTTCTACGAGTTTCCACTTTAACCATTCTCATGTGAGCCAGCATTATCTCTAGCGTGAGGTATTTCAATATTCTTATAACAGGTCTCCCTACTTCCTTCCTTGGACTTCTGTAGGCTATTCTCTACTCATGTATCAAGTAAATACTTTCAAAAAGGTATCTAATTTATAATATTGACACTTGCCCCACATTTTCCGTTGGCTTTCCATCTCACGCAGAAAAATAAAAGTTAATTACTGTGTAAACTGGTCCCCTGTAACCTCCCTAACTTTGTGACCTTCTCTACCCTCCTACTCACCTAGCTCTAGCCACACTGACCCCCTTGTTGTTCTGCAATCATGCTTGAAAGGTCCTGTTTTATAGCTTTTACTCTTGTGTTTGAAATGTGCTTTCTCCTGTAGTCACATGATCCCATCCCTCACTTCTTTAAGGTCACTACACAAAGTAGCCTCATCAGGAGTAGCCTAAACCCCATTTGGTATTTTGTTTTTGTTTTAGTATATAATATGAATCTCCTCCTACAAATATGCAGTCAATTAATTGTTTAATGCCTACATTTTTCTAACTAGAATGCAAACTCTATTGGTATAGGGTCTTTTTGGAGAGTTGTTACTATATATATATCTCAATTCTAGAACCGAGACATGTGCTTAACAAGTGTTTTCCAATGGGTAAATAATTGAACTAATTTTCTCAATATTAAATATATGGATGATCCCCTAGTTTCTTGCATAATACACTTTTTGAAGAAAAAGATATATGAAATTAATTTATCCAAAAGTAAAATAAAAGAAAAGCATTTTTCAATACCAGGAACTTAAATGCTTTTGGAATTCATCAAATATATCGCTTTTTGGACATTGGCATGAAAGTTATATTTTAGGTATGCATTTATATCACTGATTTTTATTTATCAACAAATACAATATTCAGAACAAGGTTAAAATGCCACTACTTTTCATGGATACTGTTCTATTTTAATATTTTCAAGTACAGCACTTTTTTCAAATATCAGCTTTTATTTTCTTTTCTATTATTTTACTGAATAAGAGAGAAAAGAAAAGAAAAATTCAAGTACATATGGAATACATTTCAATACATTCACACAAAGACAAAGATGTTGATGCTACTGGAGCAGAATTCTTCCTCATGAGCAATCTCATCATGTAATCACTTTTAATTTTCATCAGTACATGCAGAAAAGACCAAATTTGGTTTCTAAAGGACAGAACTTTACTACCAGGGTGTGAGAATGTGGGCTGTATACAAGTTGAAGGTAACATTCGTATAAAACTGGGGCAATACAGCTGACTGAGGTACCTCTAAGATCTAAGTCAATAAAATAAGAATTTCGTTAAGAGTACATAACAATAATTGACGTTCCTCTACCCCTAGATACTGAGTCACTGTATTCACAATAGATCAAAATTTAGAGTTTTTAGTAAAAAACGTACATGCTCCTGCTATATGATGCCTGACACTTTAAGAAACACATCATGTATGAGAAAAAAAATATGATAAAGCATATATTTTGGGTTTCTGATTGTCTTAGTGCATTATTTATATTCCATTTTCATTGGTGCTTCAAGTTTATTGACATAATTCAAAGACTTACTTTTGCTTCATCATTGAACAGAAACTACATTCAAAGATATTCACTTCCTCAGCTTTACCTCCTTAATCTTCTGAAATGAGGAGCATGAATAATCTTTTGCCTTTATACTTATTTTTGGAGGGTGTAGATAATAGGAATTTGTCTAGCACTGACTTTTTTAGCCTTAGGCTACCCAGTACCAACTTCTAACTATTCCTTCCATTAGTGTGTCGGTTTCTTTCCATCTCATGGAAAAGACCCAGATGAGGGCTGCAGAGGATGTGTTTTCTTTGAAGCTGAAACACCTACAGCAGCTAAAATACGGGAAAAATATTGTCTTGGCAGGACTAAAGTACTATTTCAAGTTCAATGTTAAATAAAGGTTCTCTGTAGCTGGAAGTTTTAATATAATTAGCTGTAGCTCAACTTATGTTATATTATAATAAGAATGTTATTTTTCAAGACAGAAAAAATCAATCAGAGTCATTCCTCTGGAGACCACACACGAAATGTTAATATTTCACCAGCTATGTTGTATACATCTCTCTTTTTTTTAGTATTCTTCCACATAAAAGTAAAACCTTACCAAACAAGCTCATATATTTTAGAAATAAATAACTGACCTCAGAATATTCCATAGGATGAAATTTTTATTTTTTATTAGTTTAAGTACAATACAACTTAAATCCACCAGTAAACCAATTTATTTGCTGATCAATATTTAATATTTATGTTTTTTAAAATTTGCATAATTCATTTGATGTTTTATTAAACTATTCTATACCAAATGACTTGAAAAATATAAAAATCTCTTAGTAACAATATATCATGTGTATTTTTGTTATTTTTTGTTTTGTTTTGTTTTCTGTGAATAGAGGCAGGATCTTGCTATGTTGCCCAGGCTGATCTCGAACTCCTGGCCTCAAGCAATTCTCCTGCCTTGGCCTCTCAAAGTGTTAGCCACCATGCCCAGCTGAACTTTTTTTTCATATGACTTCAGTAACAGTGTAATCATAAGAGCCATTGGAATGTTTACTTACTTGACAATAATTAACACAATCAAAGCAAGATCAATAAGATCAAAACAACACAAAACAAGGACAAAGATATGAAGTCGTAAATATCAGTAATTTAAAGCGATTAGTGAAGACTTTTATTTGTAAACCAATAGCACAACTCTACTTAAATGAGTGTATGAAAAGAAAGCTTATTTCTCTGTTTAATTAAGAAGTCCAAGCCTAGCTGGGCTGTACTTCATCTTTAGGCAAGTTATTATCACCTACTAGAGGAAGTTGGCTGTAGCCCGTTTTTATGTCCTATTTTTATCTTATTTATATCCTATTTTCCAGCAATCCATGTGGAAAATATATTTTGCTTTAACAAAAGTTTCAGTGCAATAGTGAGTCTGATAACAGGTGGCCCAAACTAGATCATGCACTGTATTAGTTTGTTTTCATGCTGCTAGTAAAGACATACCCAAGACTGGGCAATTTACGAAAGAAAGAGGTTTATTGGACTTACAGTTCCACGTGGCTTGTGAGGTATCACAATCACAGCGGAAGGCAAGGAGGAGCAAGTCATGTCTGACATGGATGGCAGCAGGCAAAGAGAGAACTTGTGCAGGGAAACTCACCCTTATAAAGCCATCAGATCTCATGAGACTTATTCATTATCACAAGAACAGCAGGGGGAAGACATGCCACTATGATTGAATTACCTCTTACTGGGTCCCTCCAACAACATGTGAGAATTCAAATTGAGATTTTGGTGGGGACACAGCCAAATTATATCATGCACCTATTCATGAATCAGGGCAACAAGGATAAGCCATTGGCCCAGATCTGGCTCTTTATCCCAAACTTGGAGGTGAAGTTGGAGTCAATGTCATTTCTACAAGCAACATTGGACTCTGAGTGAGGAGGATGGTTCCTCTGAACTATGATAGGTTTTTTTGTCAAAGGTGAAATGGAAACTGAGTAGGAAGAGAAAAACAGACATCCAGTACTATGAAAATTGTTCTAGCATTCATCTAAGTTTAAAGAATACACGATTAATTTACTCTTTGTTTTTAATCAGTTTACAAATCATATGACTTTGACTCCTTCCCACAGTCTGTTGCTTGCTATTTGGAACATCTGAATGGCAGCTAGCTTTGTACATTAATGTAGGGCATTCTGTAAGAAAGAGGTGAGAGAAAGGGTGAGAGAGATACACTCCCTTATTATTCTGTTTACATTCTTATCTTGTCTTAATTATAGTGATTTTAAAAATATTTTTTCAAAGCATCATTATTAACCATAGCAGTGCTACAGTAATATTTCCAAAGCTATTTCCAGCCCAAAGCAGTAGCTCATGTCTGCAATCCAAACCCTTTGGGTGGCCAAGGTAGGAGGACCAATTGAGGCCATTAGTTTGAAACTAGACTGGCCAACATAGGGAGACCCTGTCTTTCAAAAAAAAATCATATTAAATTACCCAGGTGTGGTGGTCCACATGTAGTCTCAGCTCTTCAGGTGGCTGAGGTGGGAGGATCACTTGAGTTCAGGAGTAAAGGTTGTAGTGAGCTACAACCTCACTCACCATTGCTCTCCAGTCTGGGCTACAGAGCAAGACCTGGTCAGAAGAAAAAATTCTAACACTTCCAGAGCTAGCCTGACTGCCTTAATTTTTTTTTGCCCACTCAGGAAAGAAAATTAGGCTTAATTTGTTTTTAATAAACAAAACCACTAATGTAAACTCATCTGTGTATAATTACAAAAACCATTTTACTGCATTATTTTCTTATTATTTACAATACTCTTTTGCTACTTTGTTACCAATATTGCATTTCTGTTAACACTGAATCTTCCATAGCAGTCAACCAATAACCTTTGGAGAACATTTTGTACCAAAAAAAAAAATGCTTAGATTTGTTATCATGGAAACTTTCATTGTCTTGATCAAGTGTAGTTACAATACTTGGGAAATTAGACTATCAATAAATTCAATTACAGAAAAAAAACTCAATATTTATATTTCATCAAACCTTATGAAACTAGACAATGATGCAAATCTATCAATTAAATGGGGTTGTAGAATTACATGTATTAAAAATTGGCCAAGAATTTTGTAAAAGAACACAAATCTCTTACTATAGTGATGAAAATCCTTCTTGTCTTATGTGTTGAACATACCATTGAATATTCAAATAAGAGGAAAACTGAAAAGTCATCTAGTTTAAACCCTTTTCTCTTATAAATGTGTCATTTAAGGTGCATAGAGATTAAACGTCTTGCCCGATGGTGACAGCTACAACCTAACATGAAAATAAAACAAAGATCTCGGCGTCATAGACCAGTGGTCTACCAAGTATTTCATGATTTATGGACGTGTAATGCCCTAAGCCAAATCAACTATAGCGTCTTTTGTTAAATTGTTATTATTTTTAATACTGGATCAATATACAATAATATCTAAACTTTATAACACTAAGAGGATAAAGAGATACATGTTGAATGAGTTGAATAAAAGGATCAGGATAATATTATCCTTTAGGGTTATGTTTACTGTATAAGTCCTGCCATTTGTTATTTAGTATTTTTCATTTTGTTATAATTGCAATGAAATGATAAGTACTATTTTCTTTGCTTTGACTCTAACAATTCAAGGTTAAGTCTACTTTCAATTTCAGAATAGCTTAACACAAACTGTTCATGTCAGTACAAATAACAACAAAAACCGCACACATGCATACAAATTTATTGTCCACAATCTTGCCTGTCCCATGACTCACTGATCAATACAAACATAGTAATTGTGGTTCATATCTATAGAGTTAACACTGCATGGGCAATTACAGAGAAAAATATTATAGTCGCTGTCCAGAAAGCTCTATAAAGGTGGATCAGAGAGAAAAGACTTCCATTAAGATACGATTTCAGAAAATTACAGAGCAGTGTATAATGAAGGAATAAACACAGTAATTCAAACTGCAGTATCATAAGACTTCTCATAAATTTGAGAAAGGTAGGAAAATTAAAAAATTCAGTTTTATAACATTTGCTTATCATATCTTAATCATTTTTTTCCAGCCTCCTCCTTCAGCTGTATTTTCTAATCCACACCTCATGATAAAGTGTATTACAACTTCAAAACCACAAGCAAAAGCTCCATATAGAAGGAAGGTCAAATTTCTTGACATAGCATATAAAGGATCACTGTTTGGCCTTTGCTAAACTGCAATAAACTGTACCCTTTTCCACATTGTATGTGACTGGTATACTGAATGACTTGAAGTTTTTGAATGTGCCAAATTATTTACAGCCTCGAAGGAATGCTCCTGCTTCAACCATTCCATATTTTTTACTCCATCTCTAACCTTTTCTTATATACCCCTCCTTCACTTTATCACTTCTGCAATTACAACTTCCAAGAAGTCTACTTATTCTACTCTCTGCATGTTAATAAGATAGGTCCCTTCTGTGTGTCTTTAGTGTATCAATGTATGCTTCTATCATAGTGTCTGTGATACCCTTGAGAAGAAACAAAAAAAGCAGTCTGATATCTGAAAACTAATCTGATGCTTATAACTGTTAATGTTATTGCAAACTGATCTTGTGCTTACAGCTAAACAATTTTATTCTCTTTTTGGAAATACAATAGGAAAAACAACAGAAAGAAAAAGAAAATTCAAAGCTGGTTATTTGAAAAGATTAATAAAATTAAATTAACTGGGAAGAAAAGATGATAGCCTAAGTGGCTTTGGAAATGAGTGGAGTCTGTAATTCTAAATGTAAAATGAACTAAACATAAGCAATATAGTGGACAAAGTTGTTTCCCATGGGTTTATAGTTTAAAAATTCTAATATTGCTACACATGTATAGTAGAACTGAAAAACTATTAAATGATGTCAAATATTTGGAACCAGGTTTCTCACTGTTACAGTGTGCATTAACAACTATGCAATGGGAGATGGCTGAAATGATTCATGTGGTAACACATCAGAGTTGGAGACCTCAATATGAACTAATACTTAATATAGGTACAGATGCTTACATATCGAGATATGTATAAAGATGTATATGTATCTACACAGGTTAACGTACACACGTTTATTTTAGTATCTGACTTTGTTCCGGCTGGTACAACTAAATATCATAAACTGAGTCACTTTTAAATAAGAGAAATTTATTTCTTACTTTTCTGGGTGCTGGGAAATGCAAAGCCAAGGGGCTGACAGATCTGGTGTGTGGTGAGGGCTTTCTGGCTCATAATTGACACCTTCTTGCTATGTCTTCATATGGTGTGATGGGCAAGAAAGCTCTCTGGAGTTCTTTTTATACGGGACTAATCCCATTCATGATGGCTCTGTTCTCATGACCTAATCACAACCCCAAGTCCCCACCTTCTAATACTATTACCTTGGTGATGAGGTTTCAACATATACATTTTGGAGGGATACAAACATTAAGATCATAGCCATGTTTCAGGTGAGGGGGCCTAGAAATCATGATATCTAAGAGCAACAAGCAGATTTAGTTCCAGAATATTGGTTTTGAACATTATTCTCCAGTAATAGAAACCAAAGCTCCTTGGAGAAAGGGCTGTTTCTACTACTGAGGCAGGAAATATACCAGATGAGCCTAAAGCATCTTATAGAACCAGAAGTTAAGTTAAATGCTAAAAAAAAAAAAAATTTCTTCACAAAATGATGAGAGTCTGCTAAAGGGACAAAGGGGCTAACAAAAAGAACACACCATAGTCAAACTTAGTCAACTGAAACAAAAAAAAATCAAATTTTATTGGATCATAACTATTTATAAAATAAATATTCATGAGTTCATACTGATATAAATAAATTATTTAATAAATAGTGGAGGATGGAAGAATGAATGAACTCCCCATACAGAGGAATTCCAAATAATTTAGGTGGCTACTCCATCCTTATGGGCTGTCAGTTGTTAGTATTTTCCATATCAGTAAAGTATGAAAAAAGAGAAAAAAACATGAATAACCACAGTATAAAAATTTTACAAACACTATCTTAGCCAGGTCACCAAAGTTAATATTAACAGTATTAAGTAATACTGATTATATATACCCTTGATATTATATAATAAATATGGCACTTTACCTCCATGGCTTTCCTTTCAAAAGTAAATTCCCCAGTCTAATAATGAGAAAAACATCAGCCACATCCCTCTTGAGGAACATTCCACAAAATAAATGATCACGACTCCTTAAAATGGTTAAGGCTATTAGAACAAGGGAAGTTTGAGAACCTGCCACACCAATGTAATGGAGTATCCTGAGGGGGATCCTGGAACATAGAAAGGACAGTAGAGAAAACTGAGGAAATCTGAATAAGTTATGTATTTTAGTTAATAGTAATGTATTAACATTTGTTCATTGTAGTAACATTTGTTCAAAAGTGTGTATCATACTACCATAAGAAATTTACAAAAGAGAAATTAGGGGTCACACAAGGTCTCTGTATCCTCTTTGCAACGCTTCTATGATTCTAAACTACCATAATAAATATTTTGCTACTGATATGCCCACTGAAGGCATTCTTTATTTCTGTCAAAATGATTTTAGTTTCTGGTATTTTCTTTTGGTTCTTTTTTAGAGTTTCTTTCTGTTTACACTGCCCATCTGCTCTTGTGTGTGGTCTCCTTATCCCATTAGTTCCCTTAACATATTAATCAGAGTCATTTTCAACTCTTGGTATGATTCTTCTGTGTCTGATAATTGGATTTTGTCTTTATGTTATGTATTTTCTTGCCTTTTGGCAGGTCTTGTCATTTTTGCTTAAAGCTGAATATGTTGGATCAGGCAATAAGAAATGAGGTCAAACATCCTTTAGTATGTGTGTGTGTTTAGTATATGTTAATATGGCTAGGAGTTAGCTGTGCTTAATGTTTGTTGTAGCTACAGTTGCCAAAGGCTTCACTTTGTCCTCATGTCCCTGTTTTGTTTTGGTTTTTTCCTCCTCTTATGCTTTAGACTTCCTTATTTCTCCTTGGAGAATCTGACATGCAGTTCTTTAATCAGTAATTTGTTGTTAACATACTAGAGACTTGATGTGTTGGTAAGCTGTGGAGGAAAGGAATATTCTATTATCTCATGATTGAAACCTGGTATTTCAATGGGTCTGTGTTTCTGGAATGTGACCTTCTCAAGTGTTTCTTCAAGGTTACAGCATTGTTTATTTTGCTCTCTACTTTCTTTTCAGCATTTCCAGTTCATTTCCTTGAAACTCTAAACCTTCTTGACTATGTTGTGTTCCCTTGCTTTATTTATTTTTTATTATTTTTACAGGAAGACTGGATGCGGCTGAATCAAAAGAAATTTCACTCCCCTCTTTGGGAATTTTTGAGCTGATTTTGTCTGCTTCTTTGTTTAGGATTTTATTTGACAAAGCATTTTTTTTCATTTTTATGGAAGTACAATTGACAAAAAAACTGATGTATTTTAGGTGTACTACTAAATGTTTTAACAGACTTATACATTGTGAAATAATCACCATAATTAGGCTAACATATCTAACACCTAACGTAGTGTGTGTTCAGAACACTTAATATCTACCTTCTAAGAAAATCTGAATTAGATAATACAGTATTGTTGATTACATTCACATCGCTCTACCTTAGATATCCAGAATTTACTTATCTTCGTTATTGAAACTCCAGTATTTAACACTCTTTCTGTCTCTTTCTTTTCTCCTCTCCTCTATTATTTCAATGGAATATGTTTCATTGCTTGAAATCTTTCCTACAATATCTGAGGCTCTATTTTTCTCAATATTCTTTTCATCTATTCTTCATATTGAATAGCTTCTATCAATGTAACTTAATATTTATTAATTATTTACTTGGGCATCATTGGTATTCTGAGGAACCCATCTAGTGATGTTTTTATTTTAGTTATTGGAAGTTTAAGCTCTAGAATTTACGTTATTAATAATTTTCTTTTTTTGTAGGTATTTTGTGTTTATTTAAAAAACAGCATGTTTTTTTCTTAGTTTTTGAACATGCATTTAATAACTTCATTAAAGTTTTGGTCAGTTAAATCCAAAACCCAGAAACTCTAAAGATAGATAGTTTCTATTGTTTACCTAATTGTTCTTTGTAGTGTAGGTCACAGGTTTCTGACTTTTTCTTTCTTTGAATGTCCAATAATTTTTGGTTGAAAACTGGGCAGTTTATATAATAAAATGTAGTGACTCTGATATATTCATCTGAGGATGTTTTAAATTTTAATTCTATTAATAGTTGAAATTATACTTCCTTGGACTCAAATGTAATCTTCATTTCCTTTATAGTGTGCAACAACTTATATCTAAATTCTGTTAGTATGGCCTCTACTGTTGCATTTTTAGCTTGGCCACCTGGCGGTTTCCCTAATTCTGTGTAATAAGCTGACTCAAACTTATTTTGAGAGTCTTTTTTTATGCTCTTTGATGAGGAGTTCAGATTAGGTTGATCTATGAAAAATGAGGTACGCTAAATCAAGATGATGTCTTCTAAAAAAGATTAATCTTTTTTTTTCTGCCAGAGTATCACATGTGCTAACACCCTTAATCTAATTTAGTACTCGTCTACGTTTGCTAGATGTTGCAGGTCCAAAATTGAAAATTCATTATGCTACTTGAAACACTGATTCTCATTTTACCTCTAGGTTAATGCTGATCTTTCCTTTTCCTACAGCTTCTAACCCTGTTTATCCCTCAAACACTCAAGCCATCATATGCCATCAAGACTGTATGTGTGTGTGTGTATACAGAAACATAAATATTATATATGTACTTAAATATTTTATATATACATAAATATATATACATAAATATTTTATATATACATAAATATATATACATAAATATTTTATATATACAGTATATGTGTGTATATATGTATATATTAATATATACATATATATAGCCTGTGTGTGTGCGTGTGTATATATATATATATACACATATTGTCTTGATGGCATATGACTGTGTGTATGTATATATATATATACACACACACATACACACATATATACATACACACACATATATAATACTTATATATAAGTGTATACATGAACTTTCTATTTTAATTTTAGAATTAATTCTGTGACAAAAATATGTGGGCGTGTGTTTGTATAAACTACATGAATATATTGCTATTCTATCTTGCACCAGCTACTTCCAGAATTTCCTGTGGGACAGTGGAAAGAGGAGAGGACACTAGAAACTAAAAATCTTTCTCCATCTGTTCTGCCACTGACACAAATTGCTTTCCACATGTACAGCTAACCTGTACAATTGTTTATATAACTTTACCATATTTCCTTCCTTGAACCTAATTGCATATGCCTTGTTCACTGTTCACTTTAGGACCCATATCTAGTGTTTTAAACAAGATATATCCTTTTTTTCTTCATGGTGAGTCTCTATTCTCTATGAATTTTGTTTTATTCTGGCACTTCATGATATCTGATAAGAGTTGGACCCTCTCACCACTCCCTACATTTATTCTCTTTATTGTTTTTCTATCCAGACTCTGCTGATCTGAGTTGTTTGGTGAACACAACACATATTCCACATTATGGATTTAGTTTCCTTGGAGTACATTTTTTATTTTTTCTTTAATTTTCTTTGTGACAATTTGATAATTTATGAGAGGACAAGAATGAAAATCCTGACACTCAGCAATGTTCAAAATTGAATACCTTATTAGTCTTAAATATTATTTGGGAGTTTTTTCCTCTTAAATAATTTCACCTCCAAAGATTTTTTGATACTATTTCTTACTGGTCTCTCTTCTCTTTTGGTGGTTCTTTGATTTTCACTCTCTCAAATATTTTTTTCAAATATTGCAGAACCCATGATTTTATTGTTTCCATGGGACAAACTGAGTAACTTCTCCAAGTTCCAGAGAAAAGTGACTTGGAACAAATTATCTTACTGTTCTTCTATCTGTGTAAGTTTGGTTTGACCTAATGAAGACAATATTAATTTTCTAATTTTTGTAAATTTAATATGTTTACCACATATGTGGACTAGAGTTAACACTATTCCAAGATTAAAAATGTGTATGATGTCCTTCATTTAGGGTTTGTTTATGTTTTATTTTTTCTTATCATTATGTAGGTATTTTCTCTCCTGGCGGATGGAGACCACAGCAGTGAAATTTATTTTTTATCACATATTATGGGTAAATAATATCAGCATGTCTTATTATCATTGATGTCAACCTTGATCACCTGGTGAAGGTAGTATTTGTCAGGTTTCTCCACTGAAAAGATGCACTTTTTCCCTTTCCACATTGTTCTTTTTGAGCAGAAGTCACTATGTGCAGCCTATATTTAGGAGGTAGAACATTATAGCCCATCCTCTTGAAGGGTGGAATAGCTACATGTATAACAGAATTACTCTGCTTGCAGATTTGTCTGAAGCTCAATTTATTTATTTAATAATTTATTGATGTAAATATGGAATTCTGGATATGTATTTTGTACTTTGTGTAATTAAGATATTTAACTTTATAACGTGAAAAATACATTCAAAGAATTTGCATAAATTATGATTTTTAAAAGTTATATGGGTATTACTATTATTGTAGAAGTTTTATCTTAAATATTGCATATAGTTTAACATATCAATAAAAACAAACTATAAATTCAACTTCTAATCAGAAAATTTAGAATAAAAATAAAATACCAAGAGCCAGGTTTCTGACTGTGTTGTTTTTCCAAGAACTGCAAGGAAAGACTAAGAATTCATGTGCTAGAGATAAGTCTGCTTGTTTCTATGCCACTTTCTATTCCGCATTAGAATATTAAACTTGATCAGATAAGGTTGGAAGGGAAAGGAAAACAGCCAAATGATTTTTTGGGGGTGGTGCATACCAATACAAAAGTGCTTGTTTCTCATTTCCAGGACATAATTTGGGGGAAATTCGAGTGAATTATTGAGGCTCTTTATGTACAAGGTATCTAAACAGATAAACTGAAAAATAAACCCTTGTATCTTATGGTCAAGGCAGGGTACAAGTGGGATCAGAATTTTTCTGCCTATCCTAGAGTGGGATATAGAAGGTCTAAGAGCACCAACAGAGTGGAAGGGATTACAGTGGAGCTGAGAAAGCCACATAGTAAGAAGACCTCAATTACAGGAACAATGGAATTTAGTGTGTTATGTAAGCAGAATATCCAAGGAGACAATTTAACCAGAAACCTTTTAGTAGATTTGTAAAAAAGCCCAATGGATAGATGAAAGAAGCTAAAAGTAGGTCACTGCTAGGGACAGCCAGGCACACCTAGTCCAATACTCGGAAGCATATAAGACATTTGGGACTTCAGATAAAAGCTATTGCTGAAAGAAAAAAGAAAAATAATTTAAGGGAAACCTGCAAGAATATGCATTTATATTAGGGATAATTAATTAATATGGTAGTAGACTAAAATTGGACATTGAAAATGACAGCAATTCTGAGGTAGCAAAATTGGGAGTTTCTCTTCATCAAAAAGATTAAGAAATATCAGCAATTTAATTAAAAATCAAAATAATCTACATATATCATAAACTGGGATTTTCACACTTGAAGTTAGATGACTAGAAACAACTGGACCCTCTGAGATTAAATGATGCACCTATCAAAAGAAAGAATGAGTCAGGTGACCTTAATCCTAGTGCTTAAAGTGTTTTGAGGGACTCATGGTTCTACGTAGCCAATGGCTGATGCTAAAAATCACTTTTACCCACTTGCATGTGTGAGCATCAGTAAAATTAATGTTCATGAGACTACTCAGCAACGTGTGACAATAAAAATGTTTTTATTAAAGAATCCCCAGACCGAGGGGAATTATCATAGAACTATGTTAGCTTAGATTGGTGAGCATCACTAGGAGATAGTCCATATGTTGGCCACCAGGGCGACACAAAGGTTACTTTTAGGAAGTAGTAAGTGAAGAGTCTGGTTCAGAAAAATCAATGACATGGCCCAGCCTTTTCTATATGGGATCCCATGATCTTCACATGTCTTTTGCAGAACATTCAGAGAAGAGGTAGAAGAAATAAAGACCAGAATGTCGGGCCATCTAAAAATTCGTAATGAAATTTTGTTTCAGAGGGTGCGTTTGTGATGACCTGACTTTCCTGGGAGGTGGCCACTGGCAGAGATAAAGTAAATATACAATTCATATTCGAATGTGAGAAAACCAGGACATTCTTTGAGATGATTTCAAGATTGACACCTAAAGACATGATAAGACTTTCTGGTAATTTTGTAGGAAATGGGGATCTATTTTGTAATCATAGGCAGATATGTTTAAATACGTTTATTGTACAGATACTCTTTTAAGATTTGCAACTTTAACAGAATCAATAAATTCCAGTTACCTGCCCTCATTACAAAATTCTCTACTCATTTTTTTGCCCAGAAACGAGCCAATCTTATTATTCTGAATGTGTAAAAACTATAAAGAGAGAATTCAGGAAAGGAAATGAATCGTTAGACTCCCACAAAACAACTTTACAAGCTAACAATTTTACAAGTTAAACAGATATTTACAAAATGCTAAAATTTCAAATGATCTGTTATTTATGAAACTATATAATTATCATCAGATAATCCTTCTCTTAGGCTGTGCCTCACCTATTCTGGCATCTTTTATTCTTTATTAATCTTACGAGTGTGGGGATTAAAGTTGAATTTTCTGAACATGACTGTGGGGAGTGTATTCTTCTAAGACTATAAAAATAATCATTGTACTCTTATTGTGTGATAGGCAGATAATGCAATAAGCAGTAATCTGAATCATTCACACACACACACACACACTCACAATAGTTTAAATTCTATTTTATCAAGTGAGTGCTACTCTAAATTAATCACTCTGGTCAAGTTTAAATGACACACACCTATACCCAAATGCCAAATGAAATTGTTAACAAATACTGCATAGAACAATTTCTCCTGGAGATATGTTTACAAATGACTGGAAAAAGAGAGACACTTTTATTACTATTGGTTATCAAGACACTTTCCTTTAACAGTGTTTTTGAAATATCTGACTAATGTGTTTGATAGATGAAGTACCTTTTTATAAACACTCTCAAGTATTCCTTTTTAAAACTGATTGATGCCAGTAAGTAGTCAGATGGTTAGCTCCGGGAACAAGAGCCATTTATTCAGCATGATACACAGTGAGTCAGGAATTCCAAGAAATCAAGTGGGTGGTAATGGCTTAAGAAAAAAATGTTCTATTTAGAACAACATTAACATTTTGGAAATCAACATTATATATTGTTCTGCCTTACTTACTAATCCCCAATTCATCAATATTCAGAAAAGTTTCTCCAGTAAAGTTTAAACTATGGATATACTAAATTAGGCATCTGTTTATGAGACTTGTTTTTAAGGGCATCAAGAATTTCCCTGAATTATTCCCCTAGCCCAATTTCCCTCACCAATGTACATCCAATGTCTGAATTTTTTCCATCATAAGTCAATTATTTTATGTACTGTAAAAGGAAGTTTTAGTACCAAGATATAAATGCCCAGTAAAAAATACTATGAAATAATTTATTTATGGCAAAAATAACAGAAACAGAGAAAACTCATCAGGAAATAGTGTTTGTATACAAATCTCTGTGTTGAAGTAGGAAGTGGAATGGAACTCTATTCTTTGTGAATGCCAGCTACTCTCAGCTGTCATCATGTTCAATTACCCAAACTCTTCTGAATTTATGGCTGAACATGTGACACAATTCTAAGAAATGCTATATAAAGGAAAATTTCTGGGAAAGCATTTTACTTCAAAATGAAAACAGTGGAAGAAAAAAAGAGATTGCTCATGACTGCCTCTGCCCTCTCTGCCTTGTGGACCCCTGGGAAAACTAGTCCTGACAATCTCTCTGTCCCTTGGCTGAAATTCTTCAAATTATAATAATTATAACAGTAGTCTCCATAACCCAAAATAATATCATCATGTTTACACTAAAGCGTGCTGTTTATCCTTATTTCCTGCATTTTGAAGGAGAAAATGCTCCAGTGGAAAAAAGTGGCCATAAATACAGACTCTCTTCATTGCAATGTCCTGCTCTCTGGGACTGTGGCCTCTGAAGTTTTAGGTACCCCAGAAAAAACACTCTCTTTAAAATGGATGTTTGTATTTAATATGGATTTAACTGTTATTCTCAAAGAGTGGGTGGGTATGACTTCAGCTACATAAGTTCCAGTGCAACTCAAAGGAATATTCAGAAACATATTGTTCAATCATATGTATTGTTTTGAACAATTTATTATTCTATTAAATTTACCTAATTAATATGGTTTTAAGACATAGTATGTGAATGTGCAATAAGCATTTGACTATTTTCCTTTTGTCAGGATTTTTGTGTGTTTTTTTTCTTTTGGTATAATTATAATTAAAGTTGTAGTAAATATAATATCTGCACACATGTCTATTCTCATGAAGAATATTTGTAATATGTACATATCCTAATGTTTCTTATATTTATAAAATTGCTTTATTGTTACAAATATTTTCTAAACATAAGTGCTTTTATTTTTTTTATTTTAATGACTGGTTAGTGGACATGAGGCAACTCTCCACATTATTGCTACATTTTTCTTTCCTTTTTTCTTTTTTCTTTTTTTTTAACCTTCAAGTCCTAACAAATTGAATGGAGAGAAAGAATGGTTTTTCCTCCTGAGCAAACTTTCCAATCTAAAAAGTTAAAGGATTGTTTGTGCTTCCCTCATTGACTGCATTCTTGGTTAGACCCAAGATCTAAAATAAAAAACATGATATTCTGTCAATTCTCTCTGAGACTTGGTAGTGATTTATACAAAATGGAAAGATGTTTCTGCCCTATCCCTGTTTTAACTAGTCCTCAATTAGGTCCAGTGACTAAGCCTGGCCTCTGGAGTTGAGTCCTGTCTCCTACCCTACTTTGTTGTAACGAAATGCACCTAACCAATTCTCTGCTTAGGCCTTTAACCTGAGTACGACACAATCACACACACACACACAAATATTCAGGCACGCAGAATTTTCTTAGAGTTTTACTTGATGTAGAAGAAATAATAGGACTCTATACAGCTTCTGAACTATGAACTGTTGGTGTTAAAACTGCTGTTGTGCTAATGGTACATTGAAGATTTTAATAAAGATTCACTTAAAAATATATTGCTTTTCTCATTACAAATTATTTAAGGGGTTTCAGTGCATAAAAATTATTTTCATCATGACCAAAAACAGAGTAAACTACTTATAATGATCAGAGAGTTGCAATAGATATCCCCCTTTTCAAACTGGATGGGATATAGTATAATTTTTAACAGAAACAAACAATAACTTGCAAAAGTAAGCAAGGAATCATCTTGTGTAGAAAGTAAAAACTTAATTACTTTTATCATAATGGACCAGAATAATAGTTTTTTATGTTATTAAATAAAACTTCTAATTCTTGGTGTTTTTATATCAAACATATGGATAATACTAAGCTATTAGGTAGTAATTTTCCACTAAAAGTCTAAGTGATTAAAATAATTTCAGAGATTAATTTTCATCATAATCATGTATCAATTTAAAATAATTCTCATGAAGATTTATTATCCTTTTCTGGTTATAACTTCTTTTGTGACGAAACTACAGGAATACTTAAAAATTACATGTGTATCAGTTGACGTTTTATAAAATAAAATGTCCCCATTACTGTTCAATCACTTAACAAAAAAGGGAAAATGTAACTTCAATGAGACTTCTTGAAGTAAAGTATTTTGCTATGCATTTATGTAGTTACAAAAACTCTACTGTAGCTCTGTCACATTTTTATGAGAAGAATTGAGAGACACAATATAAAAACTGTTGATTTTACAGTCTGTTAATGGTAGAATGTTTGATATTATTAAAAAGTGCAAGCATTTGTAATTTCCCCTAAAAAGTGGCAAACAATGATTTACTTTACTTCATTTTCTCCTCAACTTTGTCTTAAACTATTCTACAAACTACACTAAATTGATCTAAAGTGGTGTGAAATTAATAAATAAATCAAGAATCAGTGGGTCTCCTGGAGTCTGCTTGGTAGAAATTCAATAGAATGATAAAGGAAAAATGCCTAAAACAGTATCGTAACTTAATAATCAACAGCCTGAGCTATTGTTTTTATTATTGATATCAGGATGTGTAGATTTACCTCCAAACATACAGTTTTTAACCAAGAATCTAAAGAGTCACATCCTTGAAAGGCATAGGGATGCCCAGAGTCATAAAAATGGGTTTTCCAGAGTCCCTTAATTGTGAGAAAGTTTGTATTGCCTCTCACTGTGTGACAATAGAAAACTTGAATGGGATGATGTGATAGAAATAATATTTCTAATGCATAGGGGAATAGATAGTGTTTTTCACTCAATGGCGTAAAACAATGCAATAGTTTTCTATGTAAGAGATGTAGGCAGTTTGTCTTTGTCAAAAGGACTTTCCTAAGCGATTTGCACAGATCACAAAAAGAAGTGGGAAATATATGGCAAAGTAGATGCTGGACATGATGGATGTACCAGCCAAACCTAATAGAGTGTAAAAGAAGAAAAGCAAAATAGTAATAATAATAATAATAATAATAATAAAAGAGAAAAAAGGAAAAGAAGTGTTGTCAACTAGAAATGAAGAACTGAAACCTTTTTTATGGATTCTGGGAAGAAAGTCAGCTGTATAATTACCTCTGCTAACATGAATGATATTGCAACATAGGTTTGATAGAAATGATTAGTTGATACAAAAAGTAATAAATATAAAATGAAATTTGATCATTCCTCAATACAATCTAGTTTCAGCTTCATTTCTTATATTCCAAGGATTTGTTTCTTATTATTATATTAATTGCTTGAAAAGAAAGATATGTGATTAATCATAATAAGCCGAGCATAGTAGCTAATTCTCATTAATAAATACATATTAATGTGTTTAATAATTGAAATAAGTAATAAACAGCAAAATAGTTTTGTATCTGGAACATAATGAGGTCTAGCTTATATGATACAAAATTTCTAAAATAGAAACTATTTTTGTAAATTTTACAAAAAGGACATAAAGTCTAATTATTTACTGGGGTTTACTGAGTAGCTAGGGAAATGGCTAGGATCAGAACCTTGGTGATGATTCTTGTTAAATATGTGTGCATCTCTGTGTGTGTGTGTGTGTGTGTGTGTGTGTGTGTGTGTGACAAAGAGAGACAGAGAAGAGAGAAAAACAGAGAGGAAGAGAGAAAGACTCATAAAGGCTACTTTAATGTTTTGCTTTTACTTTAAAAATGTACCTTTTCTTAGCCAATGTATGATATGTTCAGGTGACATCCAGAATCTTTCATTTCAATTGCCAATGAGCTCCAATTACCCTATTTAAAACTAGTTTCTAAGGGACATTAATAATAGTAAATATAGACTGGTTGTAAAGTTGCTCAGCAATTAAACTATAAATATGTATTAGATAACTGCTGTAAATTTATTAGTGGAATATTTGCTGTGACCCCATTTTACATTCTCAGGCAAATATCTAACCACTCATTCTTTAACACTGTATGATCCAACTATAAAACTATTTGCAATTTTATTTTCTACTTCACAGTCTCTATTGCCTCCAGATCTCTACAAATGCCATTTCGTCTACTGTTTTTTTCCCCTTGCTAAGTTTAGTGGATGATTAAGGTCTTAGTGTACATGCTGCTTTTCAGACCCTCAAAGTTTGGGCTAAGCATATTCTCCTATAAGGATCAATAGTATGGTGTGTTAACCCCTTTATAACAATTGTCTATGCAGTTTCTTGTCTTTCTTGTCAGGCTGTGAGTTCTTTCTAGAACAGGCACATTTTCTGCAATGTCAAAGTCCCACTGTCTAGTAATACAGAACCCAATACAAAACAAGTGTTCAATAGAGAAATGTTATATAAATGAATTGGTGAGGAGATGAAACAGATATGTATGTGGCACATAGATTAATGTTAGGAAAAGAAAGTACTATTTACATTAGTACCACACATTTATTAAACAATTTTATATTCTTTATTCTATTAAATTATATCAACATTTTACAAATGAACTTCAGAGACATTAACTCCCCTCATATTTAGCTAGTATATTGAGATTGACACATACATACAACAGAACAATAAATGTCAAATGTAAGCATGTGTAAAATGCATCTTCTGATCAAATGTTTTATATATATGTATATATGTGTGTATGTATATATGTGTGTGTGTATATATACATATATACACACACACATATACATACACACATACATATATATACACACATACATATATATACACACATACATATATACACACGTACATATATACACACACACATATATGTGTGTATATATATACACACACACACAAAAATAGATGTGAGAGGGAAGTTTAGATTTGAGGATAAAGTGGGAAGTGAGATGTTTTTCAAATGTGTTGCTTAGGGAAAGAAAGTTCCATATCACTGATCATTAGAGAAATGCAAATTAAAACCACAATGAGAGACCATCTCTCACTAGTCAGAATGGTTATTACTAAAAAGTAAAAAAAACAACAGATGTTGGTGAAGTTGCAGAAAAAAGAGAACACTTATATGTTGTTGGTGGGATTATAAGTTAGTTCAACAATTGTGGAAAGCATTGTAGCAATTCCTCCAACAGCTAAAAGCAGAACTACCATTCAACCCTGCAACCCCATTACTAGGTATATACCCAAAGAAAAATAAATCATTCTACCCTAAAGACATACACACCAATGCTTATTCCAGTACTATTCATAATAGCAGAGGCATGGAATCAACTTAAATGCCCATCATTGACAGATCATATAAAGAAAATATGGTACATATACACCATGGAATACTATGCAGCCATAAAAAAGAATGAGGTAATGTCTTATTTGGGAACATGGATGGAGTTGGGGCCATCATCCTCAGCAAAATAACACAGGAACAGAAAACCAAACACTGCATGTTCTAACTTATAAGTAGGAGCTAAGTTATGAGAACTCATGGACAGAAAGAAAGGAACAACAGACACTGGGGCCTACTTGAGGATGGAAGGTGGGAGGAAGGAGAGGAACAGAAAAAATCGTTACTAGGCTTAGCACCTGGGTGAGAAAATCTGTACAACAAACCTCCATGATATAAGTTTACCTATATAACCAACCTGCACATGTACACCTGAACCTAAAATAAAAGTTAAAAAAAAGAAAAAAAAGATCGAATGATATAACATTATCCAGACTGAGTAGTAAAATATTGTAGACAGCAATGAGACATTAGACTTAACAAACTAGAACAGGGTGAACAAACTTTTTGTAAAAGGCCACATAATAAATAATATGAAAGTAGCCATAGACAACATGTAAGTAAATGAATATGGTTGTGTTCCTATAAAGCTTTTTTAAAAAACAAAAACAGGCAATGGGCTGAATTGTGCCTGCATGCTGTAATTTGCAGACACCTGGACTGGAGGAAACTGCATAAATAGAGGTACTCTCTGGGAAAAAGGAGAGATTCTACATGAATCCTGAAGGATTAGATAAACCAACAGCAGACAGTAATTAACTGGCTCCATCTGGTTTCTTAAGAGAACTATCATCTGGCCACCTCTCCTCCTGACCCACCTAATGAAACATAATTCGTGTATCAATCTGTAAGAACATTTACCCTACTCACAGACATTTTTAAAACTCCTAAACCAACCTCTCAAAATCCCACAAAAATGCAAGACCTGAGAAATAGGTATTTATGCACTGTATGGTACTATTGTATGATTTTAAATATGACTGTAAAATGAATATTTAATAGATCCTTTGCATTTCTGAGAGAAATTAGATAAACCTATTTTATTCCTTGTCTTTCAGTGATTTTGTTTTAATTTCCCTATAGAGAATGTAGAAATAACTGTATTTGATGAAATTTTATCTCAGCATAGTCAAAAGAATTGTAAAATTATATGCTTTATGTGCTTTCATAATCTCTGTTAACTATCAAAATCCAGTGTATTATTAAATAATAACACAGTAGAGAACTGTGTTTTCATGTAATTTTATTTTATATATTTTAATTGTATACTTTAAAATTTTGCGATATAGAATTATAAATCATAGCACATACTCAAATAAATATGGGTCATTACTAAATACTTATCTTAAGTTTGCTTTCCTAATAGCTGATAAAATAATTATCTTTATTATGAAACCAAAATTGAAAAGTGATAAAATTCTAAAGAATGATATAAATTATGAAATACTCCTATATTATCTAATTGAATAAAATGAATAAGGGAATTTCTGATTTCCATCATTAGTGCATGACTTCTTGATATCTGATGCTTAAATAATTTTCTGTTAAATACGTTGAAGATGTGCTAGACATATATAATATGCTTTGAAAATAAAGTCCGAAAACATCAAGGAAACCCCCAAACCACTGCAATACTTACCAATTTAATTATAAAATACATAAAAACTTAAGGTCTTAAACAGACTTATGTTAAAATAATTACACAGTCATAAAGATAAAATTTTAATATTATAATTTTTTTCTGGTGAAATTCTCATCACTTTATTGTCTCAACAATTAAATTTTATATAAAATATTTAAAAATAACTTTTAACTTTCAACAATGTATTGACATAAGCTAGATGTCAATATGTTTTCCTTCTTTTACGATTTACTAGATTGGATTAAAATGAACCCTAAACAAGTGTATTAAGTAGATATGTATATATCAACCAAAATAATAGTGGACATTAACAAAAAAACACACATATATTCCATTTTAAAGAAATTATACCACTTGTTCTAAATTGTATCCAAATGGTCATGGGAATCCAGAATCCAAGAAGTTGAAGACAAATGAAATTAATTCATGTACACACTCCGTATTCAGGATGTAAACATCCAAAATATTTGCACACAAGCTTTTATTTGGGGAGAAAACTGGTCTCGCTATTGTTAGGAACTAGAATCTTTTCCTCACTCCTCAGTGTGCTCCTAAAATACTATCCACTAGAAATCAACAGACTCCTGTAAAAACAACACTGACTTGCAGGATAACTGCAGAATGGCAAATTGCATAATCAATGAATTTTTGTCAATGGGATTATGAGTATCAATATTGTGAATTTAATTAAATTAATGTCCAAGATATTGCATTACTAAAGCAACTGTTCCAAGCTACAGTCCTCCTGTAACTACTGTCACAGCCACCCTGTGTGATGTCCTGGGTCCTGTGAAATAGGGATAAAGAGGTAGTTATCGCAGATGAGCCCTTTGACACTGTCTGACCCGGATCATAATTATCGGTGCCTGCATCTTCAGAGGACATAGTTCTAGATGATTTCTAGTCACTTTATCTGTGTTCTTATTTATACACTGTGATTTGATGTACTAATTCAGTTTCCTGTGGACCACTGTATAATTTTACAGGAGGCACAGCATGAAAATCAAACCTTGTTTTTGTAGTATTGCTGTGAAATAAAAAAGAATGCCACTCTTATTTGAAAAAAAAAGATTATTGAAAACAAGGAATCAAAACGTGGACTTCTTATAACCTTATGGTAATTGGCTACAATTTGTTATTAATTTATATGCATCTACCATCTTAGAACTGGCCACTTTATGTGTGGCCATGAGCAAATGGCAGTGGCATCACCTGGTAGCTTTTTAAGAACAGTAGAATCTCAGGCTACACCCCAAAGCTACAACTTTTCTAGAATATTTTACTGCCATAAGCTATTCACATTTCCTGAGCAACAACTCTATTTCATACCCTGTACTAAATGATGGGAACAAGGTAAATTATCTCTGGTGCCTGCAATTGAAGGAGCTCATGGCCTGGTGAAAAAGACAGCAGGAACTTAGCGCGATATTTGATGGAAAAAATGTGAAATAAAGAGTAAAAAAGAATTACATTTGTTCCCTTCTGGTGGTCAGAAAACCGGAGATATTGTGTCACCTTATTGTTCTTCAAACAGGGTGTATCTTTATGAGATTACAGTAAGGTATTTATTAAACTCCTTGCTTTCAGGGAGAGTACACCAAAACTGAGACTTTATTTATCAGGAAATGAACATAGTTTCTTTACTGGATGACATATCACCACAATAATTTCCTAAAGTTTTTGATTGATCAATATGTTTAATTTCATATATTTATATTTTTTTACTTTTTAAACTTTTTATTCTGAAATAATTTTAAACACAAAGGAAAGTTAAGATTTGTCAAATATTAACAGTTGTCCTATTTTTCCATGCATTTTTCTTTTTATTTTGTGTGTATTTTTGATATTTGTTATTATTTGCAAAGCCATTTGAAAATGAGCTGCAGACATGCTTAAGAACTTCAATAAGTTCAGGGTGATTTCCTAAAGAAAAAATATTGTATAATCATTGTAAAATTAATTATTAAAATAAGGCCCATTTTAGAGCAATAAAATATTAATGTCTGATATGTAGACATTAAAATTTTGACATATATATCTCTGTAACGTCCTTTACAGCTATTTTGTTGAGCTCCAGATCCTACGATCTAGGATCACACGTTGTGTTTGGTTGTCTTATCTCTTTGTCTTTATTTGGAGGAGTTCCTTTGTCTTTATCTTTAAAGTCATTGAAATTCTAGAAGAACAAACACAAGTTAGTGTGTAGAATGTAGCCTAATGTGATTTTACTTTATATTTTATCATAAAGGATCCAGGTTATAAATTTTGGTCAGGAATAAGAAATATGCAACATGCCTTCTCAGTGCATCTCATCAGGAGGCATATAATGTCTATTTGTCCAACTGTTACCGATGTTAACTTTGATTTTTGTTTATAGATGTGTCCACCAGCTTTTGCCATTATGAAGTCACTCTTTCTCTTTGTAATTAATGAAGAACTGTTAGTTTATAACGGCATTTGTGTATGTTTCTTGGAATAAATACTAAAAGAATTTATTTATAAGAAAATTCAATATGATTATTAAATAATCTCCTTGGTCTATGGTTATCTAGTTTGAGTTTATTAAACAAAATTATTCTGTAGATGTAAAAATGTCATATATCAATTTTTATTATTACTACATTTTTATAACTTGTAAAAATTTCAAAAATCTAAGGTTTATGTTATTTGTTATCATATAATTTAATAACCAAAAGTCATGAGTCATCCTAGGTAATTTTGCTTTAAAAAAGATAATTATTTATTTATTTATTTATTATTTATTTATTTTTTGAGACAGAGTCTCGCTCTGTCGCCAGGCTAGAGTGCACTGGCATGATCTTGGCTCACTGCAACCTCTGCCTCCTGGGTTCAAGCGATTCTCTTGTCTCAGCCTCCCAAGTAGCTGGGACTACAAGCACGTGCCACCACGCCCAGCTAATTTTTGTATTTTTAGTAGAGACGGGGTTTCACCATGTTGGCCAGGATGGTCTTGATCTCTTGACCTTGTGATCCACCCCCTCGGCCTCTCAAAGTGTGGGGATGTCAGGCGTGCGCCACTGTGCCCGTTCAGAAAAGATAATTTATAAAAATACCAGATAACTTAATCTGAAAAGACTTGAAATCAATGTATTTGTTATGTCAGTTATATTTGTATGACTTCATTATTTTAATAACCATATAAAATATAAGCATTAGAATTCTTTAGGTTATGAAAACTATCAATTAAAATTTCATAGACAATGTATTAAAAAGTAAAAATAGGTACTTAGAAACATATTTATCAAGATTTTTTAAAAACTATATTGGAAAATAATAACTTGCATTCCCTTATACTTTAAGTGAAGTACTTCAACTTAGAAAAATAAGAATGTTTTAACTTGTGCAATTTTACCTTGAGTTTAAAAAGTTTCTCAGGCTATGGCTGGTCCCAGCTTATTATAAGACAGAGATGAGTGCAAAAAAATTAGCCAGAATTCACTGGTAAAACTCCATGTTGTTTCGTTGCAATTTAGGAAATCATTGAGCTTTGTATCACTTTGAATAGACTGTCATTCTTCCTTCCTAACAGTGCATGAACAGGAATAATGATTTATAATAAGTGGGCCATTCTTCAATAAAAGATTTCTCCAATGGGGGCTAGGATAGAGAGCTCTGCTCCACTGAAGCAATCATAGCTGTCCTTGGATGTCCTCAGCACTCCGCACACAGTCTCAGGAGAAGGAGCAGAGGAATTACACTGATCAAATTTCAATTTTTTATCTCCTTCCTGTTAAGCAAGGCAGCAAAATATTAACCCTCCAATATCACTTATTCAGTAGCTTAGGGTATTCCTGTTGAAGAGACATTTCTCTCTTTATATACCTAAACACTTCTTTTTATGCACATGAGTCTCCTAATACCAAATTAATAACTTCTCAACACTTCCATTCTTTCTTTCCTGTATATGTTCCAACTTAAAAAGCTAAGATAAAGTTTCAGGTCATATACTGAATAAGCATTGTGTACTAAATATTAATCTTAACAGCACTTGAAAATTAGAAAATATAACAAAGTCAAAGAAATAATTCTATCAATGTTAAACTTTTGTCACATGAAAACTTAATTTCAATCCTAATTTCTCAAGCACTGTGATCCTAAATTTACAAATGTTTCTCCATTCATCTTTAGACATATTGAAATTTTCTTTTAAAGATTAGATTCTTCTCCATTTTCTTTTTGTTCCTTTGCAATCTTTGTGCTTGTTCAGAAGAATCAGGAATGCTATGTTCAAAGTTCTATTTCTGAAATAGAGCTAATTAGCAAGTGGAGTCAGTATTAGAACACACAGAGACAGACAGGGTCTAGAGTCATTCACTTTAAAACCTGATTATTCAGGCTTCTTATTTGACAGCTCTAGAGAAAAGTTATTCTCAAGCTTTATGAGGAATTAACACACCAGACTAAGATAAGCGGATATTCTTGAGCTATTTATCTTTATAATATAGCAAAATATTTTCTGTTGGTTTATTTGGGTTTTGCCTCATTAGGCTCTATATTTTAGTTTTCATTTTCATGAGCTTAACATTCTAGCTATTAATTTTACATATTATTAATTTTAATTGGACATAAGTAGTTTAGCTAGTGAAAGAAAGCATTTTGAAAAATTAGTACTACATCCTACAAATTATCATCATGATTCTTTAATAGAATAAAGATCAACTTTCTGTATTTCAAATCTTTCTTCAGTTTACAAAATTAGACACAAACATAGGTGATTTAGTCATAGTTCAATTATGAATGAATATTTAATTTAAATAGTGTCAGATAATTTTATGTTACCCATGTATTGGTAACTCTTCAACTATAGCCTGTGAGATATAAATTCAAATAGTTTCAAGATCTTTGACAATGTAAACACTCCCAGAATAGGCATAGGCATTATTGTACACATGTGTGTGTGTGTGTGTGTGTGTATATATATATATATAAAATAGGAAACATATATTTGGTGATATTTATATATGTGGATAGATGGTTGTATACAGTTTATTTCATGTTAAATATATTGCTAAATATTATATATTTTTGAAACATTTACTAGTGTTGCATCAGTTACCTGATTGCTGATCAACAAAATACCTCCAAATTCAATGGATGAAAAAGAACTAACCTTTTATCACCTCCTGAATCATAAGCTGATAATTCAGAATGAGGTCAACTAGTCCTTCTAGTGTCCACAGATCTTCCTTACATCTGTCTACATCTATCATCAGCAGCTAGTTCTTTGATCTGTTTCTGGACATTGGCTAGCAGTGAGCTGGTGTGCAGTTTCTCACCATTTTATAGGCTAGACTAAGTTTTTTTTTTTTTTTCTTATAAAGGAGGCTGAGTTCAAAGAGAAAAAATGAAACCACGAAAGACTTTTCAATGTTTAGAATTTAAACTGTCTAATGCTAGTCTTATCGTGCTCATTTGGTGAAAGTAAGTCACACGCCAGAACAGATTTAAGAAGTGAGAAAATAGTGCAGACTATTGCAGGTCCTCTTGTTGGGAGAACCTACAAAGGCAAATTGTAAATGATGTACAAATGAGAAAACCATTGATCCTGATAAATGCTGCTATCAAACTACCACAAAAGCGGTACTTAGTAATTACTAAAATGTAATTACAAATGGTTGTTGTAAAAATAGACACATTACAACAGTATTTTCTTTAATTTTTATTTGTTAAAGTTGTATTAACTGACAAATACAAATTATTAATATTGATTCATAACAGGATGTTTTGAAATACATATACACATTGTGAATGGTTGAATCAAACTATTTAATATATGCATTACCTCACATACTTAACCGTTTTTTGTGGTGAACACTTAACTTTAGTCACCGTCATGTACAAGAGATCTCTTGAACTTATTTCTTCTGTCTAACTGAAATTGTATGCCCTTTGACCAACATTTCCCATATTACCTTCCCTCATCAACCTGACCCCAGCCCCTGCTAACCACCAATTTACTGTTTCCATGAGTTTCACTTTTTTAAGTTGCACATACATAAGTGAGATCACAGGGTCTTTGGCTTTCTGTGCTTGGCTTATTTCACTTAACATAATGTCCTCCAGGTTCATTTATGTCGTTGCACATGACAAATTTTCCCTCTTTTTAAAGGCAGAATGACATTCCATTGTGTATACATTAATTTTTTATTTTCATTTTATCAATCTAATCATTCATTGATGGACACTTAGTGTGATACCATATCTTGGCTATTGTGAGTAATGCTGCAATAAACACAAGAGTGCTAATATTTCATCTACATATTAATCATGTCCTTTAGATATACACCCAGTAGTGGGATTGCTGGATCTTACTATATTCTATATTTAATTTTTGCAGAGATTTTAGATTTTTTATTATGCTTTAGATATGTTTGAATATATCATCTAAAAATGCATATAACTTTTTCTAGCATTTTGTAATAGTTTTACTTCTAATGTTTTTTCTTTTTCTGTTGCAAAAGCCAGAAGTTTCAAAACAATATTGAAAAACACTGGTTGCAGCAGGTCTCCTCAAAGTTTTCCTTAGGAATTTCATGGATTAAATGGCAAATATGTGTCATTTGGATTGTATTTGCTTTCTATATAATTTCTGAGTAACAAAAATCAACTTAAATTAATAACAAAGATGATTACATGTACATAATGAATATGATTATTTCAATATGCTGAAAATAGTTCTTTTTTTCTTTCAAATAGCATTTGAATAGTGTACTTTATTATACAGGGTTCCAACGCAAGACAAAATACACTCTGAATCAGCATAATTCAAAGAGTATTACAAAAATAAATCACAAAGGGTACTATAGAAACCTCGGACTAGCAGCAGGCAAACACTCGCTTCTCTTAAGCCTGTGGTGAAAAGGATTTTTCCCAAAAAATCCATAGCAATATCTGGGGGTCCTGAAATACTTTCATATGGTTTGGCTCTGTGTTCCCACCCAAATCTCACCTCGAATTACAATCCCCATGTGTTGGAGGAGGGGCCTGGTTGGGGGTGTTGGATCATGGGGGCGGTTTCCATTGGTTTAACACCATCCTCCTAGTGCTGTCTTGTGATGGAATTCTCATAAGATCTGCTTGTTAAGAAGAAAGTATATAGCACCTCCTCCTTCAGTCTGTCTCTCCTGCTACCATATGAAGATGTGCTTGCTTCCTTTTCCACCTTCCGCCATGATTGCAAGTCTTCTAAGGCCTCTCAGCCATGCTTCCTCTACAGCCTGCAGAACTGGAACTGTGAGTCAATTAAACCTCATTTCTTCATAAATTACCCAGTCTCAGGTAGTTCTTTGTAACACTGTGAGAAGAGGCTAATACTTCCAGCATCTCCTCACTCCCCAGTTAAAAGAATCCATTTTCTCTCTTAAAACTGGCCAGGACTTGGCTTCAAAAAATAAAATGGAGTAGGTGATGCTTCAAGATTTCTGAGGCTAGATTATAAAAGGCACTGGGGCTTCTGTCTAATCTCTATCTCTATTTTTCTCTGTCTCTCTCTGTGTGTGTTGTCTGTCTATCTGTCTCTCTCTCTGTCTTTCAGTCAGGGCACTCACATTTGAATCCAAGAACCATGATGTGAGAAAGCTCAGGCTATTTGGAGGGCTTAATGAAGGTGTTCTTGTGTAAAGTTAAAGTTCCAGCTGGGAGCCAGCATCAAACATCAGAGTAAAAAAGCTTTCAGATAATTCCAGACCCTGGTGATTTACTATTCCTGAGTTTTAAAATATTTCATCAGAGGCCTTAGACATCATGAACCAGAGACAACCTAAACCTACTCTGCCATGTCTGGATCAATGGCTCACAGGATCTATGAACCTAGTAAATGGTTATTTTACATTAGTAAGTGTTGAGGTAATTCAACATGCAACTAATGGAGACCAAAGGAAAGGAGAGGGGTTGTTTTTAGAACTAGAGAAAAAGAAGATTACATAGGGTCATCCATATTGAATGGAAGATAACAGCCAACCCACGACAAACACATTGGGAGAGAGTCGAGGTAATCAGCACTCTGACCTCAATCTGGTATCTCTACTTTCAGTTTCTGATGGGGATCAACATTATTTTAACCTAGACAGAAGACAAAGGCCATGGGAACCTTGTTGATATAGTTCATACAGCTCAGCTTCTTAGGCAGAAGGCAAGGTGGAGAAGTATGCAGAATGTATCTTGAGCCACAAATTAATGATTCCAAACACATGTACCACATGCAACTTTCCAAACAAATTTTCCCTGAAGCAAAGCAGTCTAAAAGGCAAACACAATAGGAGAGACGAATACTGTTTATTGTGAATGGAAACCTTAATTCTATGCCACACTGATATTTATGCTGGCATTCTGAGATCAGGGAAAAAAAGACAAATTGAGATGTGTTCTGTGACTTCATGAGAATAAGAAACTCCTTATTAACAAAGGTAATGAAACAATTATAATTGTCTAACATCAAAAAAGACTATTTTTTTACTTCAATTTTTACTAGGAGTTTATGATGAAAGTTAAAAAATAATTTTAATTTATATTTATCTATTGACATGATGAGCAGTATAAATTGGCAAATATGGTTAGAAATTAGAGGTAGTATTACTTGTATGGCAGCATCAATGCCATATTATGAGTCACATAGAATTGTTATATTAGAAATATTTTTCAAGGCATTATACACTGTGCTATGGTTCAGCAATGTATCCTAGGATAAAGAACGTATTCTGTAGTTACCAACTCACATTTTGTGTGCTTTTATTCTCCCTAGAATTTGTAATAGTATAAAGAGATCATTCCTACAGAAATGTTTGCAGTGCAAATGATTCAACATTCTGTATTGGTGGTTAAATAGCAAAGAACAGAAGCATGCTATTTCTGTTCTGATTGGTCCAAAACAGAAAAATATAGTAATCTTTGTTTGTGTTTTGTTAGAAGAAGATGGCACTTTGTTTATTTTTGTTGTTTGTTTTGATTTCAAATACCATAAGTATGCTTGCCTTTATAGCTTTTAATTTCTGTTTAGATCCTCTCTCCCTCTGTCTCCCACACACACAACCCTACATACACACACACAGAAATGACTATGCCCTAATAACACTTTTTGGCTGTTTCTTTAAATAATACATTTACAAGTATAGAAAAAAATTATAAAGGAAGGTGCATGTGAAAAACAAAAGTCCTTTCCCACTATATCCAAAATTGTTAGCCACAAAAGTAGCCATTGTTAATTTTATTTTGCAAAAATTTTTACTTTTGTCTATATATGTATGCATCTGTCATGTTATTTTCCTTACACTTTCCACTGCAATTTGCTTTCTTCAATTTTGCAATACATCTGAAATATCACCTAATTTTAAAAAACTCATTCCTTAAAACGACTATATATTATCTAGTTTAAGGGTATGTCACAATGTAGCAGACCTCTAACTCTTTGCTTAATATGTTAATGAGAAATGATCTGTATTAAAATACAATATCTATTATTGAAATTTAAAATACAGACTCATATAAATTATATTTAACATCAAAAACTGATAATTAAAATAATGTTTATTAAGATGCTACGTTAAAACCTAGACTGTCTTTGTAACTGTGGGATAGGACAAGATTTTTTAGAGCACGAAAAGGAGGAACTGTAAAACAAAAGATAATTTGATATTTTGGACTCTGATATAATATGGTAATATTTTCAGTTTATCAAAGGATGCAGTAGAAAACATTGTTAATACAGATTAGAAAAAAAATCTTCAGGAGCCAAGATGGCCAAATAGGAACAGCTCCAGTCTACAGCTCCCAGCGTGAGCCATGCAGAAGATGGGTGATTTCTGCATTTCCAACTGAGGTACTGGGTTCATCTCATGGGGGAGTGCCCGACAGTGGGTGCAGGACAATGGGTGCAGTGCACCATGCATGAGCCGAAGCAGGGCGAGGCATCACCTCACCTAGGAAGCACAAGGGGTCAGGGAATTCCCTTTCCTGGTCAAAGAAAGGGGTGACAGACGGCACCTGGAAAATCGGGTCACTCCCACCCTAATACTGCACTTTTCCAATGGACCTAACAAATGGCACACCAGGAGATTATATCCCGCACATGGTTCAGAGGGTCCTACGCCCAAGGAGCCTTGCTCATTGTTAGCACAGCAGTCTGAGATCAAACTGGAAGGTGGCAGCGAGGCTTGGGGGGGGGGCACCCACCTTGCCCAGGCTTGAGTAGGTAAACAGAGCGGCTGGGAAGCTCGAACTGGGTGGAGCCAACCACAGCTCAAGGAGGCCTGCCTGCCTCTGTAGGCTCCACCTCTGGGGGCAGGGCACAGACAAACAAAAGACAGCAATAACCACTGCAGACTTAAATGTCCCTGTCTGACAGCTTTGAAGAGAGTAGTGGTTCTCCCAGCACGCAGCTTGAGATCTGAGAATGGGCAGACTGCCTTCTCAAGTGGGTCCCTGACTCCTGAGTAGCCTAACTGGGAGGCAGCCCCCAGTAGGGGAGGACTGACACCTCGGCCGGGTACTCCACTGAGACAAAACTTCCAGAGGAACGATGAGGCAGCAGTATTTGCAGTTCACCAAAATCCACTGTTATGCAGCCACCGCTGCTGATACACAGGCAAAAAGGGCCTGGAGTGGACCCCCAGCAAACTCCAACAGACCTGCAGCTGAGGGTCCTGACTGTTAGAAGGAAAACTAACAAACAGAAAGGACATCCACACCAAAAACCCATCTGTACGTCACCATCATCAAAGACCAAAGGTAGATAAAACCACAAAGATGGGGAAAAAACACAGCAGAAAAACCAGAAACTCTAAAAATCAGAGCACCTCTCCTCCTCCAAAGGAATGCAGCTCCTCACCAGCAACGGAACAAAGCTGGACAGAGAATGACTTTGATGAGTTGAGAGAAGAAGGCTTCAGAAGATCAAACTACTCCAAGCCAAAGGAGGAAGTCTGAACCCATCACAAAGAAGTTAAAAACTTTGAAAAAAAATTAGACGAATGGATAACTAGAATAACCAAGGCAGAGAAGTCCTTAAAGGACCTGATGGAGCTGAAAACCATGGTACGAGAACTACATGACGAATGCACAAGCCTCAGTAACCGATGCGATCAACTGGAAGAAAGGGTATCAGCGATGGAAGATGAAATGAATGAAATGGAGCGTGAAGAGAAGTTTAGAGAAAAAAGAATAAAAAGAAATGAACAAAGCCTCCAAGAAATATGGGACTATGTGAAAAGACCAAATCTACGTCTAATTGGTGTACGTGAAAGTGACGGGGAGAATGGAACCAAGTTGGAAAACACTCTGTTGGATATTATCCAGGAGAACTTCCCCAATCTAGCAAGGCAGGCCAACATTCAAATTCAGGAAATACAGAGAATGCCACAAAGATATTCCTCAAGAAGAGCAACTCCAAGACACATAATTGTCAGATTCACCAAAGTTGAAATGAAGGAAAAAATTTTAAGGGCAGCCAGAGAGAAAGGTCGGGTTACCCACAAAGGGAAGCCCATCAGACTAACAGCTGATCTCTTGGCAGAAACTCTACAAGCCACAAGAGAGTGGGGGCCAATATTCAACATTCTTAAAGAAAAGGATTTTCAACCCAGAATTTCATATCCAGCCAAACTAAGCTTCATAAGTGAAGGAGAAATAAAATACTTTACAGACAAGCAAATGTTGAGAGATTTTGTCACCACCAGGCCTGCCCTAAAAGAGCTCCTGAAGCAAGCACTAAACATGGAAAGGAACGACCAGCACCAGCCACTGCAAAAACATGCCAAATTGTAAAGACCATCAAGGCTAGGAAGAAACTGCATCAATTAATGAGCAAAATAATCAGCTAACATCATAATGACAGGATCAAATTCACAAATAACAATACTAACCTTAAATGTAAATGGGCTAAATGCGCCAATTAAAAGGCACAGACTGGCAAATTGGAAAAAGAGTCAAGACCCATCTGTGTGCTGTATTCAGGAAACCCATCTCCTGTGCAGGGACACACATAGGCTCAAAATAAAGGGATGGAGGAAGATCTACCAAGCAAATGGAAAACAACAAAGGCAGGGGTTGCAATCCTAGTCTCTGATAAAACAGACTTTAAACCAACAAAGATCAAAAGAGACAAAGAAGGACATTACAAAATGGTAAAGGGATCAATTCATAAGAAGTGCTAACTATCCTAAATATATATGCACCCAATACAGGAGCACCCAGATTCATAAAGCAAGTCCTTAGTGACCTACAAAGAGACTTAGATTCCCACACAATAATAATGGGACACTTTAACACCCCACTGTCAACATTGGACAGAACAATGAGACAGAAAGTTAGCAAGGATATCCAGGAATTGAACTAAGCTCGGCACCAAGCAGACCTAATAGACATCTACAGAACTCTCCACTCCAAATCAACAGAATATACATTCTTTTCAGCACTACACCATACCTATTCCAAAATTGACCACATAGCTGGAACTAAAGCACTCCTCAGCAAATGTAAAAGAACAGAAATTATAACAAACTGTCTCTCAGACCACAGTGCAATCAAACCAGAACTCAGGATTAAGAAACTCACTCAAAACCACCCAACTACATGGAAACTGAACAACCTGCTCCTGAATGACTACGGGGTACATAACGAAATGAAGGCAGAAATAAAGATGTTCTTTGAAACCAACGAGAACAAAGATACAACATACCAGAATCTCTGGGACACATTCAAAGCAGTGTGTACAGGGAAATTTATAGCATTAAATGCCCACAAGAGAAAGCAGGAAAGATCTAAAATTGACACCCTAACATCACAATTATAAGAACTAGAAAAGCAAGTGCAAACACATGCAAAAGCTAGCAGAAGGCAAGAAATAACTAAGATCAGAGCAGAACTGAAGGAAATAGAGACACAAAAAACCCTTCAAAAAATCAATGAATCCAGGAGCTGGTTTTTTGAAAAGATCAACAAAATTCATAGACCGCCAGCAAGACTAATAAAGAAGAAAAGAGAGAAGAATCAAATAGATGCAATAAAAAATGATAAAGGGGATATCACCACCGATCCCACAGAAATACAAACTACCACCAGAGAATACTATAAACAACTCCATGCAAATAAACTGGAAAATCTAGAAGAAATGGATAAATTCCTGGACACATACACCCTCCCAAGACTAAACCAGGAAGAAGTTGAATCTCTGAATAGACCAATAACAGGCTCTGAAATTGAGGCAATAATTAACAGCTTACCAACCAAAAAAAGTCCAGGACCACAGGGATTCACAGCCGAATTCTACCAGAGGTACAAGGAGGAGCTGGTACCATTGCTTCTGAAACTATTCCAATCAATGGAAAAAGAGGGAGTCCTCCCTAACTCATTTTATGAGGCCAGCATCATCCTGATTCCAAAGCCTGGCAGAGATACAACCAAAAAAGAGAATTTTAGACCAATATCCTTGGTGAACATTGATGCAAAAATCCTCAACAAAATACTAGCAAACCGAATACAGCAACACATCAAAAAGCTTATCCACTATGATCAAGTGGGCTTCATCCCTGCGATGCAAGGCTGGTTCAACATACGAAAATCAATAAACGTAATCCAGCATATAAACAGAACCAAGAACAAAAACCACGATTATCTCAATAGATGCAGAAAAGGCCTTTGAGAAAATTCAACAACGCTTCATGCTAAAAACTCTCAATAAATTAGGTATTGAAGTGACGTATCTCAAAATAATAAGAGCTATCTATGACAAACCCACAGCCAATATCATACTGAATGGACAAAACCTGGAAGCATTCCCTTTGAAAACTGGCACAAGACAGGGATGCCCTCTCTCACCACTCCTATTCAACATAGTGTTGGAAGTTCTGGCCAGGGCAATGAGGCAGGAGAAGAAAATAAAGGGTATTCAATTAGGAAAAGAGGAAGTCAAATTGTCCCTGTTTGCAGATGACATGATTGTATATCTAGAAAACCCCATTGTCTCAGCCCAAAATCTCCTTAAGCTGATAAGCAACTTCAGCAAAGTCTCAGGATACAAAATCAATGTGCAAAAGTCACAAGCATTCATATACACCAATAACAGACAAACAGAGAGCCAAATCACAAATGAACTCCCATTCACAATTGCTTCAAAGTGAATAAAATACCTAGGAATCCAACTTACAAGGGATGTGAAGGACCTCTTCAAGGAGAACTACAAACCACTGCTCAATGAAATAAAAGAGGATACAAACAAATGGAAGAACATTCCATGCTCATGGAAAGGAAGAATCAATATTGTGAAAATGGCCATACTGCCCAAGGTAATTTATAGATTCAATACCATCCCCATCAAGCTACCAATGACTTTCTTCATAGAATTGGAAAAAACTACTTTAAAGTTCATATGGAACCAAAAAAGAGCTTGCATTGCCAAGTCAATCCTAAGCCAAAAGAACAAAGCTGGAGGCATCATGCTACCTGATTTCAAACTATACTACAAGGTTACAGTAACCAAAACAGCATGGTACTGGTATCAAAACAGAGATATAGACCAAGGGAACAGAACAGAGCCCTCAGAAATAATGCCGCATATCTATGACCATCTGATCTTTGACAAACCTGACAAAAACAAGCAATGGGGAAAGGATTCCCTATTTAATAAATGGTGCTGGGAAAACTGGCTAGCCATATGTAGAAAGCTGAAACTGGATCCCTTCCTTACACCTTATATAAAAATTAATTCAAGATGGATTAAAGACTTACATGTTAGACCTAAAACCATAAAAACCCTAGAAGAAAACCTAGGCAATACCATTCAGGACATAGGCATGGGCAAGTACTTCATGTCTAAAACACCAAAAGCAATGGCAATAAAAGCCAAAATTGACAAATGGGATCTAATTAAACTAAACAGCTTCTGCACAGCAAAAGAAACCACCATTAGACTGAATAGGCAACCTACAGAATGGGAGAAAATTTTTGCAACCTACTCATCTGACAAATAGCTAATATCCAGAATCCACAATGAACTCAAACAAATTTACAAGAAAAAAACAAACAACCCCATCAAAAAGTGGGCAAAGAGTATGAACAGACACTTTTCAAAACAAGACATTTATGCAGCCAACAGACACATGAAAAAATGCTCATCATCACTGGCCATCAGAGAAATGCAAATCAAAACCACAATGAGATACCATCTCACACCAGTTAGAATGGCGATCATTAAAAAGTCAGGAAACAACAGGTGCTGGAGAGGATGTGGAGAAATAGGAACACTTTTACACTGTTGGTGGGACTGTAAACTAGTTCAACCATTGTGGAAGTCAGTGTGGCGATTCCTCCGGGATCTAGAACTAGAAATACCATTTGACCCAGCCATCCCATTACTGGGTATATATGCAACGGACTGTAAATCATGCTCCTATAAAGACACATGCACATTTATGTTTATTGTGGCACTATTCACAACAGCAAAGACTTGGAACCAACCCAAATGTCCAACAATGATAGACTGGATTAAGAAAATGTGGCACACACACACCATGGAATACCATGCAGCCATAAAAAATGATGAGTTCATGTCCTTTGTAGGGACATGGATGAAGCTGGAAACCATCATTCTCAGCAAACTATCGCAAGGACAAAAAAACAAACACCGCATGTTCTCACTCACAGGTGGGAATTAAACAATGAGAACACATGGACACAGGAAGGGGAACATCACACACCAGGGACTGTTGTGGGGTGGGGGGATGGCAGAGGGATAGCATTGGGAGATATACCTAATGCTAAATGACGAGTTGATGGGTGCAGCACACCAACATGGCACATGTATACAAATGTAACAAACCTGCACGTTGTGCACTTGTACCCGAAAACTTAAAGCATAATAATAATAAATCTTCAACACATGAATCTGAATATCTGACAAAAGACCTGTATTCATACAAATAACTCCTACAATTTAATATTAAGAAGACAAACAACCCAATAGAAGAATGGGCAAACTATTTGAAACGTCACATCAGAAAGAAGATATGAAAATGTCCAATAAGCCCATAAAAATTACCTACATCATTAGTCATCTGGAAAATGAAAGTTAAATCTATCATAAGATACAACTAAATGAAAAAGAATGAACAAAAACATTGAAAGGTGGAGAGGATGTGGAGCAACCAAAACTTTATATGTTGTTGAGAGAAATACAAACATAGTGTAGTCTCTTTGGAACAATGCTTGACATTTTATTTACTTATACATACCACCCTATGATCCAGCAGTTCTGCTTGTAGCTATTTAAAGTAAATGAAAATATGTGACCTCAAAATTCTTGAAAAGAATAGTCATAACAGTTTTATTCATTATAGAAAAAATCGGGACAGAATCCCAATATTCTTCAACAGGAGAATAAACACTGTGCTGTATGCTACCCAGTAATAAGAAAGCAATGAGCTATTGATACATACAATAACATGGATGAATCTCAATAATATTATGCTGAATGAAAGAAGCTAGAAAAATGATATAATGTATGATCTCATTAATATGAAATTCAAGGTTATGCAAAACTAATCCATGTTAATAGAAAGCAAGTCAATTGTTGCTTTTGGTTGGGAGTAAAGCATGAGAGAATATTCTGATGTAATCAAAAGAATCGATGTCCTAATATGCATTTATCAAAACTGATTGAATGTTACATTGAAGGGCTGAACATTTCATTGAATGCAAATTTAAATAAGAGAGGGAGAAAGAGAAAGCCCTGAGTAAATAATAAGTAATGTAAAACAAACTAAAATATTAAGAAATTAGCACTTACGAAATCCACCTAGCAAAGAGCAAAACATTATAGACCAAATATTTTATATAATTTTAATTTAATTTAATTTTATTTTAAAAATGTCTATGACAAATTCTCAGTTTAACTTAGGCTGAATCATTGAGAAAATATTACTTGGTAGAAGCAGTAAAATCATAATTTTATATATAAATTTATTTGTAAGTGACAGCTAAATCTGACTTTGAATCAAACTATTGTGAATAGGCTATAAGTTAAAAATATGTGGTTTACATCTCATACCAGTCAGAATGGCTATTATTAAAAATTCAAAAAATAACATTCTGACGAAGTTGAGGAGAAAAGTGAGCCCTTATACACTGCTGGTGAGAGTGTACATTAGTTCAATCATTGTGGAAAGCAATGTGTCCATTCCTCAGAAAACTAAAAACAGAATTACCATTCAACCAGCAGTCCCATTACTGGGTGTATACACAAAGGAAAACAAATCATTCTACCATAAATACACATGCACACATATGTTCACTGCAGCACTATTCAAAATACCAAAGACATAGAACCAACCTAAATGCCCATCAGTGGTAGATTGGATACAGAAAATGTGGTACATATACACCACGGAATACTATACAATCATAAAACAAAATGAGATCATGTCCTCTGCAGCAACACAGATGGAGCTAGAGGCCATTATCCTTAGCAAACTAACACGAGAACAGAAAAACAAACACACATGTTCTCACTTTTAAGTTGGGGCTAAATAATGAGAACACACAGACACAAAGAGGGGGACAACAGACACTGTGACTTACTTGAGGTTAGAGGGTATCGTGCACTTGAGAGGTGGAGGGAGGAGGGAGAAAATCAGAAAAAAATAACTACTGGGTATTTTGCTTAGTACCTGGGTGACCAAATAATCTGTTTACCAATCCCCCATGACACAAGTTTAGTTATATAACAAACTAGCATATGTAGCCCTGAACCTAAAATAAAAGTTAAAGAAAATAGTGGTTTAAATGTCCTTATGCTTTCACTGCAGACCTCACCACTGTCTGTAACCCATAAATGGAGCAATGCAGGGCACACAGCACATTCTAATGGTTTAACTCGGTTTATTTTGTTGCCAACAGTAAATTATGATTGCCACTGTTTTTAAAGTGATTTAAGTATCAAAAGGAAAGTTACTTTGCTGCCACCTAATACCCTTGACAGATACAGCAAGTTACTTACTCAAAAATTCTGAAGCTGAAAGATGTATAAAACAATGCAGAGTTGACATACTTTCCAGTTTTCTCTGATAGTTAACAGAACCCCTGCTTTTTAATGTATAATAATATTGTTTTCATTTTTTTTTGTTAAGAATGAAAGGAAGCCTTTGGTTTACATAGTTGAAGCTCCAATTTTGTCTTTTGCTAATCACAAATGATATCAGCTGGGTTTTTTAAGAAGCAAATAGGCTGCAGGCAGGACGGTTACACAGTTTGTCGCAGCCGGAATAATAGTGTTGCAAGCATCCCCTGGTGTGTAACTGAGCTTTTAATGTCTAAACTAAAACTGTTAAACCTCTGCGGGCAGAGGCTGAAATGGGGCTTTGGCTTTTATCTCAGGTGACTTTCTGAGTTTCATATTTGAGATTGTTTTCTACCTTGAAGATTAAAATGTGGTGAGAAAAAAGAAGTCCATCAAAATATTTCACATAATAAAATTAACTTATTTTTGTCATGTAGGAAGTAAGAAATAAGATATTGCATGAACACAGACACTGTACTTATGCTCACTCACCCATCCTAAACTACGGGAGACACTGAAATTTTTCCCTCTTTGTTCCTCTTCCTTACATAATATAACAATTCATAGCAATGTTTTTGGTTTATTTTATACATAATAAAATGCTTAATGTGAACATACCCTAAATTACTCTCCTTTTAGATAGAAAAACAACAACAACAATAACAACAACAATAAAAAACATGCAGATTCTACTTATAACAAGGAAGGATACTTTAGGAGCCTGTAATATACATAGATATTTGCATTACAAAAGCTTGTATTCCAATTCTGGCTTTACCAGTTAATAGCTATGTAAAATCGGGTGGTTTTTGCTTAGGTATTCTGAGGTTTAGTTTTCTCCTACGTAATTTATCAGGTAATGATAATAAGTTGATAATGTATAAAAATGTTTACTATATAAAGTACCAGTCTTATAGTCATCTGAAGTTGTGTACAAATGATAATTCTTTTGTTTTTGCCCTATATTATCTCATACTATGCCTTCTGAACAGGAGAAGATGGTATTAGAAAATTCCACTTAATGGTGAGTATATGTGTTTGAAATGATGATGACACAATTTATTATTATTTTCGTTTGCCTTTCTTGAATTTCTTCTACTGGGAAAGCTGAAAGAGAAATGTAATAAAAAGGAGACATGTGCTCACTAGGCAGAATTTATTTTTAGTCAACAAACAAAAATTTAAATTTTCAGGCTTCAACCTATGTACTGAGATTGAAAAATACATTTTATTTTATACCTCCATATCAGTTCATGTTGATAAGAAAAAAAAAATAGACTAATATCATCCAAAACAGGCGCATTCAAATACAGATGTAGAAATTTGATTACCTGTCATTATCCATGTACCTCTATTCGCCTTTCCTGCTATACTGTAGGGTCATATACACTACCTGTCAATTAGGGTGCAGACATGTCATTTGTTCTTTGGATTTGTTTGTCAAAAATGGCACTGCCATCCTTTTTTGGTTTGAAAGCTTGTTTCAGTCAGCCACTTTCCTGAGCTAAACTCTAGTCTTTATTATTCAGAGTAATGTATCTATATTCCTGTTTAAAGTGGCTGCAAACTTCATATAGAAGTTATACTCTAGCATGCAAACAAGAAAGAAAGAAGTAAAATCATCTCTGTCTGCAGATGATATTATTTTCTCTGCAGAAAACCCTAAAGACTCCACCAAAAAATTGTTAGAGCAAATAAACAAAGTCAATGAAGTTGTAGAATACAAAATCAACATACAAAAACCAGTTGCATTTCTATACAATAACAATAACTATCTTAAAAAAATAAGAAAAATCTCATTCACAGTAGCATAAAAGAACAAAAGAATTAATACCTTAAAAATGTTCTTATTACCCAAAGTTATCTATAGATTCAATGCAATCAAAATTCCAATATCATTATTCACAAAAAGTAGAAAAAAAATCTTAAAATTTGTATGGGATCATAAGGGATTCTGAATAGCAAAGCAATTTTGAGCAAGAAAAACATAGCTAGGGGTCTCATAGTACCTGATTTTAAATTACTTTAAAAAGCTATAGTAGTCAAAACAGTATGATACTGACCTAAAAAGAGACACATAGACTCTATCAATAGAACAGGATAGAAAGCTGAGAAATAAATCTATACATATGCAGTTAACTGATCTTCACAAAGGAAATAATATATGATGGGAAAAACATAATCTCTCATAAATGCTTTTGGGAAAACTGGTTATCCACATGCAAAAGAATAAAATTGGATTCTTATCTTACATCATGCATAAAAATCAACCTAAAATTATTAGGCTTAAATGTAAGACCTGAAACCAAAAAACCCTATAAAAACACATAGGGGAAAAACACTTAGATATTGAAATTGGCAATAATTTATTCTGATATGTTGCTAAAAGCACAGGCAACAAAAGTAAAAGTAACAAGTGGGACTACATCAAACTAGAAAGTTACTATACAGCAAACAACACAATCAACAAAATAAAAAGGCAAACTATGGAATGAGAGAAAATATTTGTAAAACATATATCTGACAGGGGCAAAAATCCAAAACATATAAGGAACTCACACAACTCAATAAAAAAAAACAGATTAAAAAATTGTCACAAGACTTGAATATACCTTTTCCCAAAGAAGCCATACAAATGACCAACAGATAAATGAAAAGGGACTTCTTAGCATCGCTATTCATCACGGAAACGCAAATCAAAACCACAATGAGGTATCATCTCCCACATATTAGAATGTCTATTATCAAAAAGACAAAACATAACAAGTCACGGTGAGAATGTGAAAAAACAGGGAATCCTTGTACACTATTGGTGGGATTGTAAATTGCTACAGCCGTTATGAAAAACTGTATGGAGTTACCTCACAAAAGTAAAAATAAAACTAGTTTGATCCAGCAACCCCACTACTACCCAAGGGAAATGAAATCATTATTTCAAAGAGATAGCTGCACTCCCATGCTCACTGCAGCATAGTCATAATTACCAAGATATGGAAACAACCTAAGCATCTATTGATGAATGTATGGATAAAGAAAAGGTGATACACACACACACACACACACACACTAGAATATTATTCAGCCTTAAAAAGAAGGAAATCCTGTCATTTGTGTCAACATAGATGAATCTAGAGGAGACTATTGTAAGTGGAATAGACCAGACATAAGATATTACTGCATGATCTCATTTTGATGCAGAATCTAAAAAGGTCAAATTCATATAAACAGGAAGAGGAATAGTGGCTGCCAGGGTTGCCAGAGCTTGGAGTGTAGGGAAATGGAGTGAAGTGGTTCAAACAGTGCAAACCTTCAGTTACAAGGAGATTAAATTCTGTAGGTCAAATGTGAAGCATTGTGACTACAGTTAATAATAATGTATTATAAATTGAAATTCAGTAAGAGATGAAGTCTTAAGTATTCTCACCAAATAAATAAATACATACATATATGCATACGTACATACATAAGTTAATTAGCTTGATGGGTGAATCATTTTACAACTTGTATGCCCTTCAAAACATCCTCGCTGTTGTAGTGAGAACACATGGACTCAAGGAGGGGAACATCACACACTGGGGTCTGTGGGGGGCTGGGGGGAAAGGGGAGGGAGAGCATTAGGACATATACCTAATGCATGCGAGGCTTGAAACCTAGATGACGGGTTGATAGGTGCAACAAATCACCATGGTACATGTATACCTCTGTAACAAACCTGCACGTTCTGCACATGTATCCCGGAACTTAAAGTAAAATAAAAAATAAAAATAAAAATAAACATCCTGTTGCATACCATAAATATATACAATGTTTGTTTGTCAATTATACCTTTAAAAAGCTGGAAAAAAGTAAAGACCACAAAAAGAAGAAGGAAAAGAAGGTATAGGCTTTCATATCATATTGAACAAAGGAGTTAGCGCCTTTCCTAATACTGTGGTGGGGTAATTAGATTCTCTGACTGCCTGTGAAATTGTAAGGGGAAAAAAGTATATTTTAACAAAGACATTTGAATACCTAATATAAAATCTGACTTATCTTTTTTCTTTTTCATTTCCAACAAGTTGATTTTTTTACTGGGTCTCAGTTTTTTCATAGGTACATTAAGTATTATAATAATACAATAATAAGACTTGCTTTATAGAGATATGCTCAGGATCATTAAACATTATGATACCCCCTCCTCTTTGTGCACGTAATTAGAAAATTGTATGAGATATAAACTTCAAACTTCTTAGCAATCAATGATCAGATATATTATAGAATCTCTTTAGATGACACGAATTCTATATATTGTGAGCTTAGAAATATGTAACCTATATAGGATTATGAGAGGCCAAATAACGTTGTAGTTCAGAGCCTTGCCTTTGAAGTCAAAGTAGCTGTCACTTAGACCTAGTGAGGAAAGCTGTGTAACTTCTCTTTGCCTTGATTTCTTCACTTATAAATTTGAGCCAAAAAATAGTTTTGTTAGCCAAGTTAATTAGGAATTACAAAATATTATGAATAGCACATGACGCATAGTAAACATTGAATACATTTATTTACTATTAATTTGTTATATTACTAAACTGCATGCTCTCACACTCACATTATATGGATTTGGATGGTACAGAAAAGAGCCATTCTGATTCCCTTTCATGGAAAGGCTAGTTGACCAGCTGATGGGACTGCTGTTAACAAACAAACTTTAAGTGTCAGCCCTTTCAGGGACTGCTTCAGTTTCAGAGAAATGTCCTGAGATATTCAGTAGACTTCATCTGAATGGAAATTCCAGATATTGTGCGCCACCCATTGCCATTAGGAAGCACTGTCCCCTCATCCTGACAACACTACTAGGTAGGAGGTTAGTCCCAGCTACTCCTGTGGACATCCTACTCAGCGTATTGCATCACACCTCCCCAATCCAAAAATGTTACTATCAACCTAAAGTTGACAGGCAATATTAGCAATGTGACATTCCATATTATTCTTTCAACCAAAATATATTAAGAAACTATAAAGTGTTAGGCTTTATCTAGGTTCCAGAATATAAAAAATTAAAATAAAACAAAATAAAATAAATTATGTTCCTTAATATTATGAATATCTGTTAACTTCCCACCATATCAAATGACATGATCATCTCTCTGAAGAATATCTTACAAGGATGTATCTCCACAGCTGCAGTTTCAAATAGACTCTCACCAGAAGTTGCACTGTCTGACCAAATGTGCTCTAAAAACAGTGGCATTTACAATGGGGTAGAATTAGCTTAGCATATGCAATGAATCTCCAAGGAAATAAGGGAGATTCCCAAATTCAGTATGCAATTTTGGCTAAAACTGAACTAACTTCCTAAATATAACCCACTCATAATTATTCTTACACTGCTTTAAAAAATTATGTGTCTCCCACCTGGTACAAATGTTATCACTCCTTAGGGCTAGAAAATGTCTGGGGTTCTAAAAGTACAATTTAAAAGAGTGATGTTGCTGTTAAGGAAGTAAATGAATTTAATTAATGGGTACAGATTTCTTTGGCAAATCAGAAAATTTCTATTTTCTTACTTTCAACAAATTTAAAGGAGAATCTAAATGAGTTCTGAGCTGATCAATAATTAAAAATATTTTATGACAGATAATACCAAGACTTTCTTTTCATTTTTCTCACTTAGAAGTAAAGTACGAAGTGACATCATTAAAATTGAGTCTGTTTTTATCTGAATCTACTTTTCAACATGAACTTATTTCCTAAGCAATTACTTTTAAGGTTAAAACCAAGAATAATGTTAATCTATACATACCTGAAAACTTAAAAAGAAGCCTCTTCCATCCCTGAAATTGATGCAATCTCAATAACGTTTTGTATTTCATTATGTTTATTTTTTTACATTTAGATATTAATATGTTTATGTGGTTTGGCTTAATTGCATATTAACCTTAGTTGAATTAGCTCAATCAAGGATAAACTGTTTAGCACTTAGTGCCTTGCATTCTTAATATAATACATAAACTTAATTTCAATTTATATACATACTTTTATTACATAGAATTATGACAGGGTTACAAATCTTAGACACTTAAATGTAATACTGTATGTTACAACAAAATTTCTGCAGGAAAATAGAATGAAAATAAAAATTCAAATGTAAGAAGATATAAAGAACAATTTCTCATTCTTAAAGAAGAGCTAATGCCTATATTCTTTAAATAGTGTTGATGAGAGAGTATAGATTTGTCGAAAATCTTGTAGAGGATCCGAAAGCAGAAATTTTAGAATTCCCACATTAAAATATTTATTTTCTGTTTTCCTGTACATATTAAATTCTAATCTCATTACCTAAGAGTGACATTAGTTGTAATACCAATGGTGTAAAACATCCCTTATCTTATAGGACTTTACTGTAAAAAAAAAAATTACAACACTCAAATATCTGTATAAAATATAATGAAACACTATTCAATCTATCACTGTAAATAAATTGCATCTCTCTCAAACATATATCAACTTCAGCAAAAGCAAAGGCAGATTATTTTTTTACCCACATTTATTTCCTTAATTTTTCAACTCAAAATTAAGCCATTTAAAAACATTATTTTAGCAAAATACATATAAAGTAAGATAAATCACTGTTACAATAAACTTGTTTGCTACATGTTTACTATAAATCATGCTTAAAGCAGCTTTTAACACTTAAATACAGTGTATTCTTTTATTTGGGAAACAGTGGTAATTATCATAGATATGGGCAGAATAATGCGTGAAACGTATTGCCAACAATGCAGAGGCAGAAGAGGTATATTTACCTAATTAATAGTTAGGGGACACATGAAAGAAGTTTCCTCAGACTTACACCTTTGCCCTCAGTTATTATTAGAAATATACTTGATGATACAATATTGTTTGTAATAAAAAATGTCATTTGGATTATTGCTAACTTTGACTTATAGACACTTGTAAAATAATATTTTCAGTAAAATAATACAAAATATTATAGAAACTTGATATTTTAAGGAAATCTATGGATAGTTTCTGTTTTACAGTTGTATAATCATAATGTATTTATCTTAAAAAATACATTTGTGTTGAGAACTGGATGACCTAATTCTTAGAGATCATTTGCTTCAGGAAACCTTTACAGACAAGACTGTAAAGAAATATATCACATCATTCTTCATGAATTCATACAGATCAATTTATTTGAGACAATGGTCAACTTACTTGAGCAAACAAGCTTGCTTATCAGACAACTGTGTAGTTAGCAAGATTCACTACAAACCGTTCTCTGTTTATAACCACTAATAACCAATTATTATTTCTCCAAATTTTACTCAACCACAGCTATTTCCATACTTAAGATCTACCTCAAACGACTTAAGTAAGCCCAGGCCTCAAACCTATGATATCTTTTCCTCTCAGATAATACTAAGATTGTCAAGATGGTGCTCTTTCTTACTACCGTGAGTCCTAATAAGCTTAGTTATACTTTACCAATACATTTTGTTTGTAACAGGTTATTAACAAGTTGATAATTCAGGAAGTTCATAAGTACACAATTTCTTATTCACATTTTCCATCATATTTTCTACTTGTCACTACCAATGATTTTCTAGTTATTTAATGTTTATGAGCTGACAAGTGAGACCACTTAGCAATACAGAAAGATGCGGTTTGTACATATAACATTTTAAATTGTTAAAAAAGTAATATTTGAAAACAAAATTAATCTGACAAATGTTATCATCAGGCATTCTTAATATGATCCCATATGATAAATTAGTACAAATACTCAATATTTACCTTAACGGAAACAGTAAGTTTTTTCTTTATTACGAAGTCATTTTAAAGTTCTAATTTTCCTATTCTCACATTAGTGATTTAGCTTCTAAATCTACACAACATTAAGTGCTGCTCAGCACCACAAATGCCTCTGAAAATTGACAGCTCTGTCACATCTCACTGCCTCTCCTACAACATGGATCCATGCGATGCACACGTCGTCTTTCTTTTTAAATGTTGATATAAAAACTTTTTGTTCTTTTAATTAGATTAAGGTGTGTAGGCAGGTTGAATAGTGTTCCTGCAGATTGTCACTAGATTACACAAGCTAGGGTATTCATATAGATATAAAACCTAAGGAAGAAATTGAAACTACATTTTTATTTTTGAAGCGTTACATCAAAATCTCTATCTGTGCTCATTAACGTCTACAAATTTACACAAAGGAGAACTTTATATATATTGAGGAAAATGTTCAGCAGTAGATTTCTAAATTTTTGTCTTAGGCTAACTCAAATATATTTTAGAAACTTATTTGTGTCCCATAGCCAATAAGTCTAAGGGATAGTTCGGAAAGATGTTAGCCAGGACACTCCACTTGAGGTAGTAGGTGCAAAAGTAATTGCGGTTTTTGCCATTACTTTCAATGGCAAAAACCGCAATTACTTTTGCACCAACCTAATAATAGTTGAAATAATAATATCAAACTTTATGGATACTTTGATGACATTGATATTTATGCTGTAAGATATTCAAGGAAAAAGAAAAAAGATCGAAATTGCTCACAATAGTATCTTTACCAAGCCCTACCCAAGAACATGAGCAGGGTAACAGTTTACATCAACCACAAGTTGGCCAAATCCATGGTAGTCACTAAAAGCCTGTCTTGTTTCTTATTTCTTCTGTGTGTGTGTGTGTGCGCGTGTGTGTGTGTGTCTGAATGTGTGTGTGTGTACCTGTGTGTCTGTGTGCAGCTGAACCACAGTCTTGCAAATAAAAGACCATAGTTGGATTTATTTTTTGCCATAATCTAGTACATTTAATGATATTGAAAACTCCCCATCATTTTGGTTAATAATTTTATGAATTGGTTATTCAGGATAAAGTAGCATATTATACTTTTGTAGCACATTATTTCAGTTTGTTACTTTTAATTGTATCCCTGACTCATTTGAGAATGTATGTTCCAGGACATTTTGGCTTGAGAGCATTAAATTATTTTCCTTTTCTATATTTGAATCTTCCTAAAACCTGTTTCTTGGAATATACATATATATGTGTGTGTGTGTGTATATATATATGTGTGTGTGTGTGTGAGTATATATATATGTATAAGAGTGTGTACCTATGAATGTGTACAGATGTCTTGGCTAAACGGTAGTATAAATGGCAAGAATTATATGTTACCCAAGCTGCCTGAAGTTTTCTAGTTACAAATAAACTCTAAAATTTCTAAACCATTAGGAGCATCACTACTATAAAATCATCTGTTCACGTGCATTTGCTTAATATTCTTGTATTTTTCACGTCCCTTAGTGAATCTGATAAGTAAAAGTTTTTCTGTGATGTAAGTTTTTGAACTTAATGAATTAGAAAGAAGAATGTAAAACCCAAGTAAGCTATATTTAGAAAAATGTAATTTGACCAGCATGTGATGGACAAGTGACTAGGTTACTGGTATAAAGACTGTATTACTATTCATTCCTAAAGTTAGCTACTTGGTCAAATAAACTAGTTTATTCTTAATTACAATTACAAAAATGATGCCAGTTTTCATTTGTCTAGTGAGTGATGATGACAATAACAATAATAATAATGTAATTTTAAAGCTAGCTTCACTAGTCTCTCTCTGTCATAGCTGTTATATCTTCTTTTTCTCTTATGAATCCAACTCCTGATAGTTTTAATAGGAAAAACTATAATTATTGTAATTATGCAATGGCATCAACTGTTTTGACTATAACTAGGTCTTACACATGCTCACATATTTTTCCTATGTCATTTTTAACTGCAGTCCTTAAAATAAAAGTATCTATTTCAGCTTTCTAACGAGGCTGTCAATCTGAAGCATTTTATTTATTCTTTATCTAAGGTTAACGATAAAACTCAGTAGGACTTTTAAAAAAAATAAATCCACCTCTTGGCTGCCCATATTACATACTACTATACCCAAGAATGGTTAGCTATTTTTCAATAATTCACTCAGGAAGCAGCAAAAATTTTACTATTTTGTGATTAACTTGTAGCTTTCTTTGAATTACATTTGCAAAATGTAGGATCCAAAATAAATGATCTAGTTCTTATTTTAGCAAAATTATGAGGAACAAAAATATAAATATTAGATATCTAGAGGATAAATATATATATATATAGGCATGAATATGAACATCAGACATCAAAGATAAGTTTTTAACAGATGTTGATTAAAACGGGGATAATTTAATCTTCTGTTTATATGATTGCTTTGAAGTTCAGTAAAACATTACTTCAAATAGTTCCGATATGTATTTTCTTAACAAGAAAGGACAACAGCATAATGATAAAATGTGCCAAAAATTTTAACAATGTGACTTTACATTTATATTTAATATTAGTTAATATTAATATTTAATAATGTATCCTTTATATGAATGGATAGAATAAAAGAAATCACTAATCAATAGAATTATTCCGTAATAAGTAAATACTGTGGTTCGTGTATATATATATAATATATAATATATAATATATATAATATATATAATATAATATATATAATATATAAAATATATATAATATATTATATATATAAAATATATATAATATATATAAATATATAATATATATAAAATATATATAATATATAATATATATAAAACATATATAATATGTATAAAATATATATTATATATATAAAATATATATTATATCTATATTTTATATATATAATATATAAATATAATATATATTATATCTATATTTTATATATAATATATATATAAAATATAGATATAATATATATTATATATAAAATATAGATAATATATATGTTATATATAAAATATAGATAATATATATTATATATAATATAGATATAATATATATTATATACAAAAAATATATATATTATATCTATATTATATATATATAATATATATATATTTTTTGAGACAGAGTCTCTCTCTGTTGCCCAAGCTGGAGTGCAGTGGCGCAATTTCGACTCACTGCAACCTCCGCCTCCCAGGTTCACGCCATTCTCCTGCCTCAGCCTCCCGAGTAGCTGGGACTACAGGCGCCCGCAACCATGCCCGGCTGCTAATTTTTTTAAAATATTTTTAGTAGAGACGGGGTTTCACCGTGTTAGCCAGGATGGTCTTGATCTCCTGACTTCGTGATCCGCCCGCCTCGGCCTCCCAAAATGCTGGGATTACAGGTGTGAGCCACCGCGCCCAGACGGTTCATTTATATTTTTATAAACTTTTTAATGAGAGCTGATTTTACAGTTCAATGCCTTATTTTGGGGGAACTGTAGGCATAGAGGAAAGATAAATGTTCACCCAATAGCTTAAACTAGGTCATATAACAGATATAATACAAAACAATATATTTAAAAGTTAATGTTAAAATAATTGTACAAGTTTTCTATAATAGCTGGGGGACCAGTGATTTAAGAGGGAGGAAAAAGTAAAAGAAAGCTTATTTCATTTTTTTACAGGCTTATATATTGGCATGCAGGTCCATTTAATAAATAAAGTTGTAAGAAAATGATCAAACTAAGGCTTTAGGGCCACATGTGTCCCTTTGGAGCTTTTAACAGCCATCATTCTGCAAAAAACTTACTAGATATGCCTGTTAAGTGCCATAGGGTACACAGATTCTTTAAGCATGTTGGTATCTTAAAGTATTTACAATCTGGTTGAACAGATAAGACTTGTACAAACAAAATTACAATTCAGGGAAGTATAAGTTAAGTGTCAAGTGCCAGGTGAAAAATGTTTCTATTGAAATTCAAAGGGAAAAATAACTTCTGATTAGAGTTTCACTTAAAACCTCCATGCAATCTCAAAAAAAGAATAAAAATGAAATGTTCTGATTCTGGTTAAGGTAATATTGTTTTCTTAAAAATCTTAATTTGATACTGCAAGAGCAGGGCCTCTAAATGCCTTATATACAATCTAGAAAATAATTTTAGAAAAATACATTTAAAGTGATAAAATGACTCAATAGCAATGAGCATAATAAATTCTAGTTTGTATCCACTTGAATAACTTTATATTTTATATTAGGAAGCATATCTCGTATTTTAAAAATGGAAATTCAGACAAAGTAACAGTTGTTGAGTCTTATGTACATAATCAAGGCAATTTGGTTTACTGGAGAGAGAGAAAGAAAGGAAAAGAAAGAAAAAGAGAGTTTCCATGAGTGATAGGCCACGTTCATTACTTAAATTCCAAATATAATTATTTTCATGTATTAGTTAAAATAAGAAACAGAAGTCAGTGACTTAACTCAATAAAGACTGGTTCCTAATTGCATGACAGTCAGATTCTGGTCAGATAGTTTTCTTAAGTGTTTTCCTCCAGGAGTAAGGATGCATCTTCTTCTATTATTTGTATCTGTTATCTCCTGGTCTTTCACTTCCAACTCCTTGTATAAGGAAAAGAGACAGGATGGACAATCATGGCAGATACCTTAGTATTCAGACCTGGAATATTTGATATTTTTATCCACATTCCAGTATTTGGTAGTATTTAGATGCAAAGTAGGGAGTAGATGTTAGACAGTATAGTATCCTTATGTGTCCAGGAAGAAATAAAACACATAGCACTTACTTTGTTAAATTTTATTTTCAATAAATGTCAATAGAGTGAATATTTTTATTTTTTATTCTAATATCATTTTTTGTTCATTTTTAAGGTGGGGTACTGCATCCAATTCATTGCCTATCATCTTTGTAGGGTGATAAATCAAAGTGTTCTATTTTGCCAGCACAAAACCCTAAAGTCTGCCAGATAGTCCCACTATTAAATCCATTCCCATCCTGCCATGATAGAGTGAAAAGGTGGATGTGGTTATCTAAATTCTGCCAACTGAATTATTTTTATGTATTTTTGAATTATAAGAAGAATTGTTCAAGAAGAACTCTGATTTATATACTTATCTTAGTAACAATACTGAGAAATACGGTTAAGTATCAGTTGCTCTCTAGATGCTTTAAATTGGCTGATTCCTATCTTGGTTGCCGTGTTTGTTTCTAGCCAAAATATCCTGACATAGTAATCCATTGTGTGAGCAACCCAATATTGTATAAATAATTTCCTCTTTTTTTCTCTTAAGTAAAACCTTAGTTTTTTTTTATCTCTTGCAACTAACAAACCCTAGTTAGTATATTAATACTTTCATTTAAAAATGAAAGATTTAAATCTTTCACTTAAAAATTTAAATCTTTCATTTAAAAATGAAAGATTATAATTGCTGTTGGCTATGAATGATTCATAATAAATTTAAAAATGATAACCAATTGGATTATGATCTAAATTTGAAAGAAGTTGGCTTTCATGATTTAATTTAATGAAGAAAAAACTTTGGCCAAAGATGGAAAATAATAAATCAGTATATATCAGCATCTTCTGCTGACTTTTGCTGTTACTTTATAAAAATGATGATTTATTCAGTTATAACGGCAATTTATTGAAATGATGGGGTTTCTCAGTTAGTATCTGGGTACAGTATTATGACATGCAAATATACTTCAAATTTTCAGTGTTATACAAATGAGTGCAAAAGATAAATGAATATAAGTTTTACAGCAAATAATTATTTTTTAAATGTAATACTTCAATTCAGAGATGACAAGGACCTGTAACAGGCCATGTATCTTTAGCTTTGGGAGCCGTATGCCACTGTTAAACCTACTCAACTTTGTGTTGTGGCACAAAAGCAGCTTTTGATAATACATGTATGAATGAGTGTGGTGGGGTACCAGTAAAACTTTATAAAAACTGATGGACATCGAGATTTGGTCTGTAGGCAGTAGTTTATAGACCCCTGCCCTAATTTGTCAAAAATTTCTTTTTTATATTTTCATAATGAAATATGTTTGTAATAATAATGTAATAATCTCATGCAAATAGTCATCAGGATAGGTAACTGAAGTAAATAATCATTTCTGCTTTTCTGTCTATATTAATGATTGCAAATAACCATAATACTAAAATAATGGTCAAAGGAGTCTCATATGTGCACATACAATATAAACATTATGAGTGTTCTGTTTCTCTGGGTTGTAGAAATAATATTCATTTTAATTGTACTCAGTATTATTGTACTAAATTTAATTACAACTTAAATATGTGTAATCTTAATATTTTCTCATATATTGTGAGAAAATTTTTTCAAAGTGCTTGCTTTTGTTCATATACAAGACTACATGTTGCACAGATTATTTAGAAAAATGATTTGATATAATTGATCACTTTATTCTTTATGCTTAGTTTTTTAAAAGGAAAGACCGTAAAAGGTAAGACCGTAAAAGGAAGAGATTTCATATATTTCAGAAATAAATAATAAGTCATCCATTTTTATTGCTCACTGATTATAATCTCTTTTACTGGGAAAGTGTGAGTACTGGCATGCATATAAGATAAAAAATAAATTGATAAGATGTTAGTAAAACAAGTAATGAAATATGGATTATATACATAATACCACGTACTGGGGAAAACAAAGATTAAGAAGAAGGGAAAAATTCTATTTTTAAAGAAGAAAACAGTTACAATTTTACCTAATAAACCATAGCATATCCAAGACAATTCATACCAAATTTTAAAAATATGTGACAAGTATGTTGCCATTTTAACAAATTCCTTGAAGGTCAAGTAGAACTCTCATCTTATTTTCTTGTAAGTGTGAAACTTTTGAGATGTTGGCGTACTATTTTACATAGACAATAGAAAAAAAAATGTGCCTGTAATCCCAGCACCTTGGGAGGCTGAGGTAGGCAGATCACTTGAAGTCAGGAGTTCGAGACCAGCCTGGCCAACATGGTGAAATCTCGTCTCTATTACAAATACAAAAATTAGCCAAGCATGGTGGTGGGTGACTATAATCTCACCTACTTGGGAGGTTGAGGCAGGAGTATCACTTGAACCTGGGAGATAAGTTGCAGTGAGCCGAGATTGTGCTACTCCACTCCAGTCTGTCTGACAGAGTGAAACTGTCTCAAAAAAACAAATAAATGAAAATAAAAATTGTACACAAAACACCTCAAATTTAGAAAAAGAAGAAAGGAAAGTGAAAATAGAAAGAGGGAAGGATGGAAAAACAATAGGATAAGAAATTGGCTGTCATCAAAATGGCAAATGTTTACTTTATGGGAAGAGGAAAAATAGTGAAAATGAATAAACCAGATGTGTGGAGATTTAAATCAATAACACAGATTGGCAGGTGGAGACTGAGTCGAACACCGAATCTTCATCATCCTCCTTTGTAATGTTTTTAAAATTTCAACTTTTATTTTAGATACAGTGGGTACACATGCAGTTTTGTTACATGGGAATACTGCATGATGCTGAGGTTTGAAGTATGGATCCCATCACACAGGTAATGAACACTGTACCTGATAGGTAATCTATACACATATTTGGAGAGAAAAAGAACATGTGCTAATAAAAAAATATAGTTTGTCAGAGGGAAAATCAACCACTTAAATGTAGAAGATCTCAGAAAAAAATATTTATAAACAATACTATATAAAATAACAAAATTGTATAATTCATAATATCTAGTAAATAATTATAAATATTGAAGCAAACTGAAAGAAAACCAAAAAAGGTACCCTGACAGGGACCCACTGCTCCCCCTCCCTCCACTCTCTAGCAGTCCACAGTGTCTATTCCCACATTTATGTCTATGCAAACTAAATGTTAAGCTCTCATTTATAAGTAAGAGCCATATTTGGATTTCTGTTCCTGTTTTAATTTGTTTAGGATTATGGCCTTCAACTCCATACATGTTGTGTCAAAGAACATGATTTTATTCCTTTTTATAGCTGCATAGTATTCCGTGTTGTATATATACCCCCTTTCCTTTATCCAGTGTACCGTTGATGGGCATCTGTGTTGATGCCATGTCTTTGGTGTTGTAAATAGTGCAGCAATAAACATGTAACTGCATGTGTCTTTTTGATAGAATGAGTTATTTTATTTTGGATATATATACCCAGTAAGAGGATTGCTGGGTTGAATGACAGCTCTGTTTTTACTTATTTGAGAAATATTCAGACTACTTTCCACAGCCGCTGGACTAATTCTCATTCCCACCAACAGTGTATGGTCATTCTCTTTTCTCTACAGCCTTGCCAGCATCTGCTGTTTTTTGACTTTTTATTAATAGCCAGTCTGACTGGTGTGAGATGGTATCTCATTGAGGTTTTGGTTTGCATTTCTCCAATCATTAGTGATGCTGAGCATGGTTTCATATGTTTGTTGGCCATTTCTATGTCTTCTTTTGAAAAGTGTCTGTTCATGTCCTTTGCTCATTTTTAACGGGGCTATTTGTTTTTTCTTGTTGATTTATTTAAGTTCCCTACAGATTTTGGATATTAAGACCTTGTCAGGTGCCCAAATAGCCCCAGGAATCCTAAGCAAAAACAGCAAAGCTGGGGGCATCACACTACCCATCCTGAAACTACATTATAAAGTCACAGAAACAAAAACAGCTTTGTACTGGTACAAAAATAGACACATAGAGCAATAGGATACAAAAGAAAACTCAGAATAAAGCTGCACACCTACAACCATCTAGCCTTTCACAAGGCCAGTTAAAATAATGGAGAAAGGACTTCCTATTTAATAAATTGTGCTGGGATAACTGGCTAGCCACATGCAGAAGATGGAAGGTAGAGCACTACCACTCACCATATATAAAAATTAACTTAAAATGGATTAAAGGTTTAAATATAAGACCTCAAACTATAACAATTCTGGAAGGTAACCTAGAAAATACTCTTCAACATGAGCCTTGGCAAAGAATTTTTGGCTATATCTCCAAAAGAAATTGCAACACAAACAAAAATAAAGTGGGACCCAATTACACTAAAGAGCTTCTGCACAGCAAAAGAAACTATGAACAAGCTGAAAGCATATAAAATGGAAGAAGGTATTTGAAAACTATGCTTTCTTTCTAATATGTGCAGCCTAGATTCCCCACAGGGATCCACTGCCAGAGTCGAAGCAAAGTAGAGTCAGAGAGGGGATGCAGAGATAAGTTTTGCTTACAGAGCCTATAATGTACAGACTTAAAATAAAGTCACATTGAGTCATTAAGCACCGAAACTGAGGACAAGTCCGCACAAATGGCAAAACAAATAACCAATTGGTAGTTAATACATTTGAGAAAACCATATTCAAAGCTTTTCTTTACTACCTTGCCATCCCTAACCTTTTTAAAAAGTAAAAAGGTGTCTCCCTTCAACTATTGACAACAATTAGAAAGGAACACAAAGTCTATACATATATTTCTTAACAAACAATACTATATAAAATAACAAAATTATAGAAGTCATAATATCTATTAAATAATTATAAATACTGAAGCAAATTGTAAGAAAACCAAGAGGTAAAAAGTGAAGCTGCTAATTTTAATAAGCAAAAATTAATATATGTATGTGTATTACGGAAATGAAACCCACTCTGAAAGAAATGATAACAAAAATGAGTTAAAATGACCAAAATGAGCAGTCCAGACAACATAAGATAAAATTGAATAGAAAAGGATATTTCTTTTTCTTTAAGGTACTTAGTAGGGTGGAAAAAAATCTTTTCCAACCTATTAATAATTTTTCTAGACAAAGTTAGCATAATAAACAGAAAAACATTTGAAGAAATGCTTCTAAAATCCTTAACTGACTCTGCATTTCTCAGGTTAATTAAAAAAAAATAACTAACACAATGACAAAGTTACTAAACTTTGTGAATAACAACAGAAAATATGTGTATCTCCACACAAGTAAACAACAAACAGATGGTGAATATAGAAATCATTTATTTGGAAATAGAAAATAACGTATTACACCCTTGGGCAATATAAAAGTGATATTTTAACTTATTACAGGAGATGAGGCAGGGTAAATAGGAGAATGTGAAATGTTCCCTCCATAATCTTCTATATTTTATTAAATAAAATTTATAGATGTAGCTACATTTTAAACATATAACACTTCGAGAAATCAAATGTCTGTTATTTTTATCTTTTTCCACTTTTTAAGAGGTGTATTGTATACATACACATTTGTTTATTAAAAAAACTTGTTAATTTCAGTAATTTCTACGAATTCCATTTTGTTTCATAAAGAAATATGTACTTAAACATTCTTAATTTTTTTATAAACAAGTATAACCAAATTGTATTTTATTACATTATATCTAATATAACTCTATAGGCAAAGAGAAGTGGCTGTGATGGTGCTCATACAAAATTAATTGTGGTTATTTGTAAGAAAAAAGATTTTAAGTGATACAGTAATTCTATTTTCATTTTTTTGAAGTTGCTTGGTATTTTTCTAAATAACACATATTTTCTAAATAGCACATTTTTAAAAGTTTTTTTTAACTTTTATCTTAGGTTCAGGAGTACATGTGCAGGTTTGTTATATAGGTAAACTCATATCACGGGGGTTTGTTGTACAGGTTTTTTAGTCACCCAGGTGCTAATACTAGTACTCAACAGTAATTTTTTAAAAAATTCTGTCACTCCTCCCAAACTCCATTCTCAAGTAGGCCTTAGTGATTGTTGCTCCACTCTTTGTGTCCCTGTGTTCTCATCATTTAGCTCCCACTTATAAGTGAGAACATGTAGTATTTGGTTTTCTGTACCTGAGTTAGTTTACTTAGGATAATGGCCTCCAGCTCCATCCATGGTCCTGCAAAGGACATAATATCATTCTTTTTATGGATGCATAATATTCCATGGTGTATATATACCAGAAGTCTACCATTGGTGAGCATTTGGGTTGATTCCATGTGTTTGCTATTGTGAATAGTGCTGCAGTGAACATATATGTGCATGTCTCTTTTATGGTATGACAACTTTCATCCCTTTCAAAATATACCCAGTAAAGGGATTTCTGGGTCGAATGGTAGTTCTTTTTTTTAGCTCTTTGAGAAATCACCACACTGCTTTCTACAATGGTTGAACTAATTTACGCTCCAACCAACAGTGTATAAATATTCTCTTCTCCACAGCATTGCTAATAATATCTGTTGTTTTTTGACTTTTTAATAACAGCCATTCTGACTGGTGTGAGATAGTATCTAATCGTGGTTTCAATTTGAATTTCTCTAATGATCAGTGATGTTGAGCTTTTTTTCGTATACTTGTTGGCTCCTTGTGTGTCTTCTTTTGAAAACTGTTTGTTTATGTCCTTTGCCCACTTTTTAATAGGGTTGTTTTTTGCTTGCAAATTTGTTTAATTTCCTTATAGATGCTGGATGCTAGACCTTTGTCAGATGCACAGTTTACAAATATTTTTCCCATTCTGTAGGTTGTCTGCTTACTCTGTTGATAGTTTCTTTTGCTGTGCAGAAGCTCTTAAGTTTAAGTGTAATTAGATCCTATTGCCAATTTTTGCTTTTGTTGTGATTGCTTTTGGCATCTTCATCATGAACTCTTTGTCAATGCCTATCTCCAAATGACAATGCCTGGGTTGTCTTCCATGGTTTTTATAGTTTTGGGTTTTATATTTATGTTTTTAATCCATCTTGAGTTGAGTTGATTTTTTATATATATATATTAAGAAAGGGGTCCAGTTTATATTTTCTGCATCTGGCTAGCCAGTTATCCCAGCACAATTTATTAAGTAGGTAATCATTTCTCCATTGCTTGTTTCAGTCAGCTTTGCTGAAAGTAAGATGGTTGTGGGTGTGCAACCTTATTTCTGGGCTCTTTATTCTCTTCCATTGGTATATGCGTCTGTTTTTATAACGGTACCATGCTCCTTTGGTTACTCTAGCCCTATAGCATCGTTTGAAGTACGGTAACATGATACCTCCAACTTTGTTCTCTTTGCCTATGATTTCCTTGGCTATTTGGACTATTTTTTGGTTCCATATAAATTTCAGTATAGTTTTTTGCTAGTTCTGAAAAGAGTCTCAATGGTAGTTTCATAAGAATAGCATTGAATCTATAAATTGTGTGGGGGCAGTACAGCCATTTGAAAAATATTGATTCTTCCCATCCATGAACATGGCATGTTTTTACATTTGTTTGTGTCATTGCTGATTTCTTTGAGTAGTCTTTTGTAATTGTCATTGCAGAGATGTTTCACCTTCCTGATTAGCTATATTTCTAGGTATTCTAGTCTTTTTGTGAATCTTTGTGAATAAGATTTCATTCTTGCCTTGGCTCTCAGCTTGGCTGTTGTTGGTATGTAGGAATGCGAGTGAATTTTGTACATTGATTTTGTACCTGAAATTTTGCTGAAGTTGTTTATCAGCTGAAAGAGCTTTTGAACCAAGACTATGGGGTTTTCTAGATATAAAATCATGTTTTCTGCAAACAGGGATAATTTGACTTCCCTTCTTTCTGTTTGAATGCCCTGTATTTATTTCTATTTAAATGACACATGTTTTCTAAATGGCACTTAAATTTATTTAAAAATAAAAATAAATCTCTTTTGAAAAACTAACAAATTCGATAGGTATATAAAAGCACTTTCATACAAGATAAAATGTTGAAAATAGTAGGCCAACATTTTTGACTATATGTCCTTGATATAATTTTAGTGCTATTTACAAGAAACAAGCAAAAACTACCTTATAAAAAATTCACATTGAATAAAAGCTCATACATAATTTGAATACAATTAAATTCAAATTATTATCATCAACAATATTACCTCTAAAAGTGTTTTTTTCTTGTTACTTTGGTGGGCTTGTGTGTTATTTTTCACACACTTCTCTGTTATTTTATGAGAAAAAATAAGAAAAAATAGGAAACAACATAATTTCTGGGACTTGAATGTTATAATTGTGGAAATAACAACTAGTCCTTTTAAAACTTCAAAACATTAAATTGATCAATCTTTTAAAAACTACAAAACATTCTAGGACAGAAAACATTATCCTATTTCAAATCAATTGCATATATACTCATATTATCTGTCCAGCATTAATAATTAAGCTTATGAAACAAAAATATTTATTGAGTCACTATTAATACAACAAACATCTGACTTGAACTCCATAAAGCTCAGTCATACATATAATTAATTATAACTCATTTCACCTGCTTCAGAGCATAATTTAAACTTATAAAGATGTACAGATTCATTGAAATTAAATTTAGGTTGTTAAATTGAACTGATTAACAATTAATGGATCACAATTTTACACCTGATCGAGATTTGGGATATATAAAATATAAAATTTAAAAATAACTTAATATGTGAAATGCTGGTGAAGGAAGGAAGGGAGGAAGGGAGGAAGAGAGGGAGGGAGGGAGGGATGAAGTAAGGAAGGAAGAAAGAAAGGAAGGATGGGTGGAAAGAAGAAGGAAAGAAAAAAAAAGAAGATTAACACAGATGCACTGCAAAATGTGTGTACTATGAAAAGAGCAATAACACAGTGACTGCCTGGAGGGCAAGTCTCATCTGCTGTAATAAACATCAAGGTAAGAAGCCAAGATGAATTTGAACAATTTTCTTGCTCTAGCAAAGAAATTGAACAAAGAAGCTCTTAATCACAACTGGTCACCTTCCCTGCTGTTATATCAAATTGTTCTAAAGGCCTTCTGGTTAAAAAGCTATTGTAGTTTGAGATTTATGTAACGTGTAAATTGGAATAGAGGCAGACATATTCTCCAAAGGTGTTTTGAGGTAAGCTCTGAAGAAAGGTATTTTGTAAATTTTATGAGTATTTTAGCTTTTCGTCTCTCAGATTCAGTATAACAGATACCTATCTTTCATCTTCCATTAAGCCAATCAAGAAGCAAATTGGAAAGAAATTTATTATTAAAGATGAAGATAGTTGTTGATGATTGCTATTTGATTTGAAGCTAGTAGTATGCAGATTACAGAAGTGAAGCATTTCACATAGAAGTAATAAATGGCAGGTCTAGAGAAGAGGGGAATTAAAGAAAAAGTAATAGTCTCAAATGAGAAATGAGAAGACCTTATTTTCTCTTTTTTCCTTTAGATATTTGGATGCCCTCATTTGGTCACTTCGTTGAAATCAAGACAAGCAGCCTCAAAGTTCATAGAAAACCAGCCCCAAAGGCACTGTGTTATGTTGCTCCTGTATTCCAATCATCTAGCTTTTCAAATAATATAAAATAATCTGTAGTATGAAGGGGATTCCATTTTCCAGTATCAGAATTATCTGAAGATTTTTACAAGTATACCTTTTCCAACATTGTCTTGCACATATATTTTACATTTCAAATAATGCATTAAATTTAAAACATATTCAGAAACTAGCATTTTCCCCTCTTATTAGCTTGCTTCCTTTTCACTTTTCAATACAAGTGATCATGTTCTATAATCAAATTTGACTTGTACATGGCATCTTGGCTGTTAAGAGAATGGCAGAAGCACAGAGGGCAGATTTCCTGCCCTTAAGTTTAAAGCATCTCCCTCAAAAACTGACTCTTCAGTTGATGTTTATCAGAGTGCCTACACCGCTTAGTATTTTTAACCTAATTTTGTAGCAAAAGGAGACATTTAAACAGTCCCTGGTGTCTGGAATTTTGCACGGTATTACTTTGAATTTAAGTTTAAAATAACATTGGCTATATAAACTAGAAATATTTGGAACAGGCACCATCCCACTTGGCCTAAAGCAAAAGAATCATGACGATGTTGGTGGGTATTGTTAAAGATGATATTGTCTAATAAACAGATAAATTAAACAATAAAGAAAACAATTGATATATAATGGATTTAAAAAGTATGCTTTAATTGAAAATGGATCCAAAAATCTGACATAATCTCAAAGCCAGTGCTTCAGACAATATAAAGCTTTTTTCTCTTTTTATTTTTTATATTCTCTTCTTTTTCTACATTTTCAGATTTTTGGGCAAGCTATTTGGCAAAAGAGGATCAAAATGTTTGAACTTGCACACAGAATTTTTAGCGGTGTGATTAAAACAAATCATCTAAACTCTCAAGTTTCAGCTTCTCAACTGTAAGTAATGATAATATGTCCTCTACGATTTTCTTCTATATAGACATACAGATTAAATAAGAAACTATATAAAATATTTTATTATATAGCTATATTATAATAATTCATACAGTTTTTCAGTATTGTAATTTTAAAAACTACTTTTTTAAAATAAATTCACTTTAATTCCTTCAGTTCTTTAGTAATGCAAGGACCTGGTTATATGTCTCAGTGATTATTTTAATCAACTAATTATATTTAAAATTGAATTTGAATGATTTGTAGCAATGGTAAATGAATTATGGATTTCCAACTAGGTTGACATATGTATCAATTTGAAATACTAATTTTTTTCTCTTAAAATTATTAAAATACTACGCATTGAGGGCTAATTTCATCTTTCAATCACAAAACATTTATTTTGTATATTCTAGATGGGGCAATATTTGGTTGTGGAGAAAATAAGAAATATTTCATAAATTTGTTTATTTATATCAATATTTGTTACAATATATGAATTGAAAATAACTGAACTTTTAGGTTTGGAAAATAATTTTAAAAATGATAAAGGTGAAAAAATGAGAAAATGGTGCTTCAATTTGCATTCTTAAATTTCAGTTTTTAAGAACCCGTGTCTTAGGTTGGAGCTCTTTAAATGGTCATTTTGATAAGTATCACCTTCTCCCAAACTTGTTTCATTTGTTTCCAGATTTGTAAGTGGAAGCAGTCATGCGTGTTCATATGTGTCCATGAGTCACTCATGCACACCCACATAGAACAGGAAGTGGTGAGGAGTTTCATGATATTTAGTATTTTGGGGTATTATTTTTCTGTTTCATAAATAAAACTAAAGGATAATCCACAGTATCAAATAAGAAAACTATCAAACCCAGATTTTATATCCAGCAAAAACTTCAAGACTGAAAGTGAAATAAATGCATTCAAATGAAAAGGTAAAATGATTTCATTTCAGTAGAATTGCCAAAGTAAGTACTTTAAGTTAATGGGAAAATATATCAGTTAGAAATTCCAATCCTTCAGGAAAACAAGGGAGAAGAATAACAGAAGTAATAAATAACTGAAAATTATAAAATATTATTTTTAGCCTTTTTTATATTAATTTGTTATAAGCCATATTGATGTTTAAATAAAACATTAGAGAATAGTCTAAAAGTTTTTACATGTAGATAGATTTAAACATGTAACACTCAGGTATTATGCATAGTATCCATTCGTTACTTTTCCTGATCCTCTTGCTCCTCTCACCCTCCACTCTCTGGTAAGCCCCAGTGTGTGTTGTTCCCCTCTATGTGTCCATGCGTTCTCATCATTTAGCTCCTACTTAAAAGTGAGAACATTCAGTGTCTGGTTTTCTTTCCCTGTGTGAGTTTGCTAAGGATAATGGCCTCCAGCTCCACTCATGTTTTGGCGAAAGACATAATCTCATATTTTGTGGCTGCATAGTATTTTATGGTGTATATGTATGACATTTTCTTTAGGCAGTCTTTCATTGATGGGCATTTAGGTTTATTCGTGGCTTTGTCATGACACATTTACCTATTGTATTAGTCTGTTCTCACACTGCTATAAAGAACTATCTGAGACTGGGTAATCTATAAAGTAAAGAGGTTTAATTGGCTCATGTTTCTGCAGGCTGCACAGGAAGCATGACTGGGGAGGCTTCAGAAAACTTAAAATCATGGCAAAAGGCAAAGAAGTAGGAGGCATGTCTTCACATGTCCACAGCAGAAGGAAGAGAGAGAGAAAGTGGAGGTGCTACACACTTTTAAACAACCAGATCTTGGGAGAACTCTATCACAAAACAACATTTGGGGATGGTGCTAAACCATTAGCAACCACCACCGTTATCCAATCACCTCCCACCGTGCCCCTCCTCCAACACTGGGAATTCTGATTTGATGTGAGATTTGGGTGGGAACACAAATCCAAACCATATCAGCTATATAATAAACCTGTACATGTAACCCTCAGTTTAAAATAAAAGTTAAATCAAAAATTGAAAAAAAATGCATATACATATATATGTGTGAATACACACACACACACACACATATGACACGTATAACATGAGAGAGAAGGGGAATATGGATCTAAAAATTTGCATGATTTTTTGTATTAGAAGATTCATTATGGGTAAGCCATCAATACTACTCAAATCCCAATCAGAATTCAGAAAGAATTATTTTGTGTAGAAATTCACAGGTTGATTCAATACTTACATGGAAATGTAAAGATGCTAGAATAACAGAAAATGACTTTAAAAAGAACAACAATGGAAGACTTGACTACTGTATTGAAAGCATTACTCCAAAACTACAATAATCATACAGCATGTGGCTGACATTAAGGATAGGACTAGACATCAGTTGAACAGTTTAGGAAGTTTAAAAATAGAATTATGCATATATGGTCATTCATTTTTAACAAGAGTGCCAAAACAATTCAATGGAAAAACTAGGTGTTTACACGAAAATAATGCTGAAACAAGTAGATGTCATAGGGAGAAAAAAAAAACTTAACCCATATGCCAAGCTCTTTTTAAAAAATTAACCAAGAAATGAAATAGAGATCTATTGATATATGCTAAGAGTCAAAATTTTGAAATTACCAGAGAATAATTATGATGAAATATAGATGCCCCTGATTTAGGCAAACATATCTTAGCAGAACATTAAACTTAAGCAAGAATCATATAAAAATTAGATACTTGAACTTCATCAAAATTAAAATTTCTCTTTGAAAGACACTGTGAGGAAAATGAAAGCATAGGAAATAGAATGAGATAAGTTATTTGCAAAACATATTATCTAGTAAAAGATTTATATTTATAAAAAATTCTGAAAACTCAATCATGAGAAGCCAAAGAATGAATCTAAGTAGGCTATATATGTGTGTGTATATATATATATATATATATATATATATATATATATATATATATATATTTTTTTTTTTTTTTTTTTTTTTGAGATGGAGTCCCGCCCTGTCGCCAGGCTGGAGTGCAGTGGCACAATCCCGGCTCACTGCAACCTCTGCCTCCCGGGTTCAAGCGATTCTCCTGCCTCAGCCTCCCAAGTAGCTGGGATTACAGGCATGCGCCACTATGCCCAGCTAATTTTTGTACTTTTAATAGAGACGGGGTTTCATCATGTTGGCCAGGATGGTCTTGATCTCTTGACCTTGTGATCCGCCCGCCTCGGCCTCCCAAAGTGCTGGGATTACAGGTGTGAGCCACCGCGCCCGGCCAGTAGGCTATATATTTAAGCAGGCACTTTATTGGAAAAGTTATACAGATATACACATGTAAGAAATATTAAAATGATTAGCCATTAGTCAAATGCAAACGAAAACCACAATGAGGTACAACTAGACTTTCATAAGAATACCTAAAACCAGAACTACTAATAATTCTAAACGTTGAACAGAATGTGGAGCAATTAGACCTTTCATATATCACTGATATATACTAAAAAATGCAAACATGTCCTAACACAAAAATGTTTAAGCAAATATTCTACATTTTTCATAATAGACAAAAATTGGAAGCCACCAAAATGTTTATTAATTGTGGATAAATATAAAAAGGGTGGTACATAAATACCACAAAACACTACTCAACAACAAAACAGAACAAATCACTGATACCACCACCACTAATGAATCTCAAACACATTATGTTAAGTGAAAGGAGCCAGACACAAAGTACAATTGTATGACTATATTTTTATGATTTTTCTAAAAATTCAAACCTATAGCTCCAGTAAGTAGACCATTGGTTGCAAGACACTGGGGGTACTGGGAAGGTACTGACTATCTACAAGATAAGATGGAAATTTGGGGGGAGATGAATCATTCTACATCTTGATTTTGGTGATAATTACACAAAAGCATATATTTCTCAGAACACTTCAAACTCTAAAGTTACAATTGTTGAACTTTCTTTTATGTAAATCATATCTTTATGAAGTTGATTAACCAACTAACAAACAAATCAATACTATAATTTTTTAAACTAAGAATATACATTTAAGCAATCTGGTAAAGTATCTCATTTATTTTTCTTTTTAATATAAATCTGGTTATTATAGGGTGTTATATAGAACAATAGTTCTCAGTCTTGGTTGATCATCAGAAAATCTGCGGAGTTTTGAAGAACTGCATATTCCCAAGCTCTTCTCCAAACTCAATGGATCAGAATCACCAGAAACGAGGCTCAGCAATTAATATATTTAAAAGATTTTCCATGGACATCTACTGCTTGCTAAGTAAAACCATCAAACTAATGAACAACAACAACAATAACAACAACAACAAACCTTCTTTTTGGAAGGGTCACTGTAAAAAATAAGACAATTTAGAGACTAGGAAAAATATTTACAAATCATATGTATGATAAAGAATTTGTATCCTAAATATATATACATATATGTATATAATTAAAATCCCTCAAAATTCAATTATAAGAAAACAAAGTACCCAATTTTTTAAGTGCAAATATTTGAATAGGCTCCACCAGAAAAGATCCTTAAATGACAAATAAGTACAGGAAAAGATGTTCAATATCAATAATTATTAGGAAAATGCAAATAAAAACCAAAACGACATAACACTACACACCCTAAACATCAATCGAAATAGTTGAAAGCAAAAAAAGTGGTAATAAAAGAGTTTTGGTGATCATATGGAGAAACTGGAAATCTCACACCTAGTCATGAGAATGTAAAATACTATTTGGAGAATAATTTGTCCATTTCTAAAATGTGAATACACTTCTCTCAAGATCCAGCCATTGCACCCTTGAGCATTTATCCAAGGGAAACGAAAGCATCCACTCACACACAAGGTACATAGCACATGTACCTTTTACACAAAGGTACATAGCAGCTTTATTTGTAATTGCCAAAATTGTTCAGATCAAAGTGAATAGACGACAAACTAAAGTACAGCAATATAATGGTATAATAGTTGACAATATAAAAAACGTATTATTCGTATGTAGTACAACATAGAGGAATCTCAAAATAATTATGCTGAGTGAAAAAAAGAAAAAAGAATATATACTGTATTATTTAATTTATGTAACATTTTGGAAAATGCAAACTAAACACAAGTCAGCAGTGCCTGGGGAAGGAAAGTTCAGGAAAAGATATAAAGAAAGCTTTACAAAGTGGCACCAGGATACTTTTGAGGGTGATAGTTATGTTCTGCATGTTGATTGTGGTGATGGTTTCATGAGTATATACATATGTAAAAACTTACCAATTGTACACTTTAAATATGTGCAATTTATTGTGTATAAATTACATCTCAATAAAAATAATATTTTAAGATGCAAGAGAAAAAGTCCCAAGTTTTCTGATTGTTTGATGATTTAGAAACCAATAATACAGTAGTAGTCTAATCTGTTGGATTCCCCTTCTAAGAAAAATAATTATTTTTAAATAGATTATTTTCTCCACATATTCCCAGCATGTCACTTGTATCTAATTATTTTTATAGCTTTGAATTCAGCTGAAATAGCTTTGGAAAAGAAACAAATTGGTTTCAAAAGCAATCAGTGATTCATTAGCAGGTGGTGACGTTTAGTATCTGATAATTTTCTTAAAATCCTATCTAAACAGTGATGTCAAGTTATTAAAGTTTGCACATTTAAAATGTTAACCAGTATAATCATTATCTGAACTATATATCTTTGTTAACTGCCATAAAACCAAAGCATTTTAAGGTCCTGACCTATAAAACGAATAGTCTGCTATTGTGTCTCCTGAAAGTATATGGTCTTTATCTGGTTTCTGTCTCTAAGGACCTATGTTATTTTATTGTTATCTTTGCAGGGAATGGAACTTTTCATTTTGCCATCATATTTTCTCTTTAAATATTATTTCTAATTTTCAGTATGCCTTTTAAAATCACGTAAATTTGCCATTTTTGAGTTATAATTTTCCCCTCGACTCAGCTATATATGAAAATGAGGTTTAAACTTAGTAGGAAAAAAACAGCAGGCAGGCAGAAAAGCAAATTTTAAGAAGAATTTATGTGCTAAGAACATATTCTGGTTTTTAAGCTTCAAGATTTCTGCTAATATCTCACATCAACTAATAGTAGGTTTGGTCTCTTGTGATTGGGAGAAGAGCAAAATTAAAAGAAGAAAAGCCTACCATACTTGACATATTATAATTAATTCATTATATTTCCGTTAACAATTAGTTTTTACAGAGTAACTGCTATTGATAGCAGAACCTTACTTCTAAATTTTTACATAAATAAAAGAGAACTCAAGATGAATTATAAAAGATAAGGTATGTGTACAGGTGACTATATCTTCATTCATTGTCTGCCTGCAACCAGGTTTTGTGTGTCTGTAATATAACCAGGGAAGCGGTTGTGATAAATTGAAAAAAATATATGTACCTTTCCACTTCATCAGAAAACCACCTGCAATGCATTGTCAAAACAATTGCTACAGAAATTTCCACATTTCATATAAACATATTCCTGAGTTGCATTTTGTCAACATAAGTATGAATAATTTATCTAAATTATTATATTCTTCAATCACATCACGTTTTATCTCTGTACCCCATCCAACTTATTTTGGGTGTTAAACATTTTAGAAAATTGGAAACACTGTGTTGCAAGTGGTTGCCGCTAAAGTTGATGCTTGAATCTGTTGGGAAAGTCTTGTTTGCAAATCTGCCACAGCAGCCAATGCTGAAGATACTCTCATCTGTGGAGATTGCTGTGTTGCTGGTGGAATCCGCAATCCTACACTGTCTGTGAATTTTGGCATTAATTGGAGATTCTGTCTCCAATGCAATCCTAGTCCTTTCCTGTTTATCACTATCTAGATGAATTCCTCCTCAATAGAAGTATCTTAGCAAATGAAAGTTGAATTGCACCGCAGGCTTTACATATAACACAGTAACTCTTCTAACTGTACCTAGCAGCGAGTGGCATATGGACGTGTGGCAACAACAGGGGAATAAAGCTATAAATAAAAATAAAACCACCTAGATAAATATTTGCTGGAAATGTATTCATTATGAGAGAAGAAAATCTTTTAATTTTCCCAATAATGTTGTGGAAAACATTCCAATTTGTTGATAGAAATTTATATTTTGAGTCTGAATTTTTTTATTAGGTTCAGTTAAAATTGTTCTCTTGACGGGTCATAAGTATGAAAACTGTTTTGTAATACCAATTTGTATGCATCTTCTACATCGTTATTTTTTGCCTGTTTTAGATAAAATTGGCTGTAAATATAAACCAGAAACTTAAGCAAACAGCAAGTGAAAAAAGATTATTTTGTAAGACATTCTATGATCTTGTTTATGATTATCATTCAGCCCAAACTGTATGATAACAATCAATTATTGATTATAAATCATCTTCTAGGTCACTGCTACATTCAATCACTTGGCTTGGAGGTAGTTTTTACTTCTTATTTCTTTTCTGGACTGTTGGTCAAAGTATTAAAACATCGTATGGAATGCAATCTAACCCCCCTCACCCCCAGCCATTCAGTAGAATAGCTTCAATAATTTTCTACATAATCCTATATCAGGGACAATAATATGAACTGCAGAAGAGTGAAAATAGCATTTATTTAACAGAAATGACAAATTAAACAAGTTCTATATATATGAGGAACTTCAGATGTATCTATTTCTTTTTTACCGCTGTCTTCTATGATGGAAGTTGATGGAGTCATGCATACTTCTTAGGCTCTCTAAATTAATTCTTCCTGTCGTTATTAGCCCCACATTCTTTCTCCTATGTGTACACACCAATCAATCATCTAAAATTACAACTATTTAACCACTTTGATCAGATATTTTGTCATCCTACTACTGAAGGGGAATTTAAGTTCCATAAAAAGACCCATAGGAAAGTTTACTTTCTGGAAATTGATTTTTACATTGTATAATAGTATAGGCAATTTCTTACATTATTTGTATCTTTAAAGGCAGAGAAATGTATGTATATAAACAATGTATCAAAACTTCACTTGTAAATTCAATGTAACTTAGTTACACTTGACATATAAAAGTACCAAAAGGAGTTTTGTCTGCCTACCTGAAATTCTTTTAGTCTATTCTTATAAGAGGCTTCCTCTGACCATCTTATAAAAATTAAAATTTCACAGTTTTAATAGTATATTTACTTATTTGCTTGAATCACAGTAATTCTCACAATTTATTTTCTTCATAATGCATCTGCTTAGTTTATTATCTGTCTCTTCTTCTAGGAAGTATAAGATTTTTCATAAATGATAAGACATTTTCTTTTTTATTTATACCATAAAACCAAGGCTAAAATCTATATCCAGTATATATTTATTACTAAATGAATTAATAAATAATTTGGATTCATATTATAATTTTTCTTCATATCAGCATCTTACAATGTAGTGACCATATACATAGGTTACACATTTGCCATTCTCTTAGACTACTATCATTCACTTTATGATAAATATGCCACCAAATTCATCTTTTCAATATGCTACACAATTATGTAGAGAAAAAAATTGATATATCACATACTCATTTGTGAAATATGAGATCATAATGGCAATGAAAACATCAAAAATAGAGAAATTCATATAAAGTTGACTACTTAAAGAAAGTGGTAATTGAAATCTGTATTATGACCCAATTTTCTAATTTTATAAAAGAAAAAATAAGATTATCTCATGACCAGAACTTTCTGGCACATTCAATATATAATCATATTCTTGAACATCAGGAAATGCCTTCCCTACATTATGATACATCCTTTTGTTTATACTCAAATTGTCAGGACCAAAAATGTGCAACCATTATAATAAGGCACGGAAGCTATAATGATAAACAATATTGATACATTCTATGTTTAAAGAGAGAAAATGGACTTTTTGTTTTTGTTTTAAGACGGAGTCTCTGTCACCCAGGCTGGAGTGTAGTGGTGCGATCTCAGCTTACTGCAACCTTCCCCTCCAGGTTCAAGTGATTCTCCTGCCTCAGCTTTCCCAGTAGCTGAGATTACAGGCACCCACCACCATGCCCGGCTAATTTTGTATTTTTAATAGAGACAGGATTTCGTCATGATGGCCAGGCTGGCCTGGAACTCCTAACTTTTTGTCTCACTGCTCTTCAAATTCTTTCCTTCATGTTAACATTAGATAACCTGATGACAATGTACATAGGTGATGATCTTTCTGTGATCAATTTACCAGGTGTTCTTTGTGCTTCTTGTACTTGGATGTTTAGGTATCTAACAAGGCCGGGGAAGTTTTCCTCGATTATTCCCCCAAATATGTTTTCCAAACTTTTACATTTATCTTCTTCCTCAGGAACGCCAATTTTTCTTAGATTTGGTCATTTAACATAATGCCAGACTTCTCAGGGGCTTTGTTCATATTTTCTTATTCTTTTTTCTTTGTCTTTGTTGGATTGGGTTCATTTAAAGACCTTGTTTTCGAGCTCTGAATTTATTTCTCTGCTTGTTCAATTCTATTACTGAGACTTTCCAGAGCATTTTGCATTTCTGTAAGTGTGTCTGATGGTTTCCTGAAGGTTTGATTGTTTTTTTCTTTATGCTATCTATTTCCTTGAATATTTCTCCCTTCACTTCTTGTATTGTTTTTTGGATTTCCTTGCATTGGGCCTTGCCTTTCTCTGGTGCCTCCCTGATTAGCTTAATAACTAACCTCTTGAATTATTTTTCAGGTAAATCAGGGATTTTTTCTTGGTTTGGATCCATTGCTGGTGAGCTAGTGTGATTTTTTGGGGGGTGTTAAAGAGACTTGTTTTGTTATATTACTAGGGTTGGTTTTCCGGTTCCTTCTTATTTGGGTAGCCTCTGTCAGAGGGAAGGCCTAGGGCTGAAGGCTATTGTTCAGATTCTTTTGTCCCACAAGGTTTCCCTTGATGTAGTATTCTCCCCCTTTTCCTGTGGATGTGGCTTCCTGAGAGCCAAGCTGTAGTAATTGTTATCTGTCTTCTGGATCTAGCCACCCAGTACATCTACCAGGCTCTGGGCTTGTACTGGGGTTGTCTGCACAGAGTCCTATGATGTGAACCATCTGTGGGTCTCTCAGCCATGGATACCAGCACCTGTTCAAGTGAAGGTGGCCAGAGGGTGCAATGGACTCTGTGAGGGTTCTTAGCTTTAGTGGTTTAATGTTCTATTTGTGTGCTGGTTGGCCTCCTGCTGGGAGGTGGTGCTTTCCAGAGAGTATCAGCTGTGGTAGTATGGGGAGGAACTGGCGGTGAGTGAACTCTAGAACTCCCAAGACTATATGCCCTTTGTCTTCCACTACCTGGGTGGGAAGCAAAGGACCATGAGGTGGGGGTACGGTTAGGCATGTCTGAGCTCAGACTCTCCTTGGGCGAGTCTTGCTGTGGCTGCTGTAGGGGATGGGGGTAAGGTTCCCAGGTTAATGGTGTTGTGTACCCAGGAGGATTGTGGCTGTCTCTGCTGAGTCATGCAGGTTTTCAGGGAAGTGAGGGAAAGCCAGGAGTCACAGGCCTTGCCCAGCTCCCAGGGCAATCCAAGGGGCCGGTCTCACTCCCACACCGCTAACAGCACCAAGTCTGTTTCCAGACAGAGGGCAAGCAGGGATGAGAACTTGCTCCAGGCTACCTGCCTCCCAGCTGTGGAAGAAAAGGGCTTTAGTTCTTCCCCTGCCTGTGGGGCCTGCACGCCAGATTCAGGCCCTCCCCTGAGTTCTGGCCAGGAGTCTTCTCACCCAGTTCAAATTGTTACAAAGTTTAGCTGGAGACTTCCTTCTCCTGTGGCATTCTCCCCCAACCTCTGGCTGCCCTCCCGAAGGAACCCTATGGTGCCAGGTAGGAATGGCCTGCTTGGGAATCCAGTGAGCTCCCAGGGCCTTTCCCGCTGGTTCCTCTACCCCTGTATTTTGCTTGGCTCTCCAAATTGACTCAGCTCCAGGTGAGACTGGAAAATTCTCCTGCAATCCAGAACTTCAGTTTCCCCAGTGGGGGTGTGTGTTCGGGGGCAGAGGCTCTATCTCCCTTTTCCACTTCTACAGTTTGAGCACTCACAGTATGTGGTGTATTCCTGTTCCTGGTTTATTCCTGCAGTCATTCTGGAGCTAAAATTTATGATACAATCCTCCGCACACTGTTCTGTCCATTCCAAGCCAGAGCTGCAATCTAGTCCTGCCTCCTATCTGCCATGATGAGCCCCCTTCCGCAAATTATTGCATCTTTTGGCTCCTACCATAAGAAAGAAGCACAACGTCTAGCAGATCTCTTTGGGTATTACTCCGCCTTATGTACTAGAGGATATGAAAGCCTGTGAATTTGAGTTGGGCTCAGACAAGACAAAGTTTCAGGCTGTGGTACAGGCAACACGGCTACTTGGAGACCAGGTAGTGTTGGAGAGATTGGTGATGGTAAATGATGCCATATAGAGTTGTGGCAAATCCCAGGGGGGGATGGAGAATACCATTCCATGGTTTGCTGGAGCGAGATGATGGTACCTGCACTGATGAATTACATACATTCTGAAAAACCTCTTCTAGCACGCACCCAGTCCCTGATGGAGAAGGAATACATAATAAACCAAGTAACCCTGTATCTAAGACTGCTTATCAGAAGACGGATCTTATCAGAACCACCATATTAAGAATTTTAGGAAGCTCAAAATAAAATTGATCAAAAATGAAAGTGTCACAAATAAGATTGAGCATTAACAAAAACAGAAGGCACAAACAAGTTGCATAAATCATAATCCCAGACCAGTGATACCCACTACTGTTCCTCATCTCTCACCTCTGACACTTGGAAATTATTTGCAAGCATGAAAAACAGGAGGAAGAAGTCAGAGCTTGGTTTACTGACGGAATAGCTAGTTTTGTTGGGAAAAGATGAAATATACACCCTAGAGGTGCTGCAATTTTATTTCAGGTGTCCTTGAAATAGTTTGAAATGGAAGAGTCTTCTCAATGGACTGAACATGGTGAACACAGCCATCCACTTTATGTGGAGAACCATGTAGAACAATTTTAGAATATATACAACCTGTTGGGAAGTTTCAAAATGTTTGGCTGGGTAACTGAAATGGAGGATATAGGTGAAACCCCATCTCTACTAAAAATACAAAAATTAACCAGGCGTGGCGGCTAATGCCTGTAATCCCAGCTACTCAGGAGACTGAGGTAGGAGAATCGCTTGAACCCAGGAGGTGGAGGTTGTAGTGAGCCATGATCCCACCACTGCACTCCAGCCTGGGCAACAAGAACAAAACTCCATCTCAAAAAAAAAAGAAAAAAAACTGAAGGATATATATAGGCTCAACAGAATGCATTCACACTTATACAGGTTATTCTAGTTACTGCTGCCATTAACTGTCCTCTGCCACCAACAGAGATGGTATATTAGTTCGTTTTCACACTGCTATTAAGATACTACCTGAGACTGGGTAATTTATTCATAAAAAAGGTTTACTCACAGTTCCATATGTTGGAAGATAAGGGGAAGCAAGACACGTTTTACATGGCAGTAGGAAAGACAGCCAGAGAGCGAGGAAGTGCCACACTTGAAAACCACCGCCACTCATGAGCACTCACTTACTATCAGGAGAACAGCCTGAGGGAAAACATCTCCATGATCCAATTGCCTCCCACCAGGTCCCTGCCCTGACATGTGAGGATTACAAACAGAGATAAAATTTGGGACACAGAGCCCAACCATATCACATGGTGATTTGACAACGTTTTTCAAGAAGGCCAATTAGCAACTTGGTGGAAATTTGACCATGTTATGCCCCTTTCCTTCCCAGAAAGACAAGCTTATTTTACTGATTGATTGAATGATTCTCACACAAATACACAGGTATTCTGTCAATGAGTTTGCCTTTCTCACTTGCAGGACTTTAACCGGCACTGCTGCTGAGGGTGTAAGAAAGGTTTGATCCCTGGCATGGGATCCCACATGATATCACATCAGATAACAGGAAATATTTTAAAATAAATATTTTAAAGGGAATGAGCCTATGGTAATGGGATTAGGTAGTAACATGATTAGGTATTGTACCACTCTGAAGCTGCCAACCTGTTGAATGTACAGCTGAAACACTGGTCCAGAAGCTATTTTTGTGTGTGTGTGTGAGGATGGATAGTCACCTTGCAAGATTCAGTAAAGGCGATAAATCGAAGATTTTTTTTTTTGAGATAGAGTCTCGTTCTGTTGACCAGGTTGGAGTGCAGTGGTGCAATCTCGGCTCACTGCAATCTCCACCTCCCGCGTTCAAGCAATTCTCTTGTCTTAGCCTCCTGAGTAGCTGGGATTACAATTGCGCACCACCATGCCTGGCTAATTTTTGTATTTTTAGTAGAGACGGGGTTTGACCATGTTGGTCAGGCTGGTCTCAAACTCCTGACCTTGCGATCTGCCCGCCTCAGACTCCCAAAGTGCTGTGATTAGAATACTTGCATTCAAGATACTAGGGGTGGTAGCAAGAGTGGCCATACATACCATTACCCCCCAAAAACCACTCATAGACTCTGGGCTTCCTGTTCTCACAATTCTGGCCTCAAAAGAGTTAGAGGAACTTGACATCAAAGGGGCTATATTCTGATCAAGAATGAACCTCTTTAAATTTTAACATGTTGCTCTTGGCATCCTATGTTCAGGCACCAGAAGAAAAATTGTATTACTATGCTAGCAGTGATAATTGACCCTGATCATCAGGAGACACTAGAGCATTAATATACAATGAGGGCAAGGAGAAAAATGTGAGGAACCCAGATGATATATTTGGATACTTCTTGGTACTTCCTTGCTTAACTATGATGACTGTAAATGGATAGATACATTAACTCTGGATTGTGAGGTGACAAGGCCATGCCTTTAATAAAGCCACTTAGGTAATGTAGTAGTCAAGAGTAAGAGTAACCTAGAATGAATAATGGAGCAGGGAGTGCATAAGATTCAATTAAGCTCTAGGCCAGCTGCAGAGCAAGATCTGTTGTTTGTCCCACTAGCCTCCTCTAATTTCTCTTCAGAAAGAAATGTTCATAAGAATTTTAGAGTAGCTGCTTCCAGAGCATACAAGAGGATTCAGAAAACACAAAAAGTGGACTGTGAGAGAGACAGAAGTAGCCCACATCCCAGTGCAAAACAAACTTGCTGCCCAGCTAGGGAAGTGCAGACAGCAGACATGTTTTTAATTGTCACTGCTTCAAGGTCTGCTTCAGCTGTAGAGGCCAAAATCATGCTGTCACAGGGGCAACTCCCGTGTTGATCCAGAACACAGGGATGAAAGAATGGCCATTTCAGATTATTTCAGGAAAACTCAGACAGGCAGCAGTCCCTCCATATATTTTCACTGGATTGGTCAAGGCTTCATGTGGTATGAAATGCTTTCCTTTCAAACCTGCAGTATTGAAATTTCTAGACAACTTAAAAAAAACTTAGTACCTAAGATACGGAGATGTGGATTAAATAGACTTCAGAATATATTCTGCCCTCAGAAATAGAGATGTTTTATTACTTCCATACCCCAGAGAAATTCAGAATAAGAACAGGGCTCTAGGTCTTGCACCTTTTTAAGTCTTTCTAATAGGATAACATGCAAAATTGTTTGTCTGGACGTTAGTGAAAAACTGGTAGATTGAGATTTCTCTCTCCCTCTTCCCCACTTCATCACCTTTCTTCCCTAACATCCACATTTCCCAGATATGTAAATATGATCCTGAGAGACACAACATTCTAGATTATAAAAAAGAAAAATTTATTTCCTTCTAACCATGCTATAATTTGCAAATTGCTTCATTTACAACGAACATAGCATTTAACATTATTTTGTAGAACAATGTTAGTTCATTTTCCTCATGGGAACCATCACTCCACTATTTTTTAATGAATGTTCTTCACGGCAATAAAAAAAGAGAGACTTACAAGTAAAATATTTTTTTCTCCACAGCTACTTCTTTTGTTACATAAAGACCTGATCTGAGCAAGGAAATTACTACTTGTTTTGGTCTGCTTAATTATTCAACTATACATCCCTCTCCTCAGCTTTTAAGTCATGGGTGTGAAAACTGGAAGGGAGGTGGTTAGAGTTTAAGGTTGATGAGGTGTTTGGAGATGATACTTGATATCTAAAATATGGAGAATGCCACTTTTTAATTCAATTCAGCAGCAATTTGAAAGGCAAAAAATTGTTTTTGCAAGGAAAGCATGACATAGTGAAATGTGCTTTAGAAACAGTTATTGAAGATGAACTTGTGTGCGTGTGTGTATACATTTGTGCATGCATACACATATGTGCACACGTGTAGGCATGAAATGAGAGTGATTACAGGTAGGAAGGGCAGTTGAAAGTTATTGGCAGTTACATAGGCCATAAGGAAAGGGATGTGAATAATTGTGACAGCAGTGGAATAGATTTATAGAATTTCATCATGCGACTTATAAATAAAGAAAATAAGACAAAGAAAAAATAGTGTTTTGCATTTATCCAAATATTTATCATTTCCAATTCACCTCACTCTTTTCTGAGAATTTGAGTTTCCATTAGCTATAACTTCCTTTAGCCCAAAGAATTCCCCTTGGAATTTTTTTTATAGTGCAGGTTGGCTTGCAAAAAATTAATTTGCTATTACTTAAAACTATCTTTCATTACCTTCATGTTTAAAAGGCATTTTTGATGGTAATATAATTCTGAATTGATTTATATAAATATATAGGTTCACCCTCTTCTGATCTTTGGTTTTCTGAGAAACCAGTTGTTAATTGAATTGTTACTCCTTATGTGAAATATATTGTTTTTCTATTGCTGTTTATGGATTTGCTTTTTATGTTTGGCTTTTAACCACTTAACTACTATGTGCTGCTACAGTTTGGATGTTTGTTCCTGCTAAATCTCATGTTGATCTTCAATGTTGGAGGTGGGGCCCACTGGGAGATGTTTGGTTCATGGGGTGGATCCCTACTGAATGGCTTGGTATAGTCTGAGTGCTAGTGAGTTCTCAGTGTAGTAGTTCCTATAAGAGTTGGTTGTTAAAAAGAGCCTGGCATCTTTGCACTCTCTCCTTTGCTTTCTCTGTTGCTGTGTGTTCTATGCACACAACAGCTCACCTTCACCTTCTGCCATGAATGGAAGCAGGCTGTGGCCCTTGCTAGATGCAGGTGCTCAATCTTAGGCTTTTCCAGACATCAGAATTGTGAGCCAAATAATCATCTTCTTTTTAGAAATTTTGCAGCCTTGCGTATTCCTTTACAGCAACACAAAAGAATTAAGACATGTGCCTTGGCATAAACTTTTTTTGTGTTTAGTCCACTTGGTTTTTCTTAGCATCCTGTATCTGCAAACTTCTGAATTTCATTACATTTGGGAAATGTGGGATCATTATTTTTTCAAACATGTTCATTCTTTTTCTCTCCTGTTTCCTAGTTTTCTAATGAAACATAATTGGGCTTTCTGTTATTATCTAACAGGCCCTAATACTGTGTTCTTGTGTTACAATTAATTTTTCATTTTTGTTCTTTACCTTGAATTTCTGTTGTCCTAAGCTCAAATTCATACACTCTTTCACTCTGTCATCTCCATTCAGTGGCACAATCCATCCAATGAATTTTTTGTTTCAGATATTTATTTTTCAGTTTTTGGAATTTCTATTTGGTTCTCTTTTATTCTTTCTATTTATTTGATACAATTTCTATTTTTCTGCTAAAATGTTCTCCCACTGAGAGCACACTGTGTTTTTCCTCCTTTTTAAAGGCTGAATAATATTCCATTATTATTAGTATTACTGTTGGTGAGAATGTAATTTGGTATAGACATTGTGAAGAACAGTATGGAGGGTTCGCAAAAAAAGTAGAAAATAACCAACACATGATGCAGCAAAATTAGAAAATAACCATCACATTATGCGGCAATTCTGCTGCTGGGTATCAAAGAAGGAATTGAAATCACTATGTCAAAAGGGATATCTGCATTGTTATGTTAATTGCATCATTATTCACAACAGTGAAAACATAAAATGCAATTTTTATTTTGCCTATTCCTTCTTAATAGTTACTATAAAATCTTCTATGTTTCTGTTGTAGTCTTCAAAGTTATTATTCCAATACTTGAATAAAAATTTCCTCAGGGGTCTCTAACTTATCTAAATATGTTCTTCTACTTTTTCATTTTAGATTTTGTGATTCTTAGTTCTGTGTATACACTTGATTAAGTTAGGGGATGCCCAGATATTTGGTAAAGAATTATTTCAGTGTGTGTTAGGGAAGGTGTTATTGGAATAAGCTAGCATTTAAATCAGTAGGCTGAACAAAGAAGATCTGCCCTTACCAGTGTGGGTGGGCATCAGCCAATATATTGTGGGTCCACATAAGAACTTAAAGGAAGAGAATGGGTAAATTCTGTTTCTGTCTTTTTGAGCTGAAATACTTATCTTATCCTGCCCTAGGACATCAGGGATCCTGTTTCTCTGACCTTCAGACTCAGATTAAATTACACCAGCTGCCTTCCTGGTTTTTCAGCTTGCAGAAGGCACATAGTGGGACTTCTCAGCCTTCATAATTGTGTGAGCCAATTCCCATAATAAATTTTCTTTTATCTATCTATCTATCTATCTACCTACCTATCTATCTATGTATCATTTATCTATCTATCTGTCTGTCTTATTGGTTCTGTTTTTCTGGACGTTCCTCACTCATATAGATGGTTTTGGATGTTGTCATTTTATATAAAGTGTAAATAAGTGTATTTATGCATATTTCTATTGTCTTTATATATTTATTTTGAAGATATTACTTTATTTTGACTAATTCCAAGTAATAGAGTCAGAAAATAACGATTCAGGGTAAATAGTAAAATTCTATTGTCTAAATCTAATAGTAATTTATATAATTATTATCAATTACATAGAATCACACCAGTTTCATCACAATTGAACTACGTCTTATGTTTTTCTTTATTGAATACCTGCACAGTGTGAAACACTGAAAACATTTTAAAATATAAAATTACACATTAAATATAATGTGAATTGTATAGATTTAAAAATGCCAAGTTGCAATTTTAGACCTTTATTATTTTAATTTATTACAAGCTGTTAAGATGATCATTTTAATTCAAATAGACTTATAAGAGGAATTTTCTCTTCCAAAAGAAGACACAACTTTTAGTGGAAAATCCAAGGTTGAAATAGGGAGTTAAATAGAATTTAAAGCCTGTAGTATAATTTTCAATACAACTTTTCATTATAAGAGTCACTCAAGACCCTTATAAGGAAAACAAAAAGTAAAGCTGAATTTTTGAAAACTGGGTTAAACACACTGTATTAATTTCCTAAGGCTGCCATAACAAGATAACACAAACTTAGTGGCTTGAAACGACAGAAGTTTATTCTGTAACGGTTTTGGAGTCTAGAAGTCCAAAATCAAGGTGTCACCAGGATCACGCTCCCTCTGAAGGCACTAATGAAAAATTCTTCCTTGCCTCTTTCTATGTTCTAGTGGTTGCCAGTATTTTCTGGCATGCCTTGGCATGTAGCTGTATCATTTCAATCTCTGCCTCCATCTTCACATGGGCTTTCTCTGTGTTCTGTCCTCATTCTATAAGGATACCAGTCATTGAATTTAGGTCCTACTGTAATCCAGCGCAATATCATCCTAACTTAATTAATTACATCTGCAAAGGCCCTAATGCCACATGAGTCACATTCTGAGGTTCCAAGTAGATATGCATTTTGGGGACACAATAGAAAATGCACAAAATATATTGAAGAAATAGAATGTTATAATTAGGAATCAATCCAATTATATTTAGTAAGTTCAAATGCTATATCTAAGGTAAATATGATTAGTGCTTACAACCATCTGGCTCTCCTTTGAGGCTCACAGAGAAAACCAACTTTTCTAATACCTTTTCATTAAGATAGAGAATTAAGATTTGTTCTTGTACTAGTGATGTGGGCAGAGTGATGTACCTTGCTTCTAGGCTAAGTCATTTAATTGCAAAACTCTTTATGTCTTCACCTGTTTCAAAGAGATCTCATCTTTACAGAGAGTAAGTTAACATAAAAGACAATGCAGTCTCCATTATCTTGGGCCCCTTTTAATTTTGTGAAGCTGAACCAACCAAAACATGAATTGGATACTGGGTGAGAAAAAATTAGTGATTTTGTAGAACTAATGTGTTTTTTTGTTTGTTCCTGCAACATACCCTTTCCTACAATTACCAATACTTTCTGTCTAGATATTTCCTGTTCTAGGCTACCATATACCCATTATCAATCATATACTATGGTATTTAATTATCTCCCTCATCTACTGTTTGGTAGCATAAACAATCAATTATCAAGTGTTCTATATTACTAAAAATATAATTATAAATTATACTGAATCTGGCCGGGCGGCGTGGCTCATGCCTCTAATTCCAGCATTTTGAGAGGCCGAGGTGGGTGAATCACCTGAGGCCAGGAGTTTGAGACCAGCCTGGCCAGTGTGGTGAAACCCCATCTCTACTAAAATACAGAAATTAGCCAGGCGTGTTGGTGCATGCCTGTTAATTCCAGCTACTCAGGAGGCTGAGGCAGGATAATTGCTTGAACCTCGGAGGCGGAGGTTACTGCTAGTGAAGATCGTGCCATTGCACTCCAGCCTGGGCAACAGAATGAGACTATGTCTCAAAAAAATAAATAAATAAAATAAAATAAAATAAAATAAAATATACTGAATTTGACACTTTGTAAATCCCTAAACTTCAATAATATTTTTTTCTCATTTATGGTCCCCCTCAAAGGGAGCAAACATTCCTCTCTCAGAAATTTTGGTTCCTTAAAACCATTATATTTAGAAATGTAAAATAATTCAAAGTATAGATGTATCAATGTAAAAATATCTAAATGTCTCAAGAAATTAAAATTATTACAAATTGTCTCCTCTATTTGAATATACTCTATTATTTTATAATGTTTGTAATAAAAAGAGTTACAAAATCATAAGAAAGTGTGCCAAAATGTTTTATTAGTTTATAATCAAAGTTATTTCCTTTTAGATGATACTATTTTAGTGGCATTGAACAAATGAGTTGATGTTGTAACACATTGTATAGTTCTTCAAATGAAGAATTTCCAGGGCAATATGGATTATAAAGAGACTCCAAGACAGAGATACATCACAACAATATGTAAATTACAAGTACATTACCTGTAGAAATTAATTTATGTTTGACAATTTAGGGATACAAATGTATGAAATGTACTTCTTTCGATTTCAGCTTCCATAATAGAAGACATTCAATTACAGTGTGTTCCAAATGAAAAGGCTAATTAGCTGCTCAAAACTGGCATCTTTGTGATGCAAATTATGATATTTCAGATCTCAACTTTTAAAATTTCAACTGAGTATGCTTTAATTTATGGTGTCAGGGGCTATATGTCTATACTTATGTATATGTGTTTGCATGTGTTTGAGTGCATGTGTATACACACATATGGTACCCTAAATAATTATTCAATTATTCCATTAGGAGTATATCTTGTTAGGTCAGTCAACCAAACAAATACTTAGCTGCATAGGAGTAGTAAAACATACAAAAGGAAAACATTATCTTCTTGGACTCCAAATGATTTTTCAGAGACAAACTTTCTCACCCGATTTATATAACAATTATATTTGATGTGTTTTCCTAAGAATTCTTTATACCCAGTCACAATATTAAAGCATATTGCATTTCACAGAAAATTGATTGTATAATTAAACTTATAACATTAAAGAAAAGGAAAAAATAAAACACACATGCTGATAGAGGAGTGAGTGAAAGGGAAGACAATGAGTAGGAGGATGTGTGTATCTGCTGCATTGCTAATATAAAAATTATTATTGCCAGTAAAGTATATCTAATAGAATATGAAAGCATAAATACTCAGTTCATAACAACAAGGAATTATTGGACAAAGGTTGAGTCATATTAAATATCAGCTAATAAATGCAAGATAGTAACTGATGAAGATCCACTGACATCTTTATAGAAGTTGTTTATGATGAAACAAATGTTATTGAAAAATGTTAAAGGTTTTCTTCATTATTAATTGACACATTATAATTCTATACATATTTTTAAATAATGAGATAACAATGTAATTGTAGTTGGATTTGCTAATTATTTTCTCCCAAATTTATGATAAATTCAACTTTCTGTAAATAAGTTAACCATAAATTTGTACATCACATATAACCCCATTTTGAAAAATAAGGCATAGGCATGCATATTTATACATATGCCAAATATATATACATGTCATCGATAATAGATTGTATTTTCATTAATGTAGATTTACCTTTTATGACATAGCATAACATGGATCTGAAAATAAGACTGTCCTTTATACTTGAACACCTGAGAATACTCTTTTGTGGGAAAAATTAATTAGTTATTCAACTCATATTAGATCACTTAATATATGCCAGACTCTATATCAGTAAAGAAGCTTGAGTTTTTTGTTAATTTTGGTAATTAAAATAAATACAATTATTGCTTCAGATAACTGAAATCTTCCCAGTTAAAAACAGAATTCATTATGTCACTCTCAAATCTCTCTAGAAAAGAATAACATCAATTATAACAATACAAATATTAGAAGAGTGAGGAAGAAAAATCATTTAATTAGAAAGACCCAAAGTTATTTGTGCTGATTATAGAGCTAATATATATCTAGATTTATATATATTTTTAAGATGTTAAAATCCACACTACTCATCTTTTGTTCATGTTCTTTCAAGTAAACAAAACTGACAAGGAAGTAGGCTGAATTTACAAGCCTATTTTTCACAGCTTGTTTCCAAGATAAGAAATAAGATTAATACAGATTGAAAATAATTTCTTGACTCTTCCAGTTTTAGGATCATAGCACATAATGAGAACCCTGAAACTTTTCAATATCCTGAAGTGACTTATGAATTAATAAAGACTCTGGCACATATTTGGCATATATTTTGTGTTCATCTTTCCCCCTTGACAGTTGATACTTCATTTGTATAAGCAATTAAGCAAAACATTCCTAGTCATATAGTAGGCAATCTACCTTGTACTTAATTCATAACATCTAAGCTTTGTTTTTATTGTGTGTAGGACAATAAACAGATATCGTTTTCAAAACAATATTATCAAGTTGGGAACTCTAGTTAAATATGTTCATTGTAGGAATTCCCATAATCTTAATGGGCAAATATTTATGTGGTAATTATACAGAGAAATGTTTAGGTGCAATATTTTCCAATGTTATTTGATCATGAGTAATGTTTCTATAGGATGAGAATTACCATGCCACTGAACTAGGGTTGCATATAATTCTATTTCTGAAGAATCTTTCAAGCTACAACCACAAATTTGTCAATGAAATTCTTTCTTCTTACTTTCACTCCTACTATTGACCAAATTCAGGCAATCTTGCATGTTACCCTTCCTCTTTATGCCATTGTCCTTCATTTTGACTGTTATCATTTGGATTTTCAAAGATCGTTCCATCCATTCTCGCTATTCTCTAGTCTACCCTTCACGTTATGACTGTCCACTCTATTTAACATGGGTAGGTGGCTCATATACCTTTGTGGCTACTTCCTGCTTTTGCAGGTCCAGCTCAAATTCTACATCCATGGAACCTTCTGAAACAATCCTACTCAAAACAACTTTTCTATTATTCCAGTTGCTCTTAAGTCTATTACTGCATTAATTACATATGTCTACTTTTGCAGTGTATATATCATTGTCAAATCCGAAATTTTAGTGTTTTTTTTTTCTTAAAGACAGGTAGATATTAGTACAACTTACTAAATACTTCCAATTTTCCTTATGGGTGCATGATGGGGTCTCCCTTCACTGACCCTTAGAATTAAGTGTGGCCATGGGAATTAGTCAATTAAAAATGAGTAGAAGAAATATTTATTCCTTTGGGTGAAACCTTAAGAGTCAGTGCATGACTCACCATGCTGTCTCTTTTTACTTTTTCAATAAAAGCTGACAATATTTCAGGCAGACAGTCTAATCCCACGGTACAAACAATATAGGGATGAGTCCTAAAAGACAGGCAGTGATGATGCAGTATAATAGGAAAATATATTTCTATTGAGATTATGGGTTTGTTTGCTAGCACAACATAATCAAGCTTATTCTATTGCTATGCATTCTAAATGTAAAATATGCCAAAAATATATATGTTTAATAGACAGAAACGGTCCTGAAAGTTATCAATATTTATTTAAATAATGAGCTCGACTCACCTAAGTTTTTGTTGCTTATCAGTTTTCAGAAATATGATAACAGAATAGAAACATCAAGTCAATTAATTTTAGCTAAAAAACACTCTTAAAATAAACAAAAGTTTTATTATACTGCATTCCTATCCAGTTTCCCAAACTGTTGTCTGCAATTTCTTGACCTGTATTCAGTGACTGTTCATGGCATAACCACTCCAGACTTTAAAAAGCAAGCAGCAAAAGACCAAAAATATCTAACACAGTATTGAAGGAGAAGAACAAAGTTGGAGAACTGACACTACCTGACTTCAAGACTTATGATAAAGCTACAGTGATAATGACAGTGTAGTATTAGTAAAAAAAAAAAAAAAAAAAAGACCAATAGATCAATGGGACAGAGTAGAGAGCCTAGAAATAGATCTACATATATAAAACCAGCTGATCTTTGGCAAAGAAGCAAAGGCAATGCAAAGTTAGTCTTCTCAATAAATAGTGAGGGAATAATTAAACACCCACATTCAAAAAAAATCTTGAATATATCTTACATTCCTCAAAAATTAACTCAAAATGAATTACAGACATAAATACAAAATGCAAAACTATAAAACTGTTAAAAGATAACATAAGAGAAATCCTAGATGAACTTGAGTATAGTGATGGCTTTCTAATTACAATACCAATGGTACAATTTATGAAAGAAATAATTAATAAGCTGGACTTCATTAAAATTAAAAACTTCTGTTCTGCAAAAGACAACATCAAGAGACCAAGAAGACAAACCACAGTCCGGGAGAAAATATACACAAGAGACACATCTGATAAAGGAATTATTCAAAATATACAAAGAACCCTTAAAACTCAACAATAAAAAAATGATTAAAAATAGCCAAAGACTTTAACAGACACCTCACCAAAGAAGATATAGACATAGCAAATAAGCATGTGAAAATATGCTCCATATCATATATCATCAGGAAAATGCAAAGTAAAACCACAGTGGGAAGCTGCTACATACCTATTAGAATGGCAAGAAATCAGAACCCTAACAACATCAATTGTTAGTGAAGATGTGGAGTGATATGGTTTGACTCTGTGTCCCCACCCAAATCTCATAGTGAATTGTGATTCCGATTCCACATATTGGAGGTGGGGCCTGGTGGGAGGTGATTGGATCATGGGGTGGTTTCTAATGGTTTAGCACCATTCTGCTAGTGTTGTCTCATGACAGCGTTCTCATGAGATCTGATTGTTTAAAACTCTGATACATGCAACAATGTGAATGAACCTCAACATAATTATGCTGAGCAAAAGTCAGAAAAAAAAACCCTGTGATTTATTTACATTAAATTCTAGAAAATGGAAATGTAGTCTCCAGTGGTTACCTGGGAACAGGTAGGGAGGAGGAAAATGGTATTACAGAGGAATGTGATAAAACTGTTCAAGGTGATAGAAAATGTTCATCATCTTGATTGTGATGGAACATTTCAAGGATATAGCTCTATCTCAGAACTTTTCAAATGGTATACTTTAAATATATACCTGTTTTGAATGTCAATTATATTTTAATAAAGAAGTTAAAAATAAAAGACCAGAAAAGGACTATGACTGTGGGAGGAACAGCAACTAAAACAAATTTTAAAAAGAGAATAACAAAATGATCATAAATCCTGGCTATATACCACATGGTGTTCAAAAATGTTTTTCATGTATTATCTCATTTAAACCTCAAAACAGCCCTATGAACTCAACATCATAGTTATGTAATTTTACAAATAAAGAAAATGAGGCACGGAGAGGTTAAGTAATTTACATATGGATATTCACACAATAAGGAATAAAGGCTAGATTAAATACTGACATTTTACAACCCGAGCCCACATTCCTAATGATTTTTCTGCTCTCAACTACAAACTGAGTAAGGCTGTTCCATTGAAAATAATGACATTATGTTAATAATAATGTACACGTTATGAATAATAAGCTGTTAAAAATTATTTCACTGTAAACCATATTTTATTTTGTTATTATTTAATATCATTTTACTTGACAAACAATTATATGTATTGCGGGGTATAATGTAATATTTTGATGTTTGTTTATAATGTGGAATGATTATTTTTATCTTTAAGGTATTTATTTTAGAAACAGGGTCTTGCTATATTGTCTAGCCTGTAGTGCAGTGACTATTCACAAGTGTCACCAGCACCCACTACAACCTCAAACTCCTGGCCTCAAGTGATCCTCCTGCCTCAGCCTCCAGAGTAGCTGGGACTACAAGAGCATGACATCATGCCCTGCTACACTGTGGAATTATTGAATCATACTAATTAATAAATTCATCATCTCACATACTTATCTTTTTTGTGTGTAGAAAACATTTAAAATCTAATATTTTAGCAATTTTGATATATGCAATGCATTATTCTTTATGATAGTCACTATTCTGTGTAATAGATTACTACAGCTTATTTCTCCTAACTGAAACCCTGTACCCTCTGGTCAACATCTCTTTTCCCATTCACTCTCTTCCTCCAGCTGCTGGAATCCACACTTCACATAAACAGGACTATGCTTTGTTTCCTTCTGCATTTCTCATGCATAGAAACACTGCCTAGCATATAGCAGAGGCTCGTTAATCACGTTTAAGAATTTGTTAAATAAAAAGAAAAATTACGATCTGATACTGTCAAAACTTGGATGCTATTTTTTTTAATTTGGATAGATTGATTCGGTCTTCTTTATATAAAGATGTGGTAGAAGTAAGGTAAGGTAAAGTTTGTTGTATACAAATAAAGACTCTTCAGTGTCTTCCATGCAGAATGATTTCTGACAAAATGGATATTACATCCCTCTTCCAAGAAGTCATTTCATGTTTGGTAAAATTGAACGGTTAGAAATGACTACTGGCACCAAAATTTAATTTTTTTAAGAAAAATATGCTCCCCTTTGTTTCCATCTCCTAGACATACTTCTACTTTTAGGGTAAAAAGAAATGTGATTTGAAGACCCAAAAAATAAATTAACTCCATAGTTTCCAGGTATGAAATTCTGAATCCTTACAATTTAAAATAAGGAGACTTTTTCTAATTTTTTCAGCATTATCCCTGATTCTTAGCCTTTAATTTCCTCTCCTTGAAAGTCCCAGGAAAGTCCCCTTGCACCCACCCTTTAAGGTCAATTTTAATCCCCATTTCCCACAGATTTCCCAAGCATATAGTCAAAACTAATCTTATGATCCTTGGACTTTCTTAGCCCATTGCCTTTACCAAACCAGTAGAGTTTGCCACTTTAGTCCCAAACTGTGCTGAAAGGGTTTGTTTCCTTCACCAGAATGCACCTACTGGAAGGAAAAAGCTATACCTTATTCATCTATGAATTCTTAACAGTTCTTTGCTCATAGTTAGCTTTCAAAGTTTGATATATTTACCATTCATTTCACACCTTCTTCTTTGGAAGTAGTAGCAATAAATTAGTTGAACTTTCAACCTAGCCTTTTAAACTTAATCCCTGGCCCTTGTCAAGAGGTGAATTAGTTCTCTGGAAGAGAAACAGCAGTAGTTTAATTGCAGAGACTACGGCAGGTATCTTTCTGCCTCAAGTCATAAGCTTTCCTGAGGGGAAAAAAATGTATTTCTTAAGAAATATGTATTAAATAGAAAAGTCCATCTTCATAATGACCTTCTTTATCTATCTTCTTCTATTCCAAATAAGAGATAGCTTTGGACATTTCAGCATGCTTGAACTACCTGCACTCATTTCTCTGGAATCCACATTATATGAAAGTCCAGCTGTAATAAATCTAGACTTGTGTTAAATTTCCCTTTTGGCTCAATGTTCCATTTTGTGTTAGACAAGAACGCAGCAGAGATGAGATACAGAATTCTGATTTTGCTGTGTTATGCCTTATAGCAAGCCAACTGCCAAAAGAGGGCAATAAAACTGAAGTGTGTATATCATGAAACAAACATGACTAACAGGTGGACATTTGCCTTAAATACTCAGAAGGCTTTATGATGATAAACAACATAATGTGGATAGAAGAGGCTTATAGTTCCTTAAGTTTGTGAGTAAAATGATTTCAACCACTTCTAGCATCCGTTTATCTTCAGGAAGTATAGTGAGGCTAATGGCAAATAACTAAAATGTTTATTTAAAATAATTAAAGACTTGATTCCGTATGGATTTAATATAAAAGAATATATGCTATTTCAGTCATTTGTTTGGGTTATTGTGAACATTTTAAGATTGAAAGTGGAATTGTAGTGTTCCATGGAGGCTTTAATGTCTTATGTAAACCACTGTAATGATTTCTCTTCATACACATACTAGCATACATAAAACAGTTTGGAAGTTCAACTCTTCAATTATAAAAAGCGTTTTTTGCTACCCTATTTTAACTATGAGTAGAGTATCCTACAAGGTGTTTTGCTAGATTTATTGAAATACTGACATGCTACAACAACTATAAGGTCATAAAATTTAAAAAGTAAATGAACCATAGAGATGATGTACAACCCTCTATTTATTTCTAATTTTATTTTGAGCTGAAAAGAATATTTAAGGTGTTATTCTCATTATATAATGATATTTCTGCCCTGTGTGTTTATAAGATGTAGAATCAGAATTCAATAGTTGTTTTTTCTGTCTTGCTCATATTTTATCAGAAGTACATTATCTCACTTATTTGTATTATTCTTATCAATCTTTCCCCACATAAAAAGTGTCTTCCATATGCAAGCTGTTTTGCTAGATACCGGGTTACAACAGTGAGAAAGATAGAGAGACCCCCTCCCTTGAAGGAACTTCATATGTCCATTTTAAACCTACAGAAGCAAAATCTAGTGTATATAGGTATACAAGTATATATATAATAATTGCAGATTAATCGATAAATTTAATAGCACATAAGTTACTTTGTGACAAATATTATGCTAAGCAATTTGCATATATTGAGCAGTATAAATTACTAGCAGAAATAAACAAAGTTGTCATATACAGTTGACTGTTGAACGACATTGGTTTGACCTGCATGGGTACACTTATATGCAAATTTTTTACAATAAGTATATTGGAAAATATTTTTAACCTATGTGAAATTCAAAATTTAAAATTTCCCGATGAATCGCATAGACTGGAAATATTTTAAAAATCAAATCAAAAAATCAAAAAATCAAATCAAAAATGTTCTGAGTTATATGTAGATATATGTACATGAAATATATGTAGATAATAATCTATTTTATTATTTACTACCATAAAAGATACCACATAAGCTGTGTATGTGTCTATTATAAAACATTAACATTTATCAAAACATATGCACCAAAAATTTATCGACCATACGTGCTGCCATTTGCAGATGAGGAAAATGTAAACAAATGTACGGATGCAATGTTAAATCATAGTTGCAAAAAATTAACTGTAGTACATACTTCATGATTGTAATAATTTCATAGTCACCTCCTGTTGCTATTGTGGTGAGCTCAAGTCTTGCGTGTTTCTGCTTAAAACATCTTATGACGCTAATCATCTACCAGTTAGCAGTTTATCTCTCCAGTAAATTGCATATTGCATTAAAAATGATCTCTTGGAGTTCTTGAGTATTTTTATCATGTTTCGTGCAATATCATAAACCTTGAGTAACACTATGTGAGCCATATAGGCATGGTGTCTCATGCCTGTAATCCCAGCACTTTGAGAGGCCGAGGCGGGTGGATCACCCGAGGTCAGGAATTCAAGACCAGCCTGGCCAACATGGTGAAAGCCCGTCTCTACTAGAAATACAAATATTAGCTGGGCATGATGATGCATTCCTGCAATCCCAAATACTCAGAGGTTGAGGCAACAGCATCGCTTGAACCCAGGAGGCGGAGGTCGCAGTGAGCTGAGATAATGCCACTGCACTCCAGCCTGGATGACACTGTGTGACTCAGTCTCAAAAAAAAAAGAGAAAAAAGAAAAAAGCAGAGACAGAGAAACATCATGACATTATAAGAGGAAGTTGAATTGCTTGAAGTTTGCAGCTGAGGTTGTCCACTAATTCAAGATAAATAAAATTTGTGAAGTCATGGATACCAGCAGGCAAGATTATGCCAGCAGGCAAGAAAACTTCGTAATTTTTGCAAAAATACCTTTATTTGTATTAAAAATGCAGATTTTATGTGGTTGCAGTATTGCTACAAGAAAGGCATAGCTATTGACTCTGATATAATTTGAGAAAAAGTAAAGTAATTATATGACAACTTAAAGATATAGGAAGGTGAAAGATCTAAAGCTTCCAAAAAAGGGAGATTTGATAATTTTAGAATGAGGTTTGGCTTTAAAAAAGTGTCAAAATAACAGGAGAAGCAGCTTCTGCTGACCAAGGAAGACAAGATCAGTTTCCAGACACCATTAAGAAAATCATTGAGTGGGACAGGAGTGGTAGCTCACGCCTGTAATCCCAGCACTTTGGGAGGCCAAGGTGGGCAGATCATGAGGTCAGGAGATCGAGACCACCATGGCTAACACAGTGAAACCCCGTCTCTAATAAAAATACAAAAAATTAGCCGGGCGTGGTGGCAGGTGCCTGTAGTCCCAGCTACTCCGGAGACTGAGGCAGGAGAATGGCATGAACCCGGGAGGTGGAGCTTGCAGTGAGCCGAGATCATGTCACTGCACCCCAGCCTGTGCGACGGAGCAAGACTCCATCTCAAAAAAGAAAAGAAAAGAAAAGAAAAAATCATTGAGGGTTGGACATGGTGGCTCACACATGTAATCCCATGTAATCCCAGCAGTTTGGGAGGCCAAGGAGGGAGGATCACCTGAGGTCAGGATTTTGAGACCAGCCTGACCAACATAGTGATACCCCATCTCTACTAATAATACAAAACAACAACAACAACAACAACAAAAAAAGCCGGGTATGGTGACGCATGCCTATAATCACAGTACTCAGGAGGCTGAGGCAGGAGAATCCCTTGAACCCAGGAGGCAGAGCTTGCAGTGAGCCAAGATGGCGCCACTGCACTTCAGCCTGGGCAACAGACCAAGACTCTGTCAAAAAAAAAAAAAGAAAGAAAGAAAAAGAAAATCATTGAGGAGAATGTATAGCCTGAATGGATTTTTAATGTAGACAAAAGTGCTCTATTGTGGGAAAAAAAAAAAGTCAAAAACGATATTTATTAATAAGGAAGAGAAGGAAGCACCAGGAAGGGATAGGCTAATTCTATAGCTTTGTGCAAATGCAGTAGGATTTCTGATCAGGACTACCCTTATCTACAAAGCTGCTAATTTGTGAGTGTTGAGGGGAAAATATAAACTCCAGCTGTCTGTTTTTCGATTGTACAAGAGGAAGATTTGTATAACAAGAACCATTTTTTTCTGGATTGGTTCCATCTATGCTTTGTCCCTGAAATTAGGAAGCACCTTACCAGTAATGTACTTAGTTGTAGAGTTATTTTGATATTGGGCAGTACTTCTGGCCATGCAGAACCCAAGAGTTCAACATCAAAGGTGTCAAAATGGTCTATTTGCCCCAAAAACAATGTCTGTAATTCAGTCTCTATATCCGAAGATCATCAGGACCTTAAGGTTCATTAAATGTGGTACTCTATGGAAATAATGCTACAGAAGACAAGCCCAACAGAGAGAACACCATGAAAGTCTGGAAGGATTACACCATTGAAGATGCAATGACTGTTACAGAAAAAGCCTTGAGAGCTATCAAACCTGAGACATGAAATTCTTGCTGGAGCAAATGAGCCCAGATGTTGTACATAACTTCACAGGATTTATGACAGAGCCAATCATAGAGATCATGAAAGACACTCTGGACTGGCAAAAAAGGTGGGGGTCAAGGTTTTCAACATAAGGAACTTGGAGGAATTCAAAGTAATAATAGATACTTGATATGGTTTGAACATTTGTCACCTCTAAATCTCATAATGAATGTAATCACCAATGTTGGAAGTAGGACCGGGTGGAAGGTAATTGGATAATGGGGGCAGGTCTATCATGAATGACTTTACACAATCCTCTTGGTTATGAGTGATTTATTGCTCTGAGTTCACATGAGATCTGGTTGTTTAAAAGTGTATGGCACCTCCTCCCTCTTTCTCTTGCTCCTGTTCTCACCATGTGAGATGCCAACTCCCCTTTTGCCTTCCATCATGATTTTAAGCTGCCAGATGCCTCACCAGATGCCAAGCAGATACCAGCACCATGCTTCCTGTACAGCCTGCAGAACCATGAGCCAAATAAACCTCTTTATGTTATAAATTACCCAGTCTCAGGTACGTCTTTATATCTTCAGTAACAACCTAATATAGAAAACTGATGCTGAAGAGTAGAGCGTTGCTATAAATATACGTGAAGATGTGGAAGTGCCTTTGCAAATGGGTAATGGGTAGAGGTTGGAAGAGTTTGGAGAGCTCAGAAGAAGATAGGAAGATGAGGGGAAGTTTGGAACTTCATAGAGACTGTCTACCTGATTGTGACCAAAATGCTGATAGAGATATGGAAAGTGAAGGTCAGGCTGATGAGGTCTCAGATGGAAATGAACAAATTATTTGTAATGAAAGCAATTAAATTACCAGTGTTATGCCCTATCAAAGAACTTGGCTGCATTGTATTCATGTTCTAGGTATCTGTGGAAGTTTGGAATTAAGAATGATGACTTAGGGTATCTGGTGGAAAAAAAATTCAAAGCAGCAAAGTGTTCAAGATGTGGCATGGCTGGCAGGGAGCAGTGGCTCATGCCTGTAATCCCAGCACTTTGGGAGACTAAGGTGGGCAGATCACCTGAGGTCGGGAATTTGAGACCAGCCTGACCAACATGGAGAAAACCCGTCTCTACTAAAAATACAAAAAATTAGCTGGGTGTGGTAGTGCAGGCCTGTAATCCCAGCTACTCGGGAGGCTGAGGCAGGAGAATCGCTTGAACCTGGGAGGCAGACGTTGTGGTGAGCCGAGATTGTGCCATTGCACTCCAGCCTGGGCAACAAGAGAAAAACTCCATCGGAAAAAAAAAAAAAAAAAAAGAATATGTGGCATGGCTGCTTCAAACAACCTATAGTCAGATATGAGTACACAGAAATGACTTGAAGTTGGAACTTGTATTTAAAAGGGAAGCAGAGAATAAAAGTTTGAAAATTTTGCAGACTGGCAATGTGGCAAAGAAAGAAAAAGCATTTTCGGGTGAGGAATTCAAGTAGACTATGGAATAACAATTTGCTAAAGAGATTAGCATGATTAAAAGGGAACCAAGTGGTATTTTCCAAGACAATTTTTAAAAAGGCCCCAAAGGCAGTTCAGAAATCTTGAAGACAGCCCTTCTCATCACAGGCATAGAGGCCTAGCAGGAAATGAAAAATAGTTTGGGGAGTCAGGTCTGGGGTGCCAATGCATTGTGCCACCTCATAGACATTACTCCTCACAGCTTGACTTCTTGGCTCCAGTTGTGACTCAAAAGGCCCCAGGTATAGCTCAGACTGCCACTTTGGAGAGTGCAAGATTCCATAGCACTGGCAGCTTCATTGTGGTGTTAAGCCTGTAGGCACACAGAATGCAAGAGTGAAGGAAGTTTGGAAGGTACCACCTAGATTTCCAAGGATACATGGGAAAGCCTTGCTGCCCAGGTAAAAGCCTGCCACAGAGAAATTGTACAAGGGCAATGCCAATAGAAAATGTGGAATTGGAGCCCCCACACAGATTGCCTACTAGGGAAGGGGGCCACTGCCCTCCAGACTCAGGAGTGGTATAGACAGTGGCAGGTTGCATCCTCAGCCTGGAAAAGCCGTAGCCAACAAATGCGCAAGGATGGAGCTGCCAAGGCCTTGGGAGTCCACCTCTCACATCAGTGTGTCTTGGATGTGGAACATAGAGACAAAGGAGATCATTTTGGAGCGTTGAGATTTAGTGACTGCCTTCCAACTTTCAGACTTGTGTGGGGGCTATTGCTCCTTTCTTTTGGCCAATTTATCCCTTTTGGAATAAAAATATTTACCCAATGCCTGTACCATCATTGTATATTGGAAGTAAATAACTTGTTTTTATTTCCAGGCTCATAGGTGGAAGGAGATGAGTCTCAGATGGGACTTAGTGAGAGATGACAACATGTTAGCAGCCCTCGGTCGCTCTCGGTGCCTCCTCGGCCTTGGCATCCACTCTGACCGCTCTTGAGGAGCCCTTCAGGCTGCCACTGCACTGTGGGAGCCCCTCTCTGGGCTGGCTGAGGCTGGAGCCAGCTCCCTCTGCTTGCGGGGAGGTGTGGCGGGCAGAGGCATAGGCAGGACCAGGGCTGCACGCGGCGCTCGCAGGCCAGTGTGAGTTCCAGGTGGGTGCGGGCTCAGTGGGCCCCGCACTCAGAGCAGCCACCCGGCACCACCAGCCCTGGGGAGTGAGGGGCTTAGCAGCCAGGCCAGCAGCTGCGGAGGATGCGCCAGGTCCCCCAGCACTGCTGGCCTGCCCACATCACACTGGAATTCTTGCCAGGCCTCAACTACCTCCCCATGGGGCAGGGCTCGGGACCTGCAGCCTACCATGCCCACACCATCCCCCCTCCCTGGTAGGCTCCCATGCAGCCTGAACCTCCCCAACAGGGCGCTGCACCTGCTCCACAGCACCCGGTCCCATTGACTGCTCAAGGGCTGAGGAGTGGGGGCATGCAGTGCGGGGCTGGCGGGCAGCTCCGCCCGTGGCCCTGGCGCAGGATCCACTAGGCAAAGCCAGCTGGGCTCCTGAGTTGGGTGGGGACTTGGAGAACTTTTATGTCTAGCCGGAGGATTACATATGCAACAATCAGCACTCTGTGTCTAGCTCAGGGTTCGTGGATGCACCAATCAGCACTCTGTATCTAGCTAATCTGGTGGGGTCTTGGAGAACTTTTATGTCTAGCTAAAGGATTGTAAATACACCAATCAGCACTCTGTGTCTAGCTCAAGGTTTATAAACGCACCAATCAGCACTCTGTGTCTAGCTCAAGGTTTGTAAATGCACCAATCAGTGCTCTGTGTCTAGTTAATCTAGAGGGGACTTGGAGAATTTTTACATCTAGCTAGAGGTTTGTAAATACACCAATCAGCACTCTGTGTCTAGCTCAGGGATTGTAAACGCACCAGTCAGCACCCTGTCAAAATGAACCAATCAGCTCTCTGTAAAATGGACCAATCAGCTCTCTGTAAAATGGGCCAATCAGCAGGATGTGGGTGGGGCCAGATAAGAGAATAAAAGCAGGCTGTCCCAGCCAGCAGCAGCAACCCATGGGTCCCCTTCCACATTGTGGAAGCTTTGTTCTTTTGCTCTTTGCAATAAATCTTGCTGCTGCTCACTCTTTGGGTCTGCACTGCTTTTATGAGCTGTAACACTTACTGCGAAGGTCTGCAGCTTCACTCCTGAGGCCAGCGAGACCACGAACCCACTGGGAGGAATGAACAGCTCCGGACAGGAGGAACAAACAACTCCAGACGCCCCGCCTTAAGGGCTGGGTAACACTCACCGTGAGGGTCCGCAGCTTCATTCTTGAAGTTAGACCAAGAACCCACCAATTTTGGACACATTAGGAGTTTGGACTTGATGCTGGAATGAGTTAAGGCTTTGGAGGATGATTGAGAAGGGATGATTGTATTTGCAAGGTGAAAAAAACGTGATATTTGGTGGGGCAGAAGCAGGATGATATAGTTTGGGTATTTATTCCCTCCATACCTCTGATAAAATGTAATCCCTAATAATCGAGGTGGAGCCTGGTGGAAGGTGATTGGATCATGGGAAAGATCCCTCTTGATTGGCTTAGTGCCATCCTCTTGGTGATAAGTCAATTCTTTCTCTGAGTTCACCTGAAATCTGACTGCTGAAAAGTGTTTGGCACCTCCCCATTCTCTCTTTTGCTACTGCTGTCACCACATGATACCCTGGCTTCCCCTTTGCCTTCTGCCATGATTGTAGGTTTCCTGAGACCTCACTGGAAGCTGAGCAGATGCCAACACTTTGATTCCTGTACAGCCTGCAGAACCATGAACCAATTAAACCCATTTTCTTTAAAAATTACTCAGCCTCAGGTATTTTTTTTTGAGACAGAGTCTCGCTCTGTTGCCCAGGCTGGAGTGCAGTGATGCTATCTCGGCTCAGTGCAAGCTCTGCCTCCCGGGTTCACGCCATTCTCCTGCCTCAGCCTCCTGAGTAGCTGGGACTACAGGTGCCTGCCACCATGCCCGGTTAATTTTTTTGTATTTTTTTAGTAGAGACGGGGTTTCACTGTGTTAGCCAGGATGGTCTCGATCTCCTGAGCTCGTGATCCACCTGCCTCAGCCTCCCAAAGTGCTGGGATTATAGGCATGAGCCACCACGCCCTGCCAGCCTCAGGTATTTTTTAATAGCAACACTAGAACTGCCTAATACCATACCAGAGGTATTAATAGACGATGACTTGAGAGAGGTAAGTGCTTCAAAACCAGTGCCAGACAATCAGGAAGAAGATACAGAAAAAAAAAGTGTCAGAAAACAAATTCACATTAGATAATCTCAAAGAAGGGTGCCTATTAGTCTAGACTGCTTTTGACTACTCTTAAGACATGGACGCTTCTATAATATGGGCATTGAAACTAAAGTAAATGGTGAAAAAAGAATTGGTATCATATAGAAACATTTTTAGAGAAATTAAAAAGTTATAAAAAAGTCTAACAGAAATTACAAGGTATTTCTCTAAAGTTACACCAAGTGTGCCTGCTTCACCTGCCTCCCCTTCCACCTCCTTCTCCCCTTTAGCCTCTGACACCCCTGAGACAGCAAGAGCACCCCCCACCTTCAGCCTACTCAGTGTGAAGATGAAGAGGATGAAAAGTTTTATAATGACCCATTTCCACTTGAGGAATAGTAAATATATTTTTTCTTCCCTGTGATTTTCTTAGTAACATTTTTTCTGTAGCTTCATCGTAAGAATATAGTATATAATACATACAGCATACAAAATATGTGTTAATTGATTATGTTATCAGTAAGGCTTCCTGTCAAGATTGGGCTATTAGTAATTAATGTTTGGGGGAATCAAAAGTAATTTGTGGGCTGGGCACAGTGACTCACACCTATAGTTCTAGCCCCTTTGGAGGCCAAGGCAACAGGATCACTTGAGACCAGGAGTTCAAGCCCAGACTGGGCAATATAGTAAGAGTCTATCTCTATAGAAAATAAAGAAATTCGCCAGGCATGGTGGTGTGTGCCTATAGTCCCAGCTACTCAGGAGGCTGAGGAAGAAAGATCACTTGAGTCCAGGAGTTTGAGGCCACAGTGAGCTATGATCACATCACTGAACTCCATCTTGGAAGGAATGAGACGCTGTCTCTACTAAATAAATACACAAATAAATAAATAAGTCCTATATGGAATTTTGATTTTGTGGTGGATTGGCACCCCAATTCCCTCATCGTTCAAGTATCAACTGTATGTACAAAAAGTAATGTTCAAAGAAAATATATAATAAAATAGAGATTTTTATATTAATTATTTTGCATTCCTTTTATCAAAGTGCGAATCTATACGATGCATTAACCAATTTAAAGTCTCTTTGCTTAAAAATTTGTAAAAGAATATAATGTATTTTTATGTTAAGTACATTTAAAATATATTAACCATTTGTGTGGCACCAGAAACTTTACAGAATAATCAACATTTTTCTTGAATTTTAGCACACATAGAGTGTGCTAAACCAAATTTTAGAGAACCACCATAATCCTATTAAGTGAAATTTCATGTTTTGATTAGTGAGAAAAGAAATAATTTGACTCATAACATTTTACTCTATTATTCAGAGGTTGTGTCTTGTGTGTGTGTGTGTGTGTGTGTGTTTTAGTAATGGAAACAGTTGCATAAATATATTTTTAGTAACTTTTTCAGTAAATTTTTTTAGTAACTGAACATGGCTTTACTAACATGAGTTCAGGAACGCACAACTAATACTTTTTAATTCCAAAATACTAATTTTTGTAGCTTTTAGTAAATAAACACATAAAATTATCTTTATTGGAACACAGACTTCCCACTCAATGAAAAGTTTTCTCTAAGCAGAAGTTATTAATTTTGAACTCCTTCCTTGTAGTTTGCTTATCTATTTTTAAAACACATTCCTATTATAGAGTTTCTTCTCCCATTTTTTTAAATTAAAAAATAATTCCAACAGTTTTCATCCCCTAAACGAATATGGTGAGGTTTTTATCCATGGTGTTGACATTCACTTTATAGGGTTTCTCTGTGTGCTTATTGCTTTCTAACTTTGTCCCATAACATAGTCACTATTTAATACTTAACCACTGAAAACCAATACTATTTGAAATCCATGTTGAATATCCAAAAATGCCATCAAACAAATTTTATAATTCATGTTTCTCTCAAAGAAATTAACAAAATAACAGAGTAGAAAACTGATGTAGAGAAAAAAGGCAGTAATTTTTTGACAGATATTTATTTTTAATTGACAGATAAAAATATTTATTTTTAATTGACTTTGTTATTATACTTTAAGTTCTGGCATACATGTGCAGAACGTGCAGGTTTGTTACATAGGTATACATGTCCCATGGTTGTTTGCTGCACCCATCAACCCGTCATCTACATTAGGTATTTCTCCTAATGCTATCCCTCCCCTAGCCCCTAACCCCCAACAGGCCCTGGTGTGTGATGTTCCTCTCCCTGTGTCCATGTGTTCTCATTGTTCAATTACCACTTATGAGTGAGAAGATGTGGTGTTTGGCTTTCTGTTCTTGCATTAGTTTGCTGAGAATGAAGGTTTCCAGCTTCATCCATGTCCCTGCAAAGGACATGAACTCATCACTTTTTATGGCTGCACTCCATGGAGTACATGTGCCACATTTTCTTTATCCAATCTATCACTGACGGGCATTTGGATTGGTTCCAAGTCTTTGCTATTGTGAACAGTGCCACAATAAACATATGTGTGCATGTGTCTTTATAGCAGAATGATTTATAATCCTTTGGGTATACACCCAGTAATGGGATTACTGGGTCAAATGGTATTTCTCGTTCTAGATCCTTGAGGAATCACCACACTGCCTTCCACAATTGTTGAACTAAATTACACTCCCACCAACAGTGTAAGAGCATTCCTATTTCTCCAGATCCTCTCCAGCATCTGTTGTTTCCTGATTTTTAATGATTGCCATTTTAACTGGTGTGAGATGGTAGCTCATTGTAGTTTTGATTTGCATTTCTCTAGTGACCAGTGATGATGAGCTTTTTTTCATGTGTTTGTTGGCTGCATAAATGTCTTCTTTTGAGAAGTGTCTGTTCATATCCTTTGCCCACTTTTTGATGGTGTTGTTTGTTTTTTTTTCTTGTATATTTGTTTAAGTTATTTGTAGATTCTGGATATTAGCAGTAATTTTAAAGTGAAACATGAATTGCCTAATGAAATTTGTCAGGTTTAGAAGACAGATGATTCCCAGTTTTAGTAAAGAAAGATGAGTAAGGACATATTATAAAGGATGGAACACATTTGAAATTAATCTTGTATATTTTTATGTCTGCAACCAAGATGAAAGAACTAAAGATACAATCTTTAAGTGTATCAAACTGGTTGTGGGAATGTCAGTAGGTCAGGTAACCCCATTCAGAGCAATCTGATAAACAGAAAGCTTGGTGCTACAATGAAGCCACAATGGAGATAAATGAAATTAACATGTCTTCATGGGTTATAAGCCCAGCAAAACTGAAAAATAAAAAGCTTGGAGAAAAAGAAAAATGATATTACTGAAGTACAGCATCTAATGAAAGTTTCTTGGGGTATTTTCTTAGAAACTAACAAATGATTTATGGATATTTTATGCTGGAGTCTTTCAACTAAAGGATCATTAATCTCCACAGTTTTCACATATTGAAAGCTAAGAAAGGATTTCTTATAAGAACAATAACATTGTTTTGCATTTTAGCTCAAGGCTGCAGACTTTGATGCGTCGCTTTCCTTTCACCTAATTAACTTTTTCTCTTATTTCCCCCAGTTATTTTCATCAGCATTAGTTTCAGAAAACAGTGTAAAAGAAGGAAAAATGAACACAACAGAGTTGGAATGGCCTCCTGTCCCTGAGAGCAGGCACATGCCTGTGCTGTCAGTGTGCTGGAGGTACTGTTCAGAAAAACAGAATTGTTGCTGACATTTCCATTGTGAAAAATGTGTATTACTCTATAGGTTATTGGGCAAATAGTCTGTTGTACTCAGGGTTATATTGCCTCAGAGAACCAAACATAAAACTAAACTTAAAACACAAATCAAAGTAGAAAAAGCTATAAAATGTGACATATTACATTTATGAATTTTATTAAAACATACATGATAAAAGAACTAAGTTGTTATTTTCAAGTTTCAGAAGGATGAGGTAAACTCTTCTCTATGTATCTTGCCATTTAACCAATAGCAGATTGCTTCTTAACTGCAATTGCTTATGATTAAATTAGGAAAATAATGCTTTGCATTTTTTAATTAAAAAATATGAATTTTAAGTGATTTCTTCTTGGATAAACCAAGTCATACTATCTTTGTGGTTTTGAGTTTTAGTTCAGTATGACTCTGTAAGACTTTCATGTATATAAAATCACATTTGCAAAATGTTTCCAATAAAATTTTTCAGGTTCAGAAGACAAATGATTTCCAGCTTTCATAAAGAAACTTCTCACATTCAAGTGGATTTTTTTTTCCAATTTCTACCAAATGAACAACTCACATAATTTTTAGAGCAAATGATAGGCATATGAAATACCCAACATAATAGGAAGTCATCTTTCAGATCTCAAATGAGAATTTATTTCTTTTGTGAGGTCTTCCCTTCACCATTCTAGGTTGTTGCGGGAAGTCAGGGACCCTGAACAGAGGGATCTGCGGAAGCCGTAACAGAGCATAAATTGTGAAGATTTCATGGACATGTATTAGTTCCCCAGATTAATACTTTTATAATTTCTTAAGCCTGTCTTTACTACAATCTCTGAACATAAATTGTGAAAATTTCATGGACATTTATCACTTCCCTAATCAATACTCTTGTGATTTCCTATGCCTGTCTTTACTTTAATCTCTTAATCCCATCATCATCGTAAGCTGAGGATGTATGTTGGCTCAGGACCCTGTGATGATTGTGTTAACTTCACAAATTGTTCCTAAAGCATGTGTGCTTAAACAATGTGAAATCTGGGCACGTTGAAAAAAGAACAGGATAACAGTGATGTTCAGGGAACAAGGGAGATAACTATTAGGTCTGACTGCCTGGGAGCTGGGCAGAACAGAGTCATATTTCTCTTCTTACAAAAGCGAATAGGAGAAATATCGTTGAATTATTTTTCTCAGCAAGGAACAGCCCTGGGAAAGAGAATGCTTTCCTGGGGGGGATCTCCAAAATGGCTGCTCTGGGAATGTCTGTCTTATATGGTTGTAGATAAGGGATGAAATAAGCCCCAGTCTCCCACAGCACCCCCAGGCCTATTAGGACGAGGAAATTCCTGCCTAGTAAATTTTAGTCAGACCAGTTGTCTGCTCTCAAACCCTGTCTCCTAACAAGATGTTATCAATGACAATGCTTGCCCAGTGGGACATGAAACTTCATTAGCAATTTTAATTTCACCTTGGTCCTGTGATCATACTTTCATTCATACACTGATGCATACTTTCATACATCAGGACATCTGGTAGATGGTGTGGCATGTACTGAAAGGAGAACAATCTCAGGGTGGGGGTAGCTGTAGAAGAAAAGCAAAGAATCTTTTATCTCTGGTGATTTCTCTCTAGAAATTCCATTACCAAATATTTTATACATTTACTATTTCATCCTATTTTTTATTTGTTTTCTCCCTTTTCTGCTTTCTTTCTCTATCATATGGACCACAAGTTTAGTGGTATCACATAACAAAAATTTATTATTTTTACAGTTCTGGAGCTCAGAAGTCCATAATGGGTCTCATTGGCCTGGATGCATTTATTTCTGGAGGCTCGAGAATCCATTTTCTTGCCTTTCCATTTTCTAGAGGCTGTTTATATTGCTTGACTTATGGCCCTTTTCCATCTTTTGGGCTTTTGCATCACTGACACTCACACCTCTCCCTCTCTGTTTTACATATAGCCATTAATAAAGAATAATATCTTTATTTAAGGTCAGCTAATTAGCAACCTTCATTCTCCATGCTACCCAAATTCCTCTTTGTTATGTAACATATGATATTCAATTAAGTTGTGTATATCTTGATAGTACCATTTTTTCTGCTTATTGCACCCTCATTTCTAATTTGTTTATAATTTCATGAGATGTTATCTTCTTCACATTATTACATTTTATTTGTTTTTACTTTTAACTTTACTCAGGATGTATAATCATGATAATTTCAGTTTTTTATAGTTCCAATAATGTCAATTACTCAGCTTAATGACTTGTTCCATGCTGGACTAACCCATGGCTAAAGCAATATTTTTCTATAGTCTCTTCCTAAATGTGAATGGAGGCTCATGCCAGGATGTTCTTAAATTGTTTCTTAATTGTTTAAATGGAAGCTCATTTAAGATTGCTAAGGAGAAGTATCTTGCCCTAGGACAGACTGAGTCCATAACAGTAAAACAAATCTGCTATAGAGTTGTTGTATTTCCCCAATGATGGGCAAAAGGATCTACAGAGAGTCAAATAATTTATGTTAAGAAGTGTACCTTTTAATCCTTTAGTCTTTGTAATGTGCACTCAGATTATTTCATTGAATTAATACTTTCCGTAAATGTAAGCTGTTGACATATTTTACTTACTTGCAAAAACTAAAAGGCTTACTAGTGGTGATTTTTGTAAAACAAGCAGTAATGTGTGACACCACCAATTTAATTCAAATAAAAAGGAATACAAATGTTTATTTTAGTTTCAGATTTAAACCAAACCTATCCACCAAGTGTTGCTGCAGATGATGCTCTACTACTCATCTGAGTTTTATTCCTCTTTTTACTTGGGTTTAGAACAAAAAATTAAGAGAATTATAGTTATCATTTCTCTAAATCATTAAGAATATAGGAGCATCCTGGAAAAGGGATACACATTTCAATATGAGGATCAAATAAATAAGTTTAATTAAAGGGTCAAGTAATTAATCCAAAACTGCTAAATTTAAGGTAACTGTATTTGGAATGGAGGATCTGCCTTCACTCTGCTTGTTTCAGAAATAACTAAAAGATGACCCTCATCTTCAAATCAGTTATTGGGTACCATAATAACGAAATATCTAGTTTGCCCAAGAGTGTTCAAGAAAATTATATGGCCACCCTCAATAATCCTTAATGAAAAGGGGTCAAAAACTAAATGCATACTTTACTTATTTTGATCCTATGCATCTGATCCAGTAAAGGATGTTATCATTTCAGAAGATTGAAAAATAAGTGAAGAATTATTATCAATGAATATATCCATAGTAACTATGTTCTCACCATCCAGTGCAGAGCTGAATTTGTAACTACTCAGTTCCAGGAACAAAGTCATAGTCCCTGCCCTCTCACCATACAATGTATATGCAATGTCATCCTAAACTGCTCGCTCCATTGGAAATGGAACAGAACCTGGAGGATAGAAAATAGAAGATTCCAACCAAGTATTCTTACTTTTTATTCTCTACTACTCTCCAAAGTAGATAGAGATTTTCTACAGGAACTTAGATTTGTGATGAAATCCTAATAGCTTCATAGACTGGAGCCTGAGGGAAATGTGATAGCCTAATTTAAAGTCTTCACATTCAGCCAAACATGAGCACTCCATTAAGTCCCCATAGCCATAGTTTTGAATATAGCTGGGCTAGATGTCACCATTAGAACACATACAACTCTCCATGTATCACAATGCCCTATGAATAGATAAGGTAAAGTAAATATGAGAACTGTTATGGGTTGAATTGTGTCCCCCCAAAATGCATGTTTAAACCCCAGTATCTCAGAATGTGAACTCACTTGGAAATGGCATCATAGCTGATACAATTAGTTAAGATATCATCATCATAGAGTAGAGTGGACCCTTGATATTCAGTATGACTGCAGTCCTCATAAGAGGGAAATTTAGACACAGACACAGAGGGGAGAATGTCATGTGATGATAGAGGCAGAGACTAAAGTCCTGCAGTTGCATGCTAAGGAATGCCAAGGACTTCTGGAAAATCACCAGAAGCTAGGAAAGTGTAAGAAAAGATTTTTTGCTCCAAGGTTCATAGCCCCACTAACAACTAGATTTTGAATTTTTAGCCTCCTGAATTGTGAGACAGTAAATCTCTGTTGTTTTAAGCCACACAGTTTGTGTTACTTTGTTTGCAATCCCAGCAAACTGGTACAAGAATCCTTCTTTAAAATTTTCTGGGCATATAGATTAATCAAAAAAAGACTAAAATTAAAGCAGAAAAACCTTTCTTTAATAGTCAAGTTTACATAATTCTATATACTATCTCCAGCCATCACAAAAATAACTCTTTATAAAAACACAAGAACCAGATATAATAAAAAATGTAAATAATGCTGCTTTTTTGACCTAAAATTTTATTGTGTATAATTTGCAAACCATCTGTAAAGTATAGGTGTCTCCCAAAGAGTCCTTACTTCTGGCACAACTGCAAATTTGATGTTCCCCCAGACCACCCTCAGGTTTAGTAATTTGCTAGATTGACTCACATTATTCAATGAAAACTGTTTTACTCAAAGTTACAGTTTATTACCTTGACATGATATGTATTAAAATCAGAAAAGCAAGAAGCATGTGGGGTAGGAACCAGAAGGTTTCCCAGTGTGGAGCTTCACATTGTCTTCTCCCAGTAAGGTTGTACACACAGAATTTACTTCTCTCAGAAACTATGTGAGACAATACGCATCATAGAATGTTGCCAACCGGTGATGATCACCTGGCGCCAGAGATTTTGTTGGTTATGTCACATAGACATGGTTAACTGCTCACATGGCTGACATTAGTTTCAAGGCCCTCCAGAGGTTCCAGCCTCTCCAAGGCCCCACCATAAATTACATTGTTTGCACAGACCACATGGCATGGGCCAAGACCCCCTGGTAAAAAGAGTTATTCATTACAGGCAGGATTTTATGAAGCTTTTGAGATTAGGCCTCCCAGAGGCTGAGGGCAAAATGCCAAACCTTTTGTCAAGGTTAAACCCTTACTGCACGACATCATATATTTGAATTCTTAAAACGCACTATGCTACATTGCTGCCTGGGAGGAACTGCTCTTTCTTTTTAATTAATCCTTATTGATCTTTCAGGTCTATGTCACTCCTTGGAGATGTTTTTCCTAACCTAATTAGGTTTAGGTTAATTAGAATTTATTTAGAGGTTAGATCAGACTTTACTTAGTGCTTCAATGATATCATCAACCCATTCTGTCTTCTTCACTCTCTTCAAACTGTTGGCTTGTCATCTTTGTCTTTCATTATCACAAAAAGGTGGTTGCCACAGTTACACATAACATCTTCATACTCCAGCAACCTAGCAGAAAGAAAGGGTTGGAGCAATACATTCTCCTTGAGAGGGTACGATTATTCGTCAAACAAACAGTGCTTCACAAAAGTCTCCTTGCTCATAACTGGGTTACATGGCTGCTTATAGCTGCAAGGGAAGTAGGAAGAGTATGTAGCCACCAAAGAGGAGTGGGGTTATTATGACTCCAGGAAAACATTCCCTGGGGATGCCTCAAATGACATTGGCCCTCTGTTAGCAATAGAATTAGAGACAAGAGCTCCTGGAAGGGTGCTTATTGTAACTGTCACATACATTTTTTCACTTAGCTCAGAGCTGAATACTCGATTAGTCTTCAGCAAATAGTCAATGTATGAATAAATGGAAGGATTAGGTTATAAAGGAAAGGGAGCCAACTTTGGCATCTTTATTAATATAACAACTCTTCCTCTTTTTTCTTATTAATTTTAATGATTTCAGTCGAATTGCTTAATTTGAGCCTAATTTAGCTTCATCTGTAAAATGGTAATATTCCTTTGGAGGATAGCAAGGGTTGAAAGATAATACTGATGTGTGAAAGTGTTGTTTATATATTTGGTATATACTTGATACTTTACAATAAGAAGAAAAATGTAGAACTTATGCTTTTCAATGTACAGCAGTTAAATAAGCAGTATACAAACAAACACGCCTGGGCAGGCCCTGTGTGCTCTCTGTTTACGTGTTAGTTTGCTTTCTGGTGTACACTGATAGGAACAGCCAATCCCACACTAAGATCAAAGCTGCAGGTGCTGGCAGGCAGGTGCTACACTCACCATCTGGAACTTCATTCCTGTTTTAGCTCTTCCTGTCCTTGAACTCATTTAGGTTTAGTAAATCCACTCAGACTATTCCATTTAAAAAATACATTAAATTGATGATAGAAAAATAGGGCAGAGCATAGCTAAATTTTGTCCCACTCACACTGTTGCCACTTTTAATTTTGTCTTCTTTTCATCCAAGATAAACATCTATTCAGAACCATCTTTGGTTAATGTACATGCAGCATTGTTCTGGGCTAATAATGGCTGATTTTCTCAGGAAAACTATTGTATTCAAAATATAAAGGAACTTGACAAAAGTGCTTTATAAAATATTAGACATAATGTTAGCAATTACTCAGTGTGGTGGGCCATAGCCAAACTGTTGCTTGCAAAGCCCTTACCTTAGAAACTTGTGTATGTGAGAAATCCTATGTAATGTGCAAGAGTTTATGTTAAGTTGAAAAATTACAAAACATGTGGCATGGGGCCGGGCGCGGTGGCTCACGCCTGTAATCCTAGCACTTTGGGAGGCCGAGACGGGCGGATCACGAGGTCAGGAGATCGAGACCATCTTGGCTAACACGGTGAAACCCCGTTTCTACTAAAAATACAAAAAATTAGCCGGGCGTGTTGGCGGGCGCCTGTCCAACCTGGGAGACACAGCGAGACTCCGTCTCAAAAAAAAAAAAAAAAAAAAAAACATGTGGCATGGTTATAAATCTAACACCAAGAACACAGAAATGAGGTCTCTGGAACATGGTTTCACTGTTATGGAGAGCCATATGATCTAGCTTACTGGATAAAAGTACTGAGGACAAGCTGATTCCATTTTCCTGACAGGGTATGATGCCCACACTGAATTGTCCTAAGGCCCATAAAACTAGATGTACTGAAGAAGTTAAAGAAGTCACAGAAGAGTTTTTACTACTAAGTATTAAAACTTTTGGCCTATCTTCCTGTATTTAGTATTTTACTTTAAATAACTAAATGTTTGCTGTCATGGTGAATACAAGTCGAAACACCTGATTCTTGCTGAGTCATTAATCCCCTGAAAGTTACTAGGCAGATAATAAAAACTACCTTTATTATAATCACAGTAACAAAACACAGACTCCCAGCTCATATTCAAATGCTTTGAAAACAAATTTTCTCTGAAATCATACAATGTTTTCATTTACACAAAATCCTTCTTCTCATAAGCCTGTTGTGTAAACCTGATGCCCTTATAATCACACGCTGAGCATTTGAAGTATTCAGATAAAGAACATTATGGAATTGCAAATCCAAAACAAGTATTACTTTTTGCTTTTAGAGAGGGAGAAAATGTTATTTCTCTTTAATGTAACTTCCAATTAGATTCCTGATGCTATTATAATGTATTTCTAGAAAAAGTCTTAACTTTGGTAAATTTTAAAAATCTTAGTCTGGCATAATATAAAATATACTTTTAGAGAAAGCCATTTTTACTGTTATGGATCTCAAATAAATAATAAATCAGGAGAGAAATTATTCTTTATTATATATTCTATGTACATTAAGCTCTGTAAAATGTACATTGGAGCATAAAGCGAATTTTAGTACTGAATGCTGTATTAGAAAAAAACAGGTAAATTGCATTGTATGCAGTTTCTCTTTTTATTAAAAATTTCCTTTAAAAATTTTCTTAAATAAACTTTTATAGCTAGGTTGATGCCAATGCAATCCTACAAGCATCCTGAGCACTCTACACACCACAAAACTTTCTTTCAATCTCAGAAATGGCAGAAATATAAGTTGCAAAGCGTGTTACTAATCTGATTCTTAGAATACTGTGCCTTTTGTGCAATAAATGAAAACAATTTTATAAAGTGCATTTTGCAAAAATATATTTCCTCAAGATTCTCAAAGTAGAACACAATTCTGTGGTTCATTAATACCTTTGAAGATTCAACAAATATTAAATTATTAAAGCTTCAATAAACTCTGAAACAAAATATAAAAATTGAAGTTAGCTTAACTTACAGTTTTCCATCTTTAATTTATCCTAGAAACCTTGTTCTCTACCTCAAGTGTAATACTATTCAGCATAATTAAGGTTTCCTAGAATCTTTTCAGAAAAACTAAAGCAAGGTGAATATTAATGAAACTAAAGTTCAAACCAGTTTTATATGCCTGGCAGAACATCAGATAAAAATCCTGTAAGGCTCTATGGGGTAAAGTGTGCTGTATAAGTGTGTCCCTATTTCTGACAGGAAGAAAGATCAGGAACATGAAACCTCTCACTAGTTGTGAGATACTGTGAAAACTTCAGCAAGCTATTTTACTGCATTTGTTTAATTTTGTCTTAAAAGTTACTAACTTATTGTTGAGTTCTTTAGTTGTTTTGATATCTATAATATAATGAAGGTGTAAACTCCTGACATACTCTGTTTTATTATATTATATATTTTGCTAATTTTATGTGATTTTGAAACTCAGTCAATTGTCCCATAGAACTAATGTTTATGGTTTAATAAAAAAAGTAGAAATTAATCTTCCAGGCTTAAGGCTTAAAACATACATTTGTTTTACATGAGTTCCTTTCACAGGAAATCAACCTCAGCCTTCCCTGATACTATCAAGGAACTGAAACTTCTTGTAATTCCTGTTTTCCTAACTGACCACTGGCTTCCTGTTGATCAATTCTTCTTCCTTATTCCTCCCTAAATTTTGTTTTCCCACAGGTAGCTACATTCCTTCCCTGTTACATACTCCCAGTTTTAGTCAGTTAATGAGATAGATTTGAGACTGATCTCCCATCTCTTCAGCTGCAGCACCCAAATAAAGCCTTCTTCCCTGGAAATACACATTGTCTCAGGAATTGGCTTTCTGTGATGTGAGCAACGGGACTTAGACTGAACCCCTGATGTTTTGGTAAAAACAAATTATGGCATCTATGATATTGATGCTATAGTATTAATTTATTAGAATCTTTGATATGGCTCCACGTATTCTTACAGTTTTTATTAACATTAACAAGCAATATAAATATCTTAAAATGTTACCTTTATTATGTATTTTCTCAGAAGTGCCATATACCCTGAATATTCTCAACCAGGCAATAACAAAAACTTAAATAGCCTACTTACATAATTTATTTTAATCATACAGCAATATTTTAAAAAATATACTTAGGAAAATTCTGTATGATTCATCATTAGTAAATTTTAAGGTATTTGTCTTTTGTGAGTGTCATCATGGACTTAGACCCTTATAAAGAATCAACTTGATACAATTGACTGAAATTATTATTTCTTTTCATGAAGCTCAAATTATTATTATTAGGTTGACAGGGACTCTGATAGTCTGACATCCTCATTCTTATTGGTAGTATCTTAGACATATTTGAAATTATCTTTTCATTCTTTCAGTAATGAGAAATCCCTGGATTATCTTGACTTCTTTTGTCTGAAGCATCAATTTTGCTGTCTCATAGTAAGGACAATATTAGAGGTAAAAATTTGAGTGCTATGGTTTGTTGAAAACTCCTATCTAAGTACAGGTGACAGGCAGAGGGACATTAGAAGTTTCAGAATTTCTTTTGTATCTAATAAAAACATTATTTTATATGTTATATTTTATATCTCTAATTTAATTTTAAATTTATATACTTATTACACCATCCTGCTATAAACTTCATTTAATGCATTTTCCATTTTGTTGAGCTATCTACTTTAAAAAATTAACTTTTTATATCATGTTATCTATTTATCTAGAACTCATTTTTCTAAATATAAAATAATACTAATTAAGTAATTGTCCTTTTTTTAATTTGTATCACTCAAAGATTTATATGATTACATAGCCAACATGTAGCAATTTTTCAAATTGCTATGGGCTATTTGACATTGAAAATAACTCACAACGCAATTATTTACTAACTTAAAAAACATAATTTGTGTAGATGAGTGGCAGAATGTAGTTTCAGTCTAACTATGGTATTAGAGTTAGGCCTAGTGTTAAAATAAGTAGCATTTTAAGTTCAGTTAGGCAGGATTCCAGGGGCACTTAACAAGGTGCAGACTTGAGGCAGCTCCTGCCCATAGTTGTAATGTGTATGTAATGTGTAAGTTGTAATGTGTAATTGGTTGGATATAACCGGAAGTATAAGCATAAGGAAGTGATATTAATGACCATACTGAATGATCCAAAATTTCTTCTTCAATTATAATGTCTCTAGAACAAAAAGATAAAAATTCTGGAAAATGGTTGAGAAAACTGATGTTATATAAAGAACAAAGAATTTGGAGGCACATGAAATGGGACTTGGAATACATCCCAGGCTTGTTTCCAGTTGGCCTTTGATAAAGTGCATATTTGAAATCCTGAAAAATGTCATCACAGACTGGACATGAAGAAACTAGAGAAGAACCACACTGTGGTCTTTCTTTGGCAGGCACGATGATGTGAATAATGAGGACTTTCCTTTGTGAATACTAATGGGAAAGAATGGTCAACATGTAAGTAAATAAATGAAATACATTTGATAACTACTATTAAAGTGAAAAATAGGTGCTAAAAACACACCCAGATACACAGAAACAGGAAGATAAATATCGACTTAAATTTAGACAAAAATCCATGGCACTCTGATATATACAGACCCAATTAAACTAAAATCATGATCAAATATCCTATAATGTTAGATGAAGAAGAAAGATTTTATTTTACTAATAAATACTTAACTTGGATAATATTCATTATTGCTACGATTAGACTAATTTGAATATTGCTGAAACTCATAAATTCATACAGTGATAATAATGTGTTGAATTTATGTAATAGTTTGAAATTGCATATTTTACAAATAGATAATCATCAAGCTTTTTCAAATGTATAACGTTATTAAAAGTAAACTATTAAATCTCTTGTATATGAATGCAACTTTTTCTACAACTCTATGAACTCACTGACAGTTTTGTTTGTTTCCAATTGCTTCTTATGTTGATAAATTATTCCTAAAATAGAATTTTCTTAGGTCATGGGTCTTTTCCTCATGAAATGATTTGAAATTTTTATACAATATTAAAGATTGTTTTTGATTAGTTAGCTTCTAGTTGTTAGCATTAAATTTTTTTCAAAGGAGAGATATTTTAAAACTTGATTATCTTTCCTATAAAGTCTCTGTGAGTAATGAAAACTGGTACCCAGTTTTATTTCAAAGCAAAATTTTTCATTTCCAATATTACAGCCTATATTGATTTAGAAAAAAAAAGTACTTTGAGTTAAGTGAAAACGGGCAGATAATATCTAATTACATTTATTTAGATATTATTTAGATAATATCTAGATACAGACAAGATTTTGGCACTTTACTTTTATTTGGAGAAAAATGTGTCATTCCAGGAAAGCTTTAATAATGGAATAAACATATTATGCGAAATCAGAAAAGGCTGGCAAGAAAATAATACGCCAAAAATAGTATTTTTATATTGACCTGACTACGAAATAAAAGATGTTTTCCTGAGAAGAAAAGCTAGCTCCAAGATGATGTAATCATGCTTTTGAATAAAACGCCAGATATATTTAAAGGGGAAAGTAACACATTTGTAATAAAATAAAAATCTGATCTTTCCATTTGAGAGGGAAAAGAACACAGTGCAGTGAGGCTGGGAGGCCATCCTAACTAGTTGTATTCAGATTTATTCAGATCTAAATTTCGAAAATGAAAGGTAATTCAGGGAATGGTTTTCACCATCATTTTGCAAGATGTAATTTATATAATGTGCTAGATATCAAAAGTTAACAGTATGTTGATCTTATCCTCTTCAGTGTTAATTTGTATTAGTTGAGTGGCTAGGTTTGCTTCTAGAAGACGTTTATTTCCACACAGCCCTTTGATTTCAATGAATCCTCAGAAATTGTTCCAGGTGCTTAATTTAGAGGTGGGTGGGCTGTTCTTTTAAGATGGTAGTTGTTGAAGCTATTATTAGCAGCTGTTTTTACTGAAATACTTTAAAAATTAGGTTTCCAACACCTATCATATTGAATATTTAGGGAGTAAAGTTTGGGAGAAATAAAATGAGTACTTCTTGGCAAAGTGAAACAACCTCACAAAATTTATTTGATCTGAGAGATAATGCCAACCTAAGATAAAATACTAAAAAATAGAGGGTGAATTTATGGATGAGAGAGCCAAAGCATAACATCGAAAAGTACCAGGGTATTTATGAGGGGACTTTTACCTGAATTTTGCTGTTAAATAGGCTACATATAAGGTCAGAGTATGGGGATAGAAAATAAACAGTAATAAAAATAGCTTTCTTTAAGCAGTAATGGTGTCAAATGCCTACCAAGCACATAAGGCATATTTCACAGATAGGAAAACTGGTCTTAGGGAATGTAGGTAACTTGGCCAAGGAGCAAAGTGGTTGAGGCAGTAAAGGAAAAGTTTGTAATTTCTTAGGTTGGCATGATTTCCACGAAATATAATTGATTTTATACCTGATTAAATTTTGAAAGCAGGATAGGAATTTCCAGATTTTCTTCACATAACCTCAACCTTACTTGAGATGGCTGTAAGAATTTCATGATCTGGCCTATAGCCTCTGCCTTTCTTAATAGATCTTTATGTTCAAAGTCATAGATTATTCCCCAGAAACAAATAGCCTGTTGTACCCTTAAAAAAAATGACGCTGAGAATGACAGTCCTTCCCTTCTGAAACCACACAGCCAAATAAGTAACTATGCTGATGATATCAGTCTATCTTGTACCACCATATGTTGACTTTTACATCTCATGCATTATGCTAAAAATAAATATTTATACACATCATTTTAATTTTCATAGTGACCTTGCAAAAAGGCACACATTTTAGTACTTCATGAAGAAACTGAGGTTGAGAACTGTAACACTTTCTTTTTTTTCTTTTCATTTTTGTTGTGTTTATTTTTATATATATATATATTTTAATTATACTTTAAGTTCCAGGGTACATGTGCACAACGTGCAGGTTTGTTACATATGTATACATGGGCCATGTTGGTGTGCTGCACCCATTAACTCGTCATTTACATTAGGTATATCTCCCAATGCTATCCCTCCCCGCTCCCCCCACCCCACAACAGGCCCCGGTGTGTGATGTACCCCTTCCTGTGTCCAAATGTCCTCATTGTTCAATTCCCACCTATGAGTGAGAACATGCGGTGTTTGGTTTTTTGTCCTTGCCATAGTTTGCTGAGAATGATGGTTTCCAGCTTCATCCATGTCCCTAAAAAGGACATGAACTCATCATTTATTATGGCTGCATAGTATCCCATGGTGTATATGTGCCACATTTTCTTAATCCAGTCTATCATTGTTGGACATTTGGGTTGGTTCCAAGTCTTTGCTATTGTGAGTAGTGCCGCAATAAACATACATGTGCATGTGTCTTTATAGCAGCATGATTTATAGTCCTTGGGTACATACCCAGTAATGGGATGGCTGGATCAAATGGAATTTCTAATTCTAGATCCCTGAGGAATCGCCACACTGATTTCCACAATGGTTGAACTAGTTTACAGTCCCATCAACAGTGTAAAAATGTTCCTATTTCTCCACATCCTATCCACACCTATTGTTTCCTGACTTTTTAATGATCGCCATTCTAACTGGTGTGAGATGGTATCTCATTGTGGTTTTGATTTGCATTTCTCTGATGGCCAGGGATGATGAGCATTTTTTCATGTGTCTGTTGGCTGCATAAATGTCTTCTTTTGAGAAGTGTCTGTTCATATCCTTCACCCACTTTGTGATGGGGTTGTTTGTTTTTTTCTTATAAATTTGTTTGAGTTCTTTGTAGATTCTGGATATTAGCCCTTTGTCAGATGAGTAGATTGCAAAAATTTTCTCCCATTCTGTAGTTGCCTGTTCACTCTGATGGTAGTTTCTTTTGCTGTGCAGAAGCTCTTTAGTTTAATTAGATCCCATTTGTCAATTTTGGCTTTTGTTACCATTGCTTTTGGTGTTTTAGACATGAAGTCCTTGCCCATGCCTATGTCCTGAATGGTATTGCCTAAGTTTTCTTCTAGGGTTTTTATGATTTCAGGTCTAACATTTAAGTCTTTAATCCATCTTGAATTAATTTTAGTATAAGGTGTAAGGAAGGGATCAAGTTTCAGCTTTCTCCATATGGCTAGCCAGTTTTCCCAGCACCATTTATTAAATAGGGAATCCTTTCCCAATTGCTTGTTTTTCTCAGGTTTGTCAAAGATCAGATGGTTGTAGATGTGTGGTATTATTTCTGAGGGCTCTGTTCTGTTCCATTGGTCTATATCTCTGTTTTGGTACCAGTACCATGCTGTTTTGGTTACTATAGCCTTTTAGTATAGTTTGAAGTCAGGTAGCGTGATGCCTCCAGCTTTGTTCTTTTGGCTTAGGATTGTCTTGGCTATGTGGGCTATTTTTGATTCCATATGAACTTTAAAGTAGTTTTTTTCCAATTCTGTGTAGAAAGTCATTGGTAGCTTGATGGGGATGGCATTGAATCTATAAATTACCTTGGGCAGTATGGCCATTTTCACGATATTGATTCTTCCTTTCCAGGAGCATGGAATGTTCTTCCATTTGTTTGTATCCTCTTTTATTTCTCTGAGCAGTGGTTTGTAGTTCTCCTTGAAGAGGTCCTCCACATCCCTTGTGAGTTGGATTCCTAAGTATTTCATTCTCTTTGAAGCAATTGTGAATGGGAATTCACTCATGATTTGACTCTCTGTTTGCCTGTTATTGGAGTATAAGAATGCTTGTGATTTTTGCACATTGATTTTGTATCCTGAGACTTTGCTGAAGTTGCTTATCAGCTTAAGGAGATTTTGGGCTGAGATGATGGGGTTTTCTAGATATACAATCATGTCATCTGTAAACAGGGACAATTTGACTCCCTCTTTTCCTAATTAAATACCCTTTATTTCTTCCTCCTGCCTGATTGCCCTCGCCAGAACTTCCAACACTATGTGGAATAGGAGTGGTGAGAGAGGGCATCCCTGTCTTGTGCCAGTTTTCAAGGGGAATGCTTCCAGGTTTTGCCCATGCAGTATGATATTGGCTGTGGGTTTGTTATAAATAGCTCTTATTATTTTGAGATACATCCCATCAATACCTAATTTATTGAGAGTTTTTAGCATGAAGGGTTGTTGAATTTTTTCAAAGGCCTTTTCTGCATCTATTGAGATAATCATGTGGTTTTTGTCTTTGGTTATGTTTCTATGCTAGATTATGTTTATTGATTTGCATATGTTGAACCAGCCTTGCATCCCAGGGATGAAGCCCACTTGATCATGGTGGATTAGCTTTTGATGTGCTGTTGGATTTGGTTTGCCAGTATTTTATTGAGAATTTTCTCATCGATGTTCATCAGGGTTATTGGTCTAAAATTCTCTTTTTTTGTTGTGTCTCTGCCAGGCTTTGGTATCAGGATGAGGCTGGCCTCATAAAATGAGTTAGGGAGGATTCCCTCTTTTTCTATTGATTGGAATAGTTTCAGAAGGAATAGTACCAGCTCCTCCTTGTACCTCTGGTAGAATTCGGCTGTGAATCCATCTGGTCCTGGACTTTTTTTGGTTGGTAAGCCATTAATTATTGCCTGAATTTCAGAGCCCATTATTGGTCTATTCAGGGATTCAACTTCTTCCTTGTTTAGTCTTGGGAGGGTCTATGTGTCCAGGAATTTATCCATTTCTTCTAGATTTTCTAGTTTATTTGCAGAGGTGTTTATAGTATTCTCTGATGGTAGTTTGTATTTCTGTGGGATTGGTGGTGATATCCCCTTTATCATTTTTTATTGCATCTATTTGATTCTTGTCTCTTTTCTTCTTTATTAGTCTTGTTAGCGGTCTGTCAATTTTGTTGATCTTTTCACAACACCAGTTTCTGGATTCATTGATTTTTGAAGGGTTTTTTGCGTCTCTATCTCCTTCAGTTCTGCTCTGATCTTAGTTATTTCTTGCCTTCTGCTAGCTTTTGAATGTGTTTGCTCTTGCTTCTCTAGTTCTTTTAATTGTGATGTTAGGGTGTCAATTTTAGATCTTTTCTGCTTTCTCTTGTGGGCATTTAGTGCTATAAATTTCCCTCTACACACTGCTTTAAATGTATCCCAGAGATTCTGGTATGTTGTGTCTTTGTTCTCATTGGTTTCAAAGAACATCTTTATCTCTGCCTTCATTTCATTATGTATCCAGTGGTCATTGAGGAGCAGGTTGTTGAGTTTCCATGTAGTTTAGCGGTATTGAGTTAGTTTCTTAATTCTGAGTTCTAGTTTGATTTCACTGTGGTCTGAGAGATAGTTTTTTATAATTTCTGTTGTTTTACATTTGCTGAGGAGTGCTTTACTTCCAACTATGTGGTCAATTTTGGAATAGGAGTGGTGTGGTGCTGAGAAGAATGTATATTCTGTTGATTTGGGGTGGAGAGTTCTTAGATGTCTATTAGGTCCGCTTGGTGCAGAGCTGAATTCAATTCCTGGATATCCTTGTTAACTTTCTGTCTCATTAATCTGTCTAATGTTGACAGTAGGGTATTAAAGTCTCTCATTATTATTGTGTGGGAGTCTAAGTCTCTTTGTAGGTGTCCAAGGACTTGCTTTATGAATCTGGGTGCTCCTGTATTGGGTGCATATATGTTTAGGATAGTTAGCTCTTCTTGTTGAATTAATCGCTTTACCATTATGAAATGGCCTTCTTTGTCTCTTTTGATCTTTGTTGGTTTAAAGTCTGTTTTATCAGAGACTAGGATTGCAACCCCTGCTTTTTTTTTGCTTTCCATTTACTTGGTAGATCTTCCTCCATCCCTTTTTTTTGAGCCTATGTGTGTCTCTGCACATGAGATGGGTTTCCTGAATACAGCACACTGATGGGTCTTGACTCTTTATCCAATTTGCCAGTCTGTGTCTTTTATGTGGAGCATTTAGCCCATTTACATTTAAGGTTAATATTGTTATGTGTGAATTTGATCCTGTCCTGTCATTATGATGTTAGCTGGTATTTTGCTTATTATTTGATGCCGTTTCTTCCTAGCATTGATGGTTTTTACAATTTGGCATGTTTTTGCAGTGGCTGGTACCGGTTTTGGTGGGTGGTTCCAAGATGGCCAAATAGGAACAGCTCCAGTCTACAGCTCCCAGTGTGAGCCATGCAGAAGACGGGTGATTTCTGCATTTCCAACTGAGGTACTGGGTTCATCTCACTGGGGCTTGTTGGACAGTGGGTGCAGGACAGTGGGTGCAGTGCACCAAGCATGAGCCAAAGCAGGACAAGGCATCACCTCACTCAGGAAGCGCAAGGGGTCAGGGAATTCCCTTTCATAGCCACGCAAACTGTGACAGACGGCACGTGGAAAATCGCGTCACTCCCACCCTAATACTGATCTTTTCCAATGGTCTTAGCAAATGGCCCACCAGGAGATTATATTCCATGCCTGGCTCGGAGGGTCCCATGCCCATGGGGCCTCGCTCATTGCTAGTACAGCAGTCTGAGAGCGAACTGCAAGGCAGCAGTGAGGCTGGGGAAGGGGTGCCAGCCATTGCCGAGGCTTGAGTAGGTAAACAAAGTGGCCAGGAAGCTCGAACTGGGTGGAGCCCACCGCAGCTCAAAAAGGCCTGCCTGCCTTTGTAGACTCCACCTCTGGGGACAGGGCATAGCCAAACAAAAGGCAGCAGAAACCTCTACAGACTTAAATGTCCCTGTCTGACAGCTTTGAAGAGAGTAGTGCTTCTCCCAGCACGGAGTTTGAGATCTGAGAACGGACAGACTGCCTCTTCACGTGGGTCCCTGACCCTGAGTAGCCTATCTGGGAGGCACCCCCCTTTAGCGGCAGACTGACACCTCACACTGCCAGGTACCCCTCTGAGAGGAAACCTCCAGAGGAACGATCAGACACCAACATTTGCTGTTCAGCAATATTCGCTGTTCTGCAGCCTCTGCTGCTGATACCCAGGCAAACAGGGTCTGGAGTGGACCTCCAGCAAACTCCAACAGACCTGCAGCTGAGGGTCCTGACTGTTAAAAGGAAAACTAACAAGCAGAAAGTACATCCACACCAAAACCCCATCTGTACGTCACCATCATCAAAGACCAAAGGTAGATAAAACCACAAAGATGGGGAAAAAACAGAACAGAAAAATTAAAAATTCGAAAAATCAGAGCACCTCTCCTCTTCCAAAGGAACACAGCTCTTCACCAGTAATGGAACAAAGCTTTGGAATGACTTTGACGAGTTGAGAGATGAAGGCTTCAGACAATCAAACTTCTCAGAGCTAAAGGAGGAAGTTCGAACCCATTGCAAAGAAGTTAAAAACCTTGAAAAAAGATTAGGTGAATGGCTAAATAGAATAACCAATGCAGAGAAGTCCTTAAAGGACCTGATGGAGCTGAAAACCATGGCACAAGAACTACGTGACGAATGCACAAGTTTCAGTAGCTGATTCAATGAACTGGAAGAAAGGGTATCAGTGATTGAAGATCAAATGAATGAAATGAAGCGAGAAGAGAAGTTTAGAGAAAAAGGAATAAAAAGAAATGAACAAAGCCTCCAAGAAATATGGGACTATGTGAAAAGACCAAATCTATGTCTGATTGGTGTACATGAAAGTGACGGGGAGTATGGAACCAAGTTGGAAAACACTCTGCAGGATATTATCCAGGAGAACTTCCCCAACCTAGCAAGGCAGGCCAACATTCAAATTCAGGAAATACAGAGAACGCCACAAAGATATTCCTTGAGAAGAGCAACTCCAAGGCACATAATTGTCAGATTCATCAAAGTTGAAATGAAGGAAAAAATTTTAAGGGCAGCCGGAGAGAAAGGTCGGGTTACCCACAAAGGGAAGCCCATCAGACTAACAGCTGATCTCTCGGCAGAAACTCTACAAGCCAGAAGAGAGTGGGGGCGAATATTCAACATTCTTAAATAAAAGAATTTTCAACCCAGAATTTCATATCCAGCCAAACTAAGCTTCATAAGTGAAGGAGAAATAAAATACTTTACAGACAAGCAAATGTTGAGAGATTTTGTCACCACCAGGCCTGCCCTACAAGAGCTCCTGAAGGAAGAAACGTAACACTTTCAAAGTCACATGGCAAATCTTTGGCAGAGCTATCATGATTTATCCACAAGCTGGGAAAGAAAAAGAAATAATGAAGTAAACTGACTGTATTAGTCCATTTTCACACCGCTATAAGTAAATACCCAATACTGGGCAATTTATAAGTAAAAAGGTTTAATTTACTCACAGTTCTGCAGGCTTAAAAGGAAGCATGGTTTGAGCGTTTCAGAAAACTTACAATCATGGCAGAAGGTGAAGGGGAAGCAAGGCATGTCTTCTCATGGCGGCTGGAGACTGAAAGAGTAAAGGGGGAAGTATCATACAATTTCAAAATATCAGATCTTGTAAGAACTGACTCGCTGCCACGAGAAGAAAAAGGGGAAGTCCGCCCCATGGTTCAGTCAACTCCCAACAGGCTTTTCTCCCAACATGTGAGGATTACAATTTGGGATGAGATTTTATTGGAGACACAGAGCCAAATGATATCACTAGCATTATTCCTTTTTTGAATACAAAGTTGGTCTAATTATGCTCTGTGTCTTGCTTCTGTCTTTTTGTTTAGATAAGAACTACAACCTATGTTCTTACAATCATTGTACAATTCTCAGTTGATCAATTAAAATATGCTTACTATACCAACTTCTGTATAATATTTTCTTTTTGCTTTAATTTTTCACTCATATAAAAGATTATTTAAAATAGTACCCACTTCCACATCCCTGGATATGTCTGAAATTGATATACTTTTACTCTATATTTAAATAATATGGAGTATACACAAAATATATGTTTACATAATAGATGTTCATGTTTTCATATACACACATGGAATTTAAATGACTTTCTAGATGATCAGACTGAATTATAGTGATTTTCAGTTAGGAGACTTATCTGGTAAAATATGGCAATTTTGATAATGGGTTGAATTCTGTCCCCTCCAAATTCAGAAACTGAAGTCCTAACATCCAATACCCCAGAATGTGATTTTATTTGGAAACAGAGCCATGGCAGATGTAATTAGTCAAGTTATCATGAGGTCATACTGATGTAGTATGGGCTCCAAATCAGTAGGACTGGCATCCTTATACAAAGGGTAAATTTAGACACAGAAAAATGTACACAGGGAGAATGACATGTGAACATGAAAGCAGAGATGAGGGGATGAATCTACAAGACAAGAGGTACCAAAGGTTGCCAGCAAACTAACAGAGACTGAGAGAGGCATGGAACAGATTCTCCCCGACAGCCTCAGAAAAAAAAAGCAACTCGGTTAAAACATTGATCTGGAACTTCTAGCCTTCAGAAATGTGAAACAATAAATTTCTATTTTTTAAGCTATGCAATTTGTCGTATTTTGTTATGGCAGCCTCGGAAAACTAACAAAGTAAGCCTTACTCTAAGATATGGTGCTGACTGTTAAGGTTTGGCTTTTTCAGTTTCCAAGGATATTTAAAGAGGTGTTGAATAGGTCACAGGTAATCCACTATAGCCCTTATTTTCTAAAATTTGTTCCTCTCTCTATCCTTGACCAGTCACATTCTGGTAACATGAATGGTCTCACCCTGCAAATGTGCAGCCCAGATTTTAGTCATGAACTTACAAGGAACCTCCATTCTGACTTCTGAAATTCAGTTTCTGCACAGCATCCCCTTCAGTACAGTATGCTGCCTCACTCTGCAAAAAGGAAAATCTCTACATAGACCTAAGAAAATTGTTTCCAGGTGAAGACTAGACTGACTCTGGAGTCCTGAAGTCACTTCTGAAATTCAGAGATTGCAGTTTTCCACTGACTGTTGTCCACTTCCTGAAACCAGATGCCTCGTATGCTTTGTCCAGTTTTGTAGCTGCTTACAGCAGAAGAACTAGTTCAGTTACATGTATTTTATGAAGGCCAGTCTATATTCCTGGATGGAATGTGAACTCTAATAATTTAGGTGTTGGTAAGCTACTACCTAAATTCCTATGGAAGTCTGACTAGAAAACTACATCACATCAACCTTAAAGCTACTCTGGCCTTTTCAGTTGATAGTTAAACCCCACGTTTCTTCTTTTTGTTCTCCATACTTGATTTTCAAAAGAAATATGAAAAAATTGATGAAATTAGGTAAGTGCAATGTCTGATTTCTTTTCCAGAACCATGATGAATGCCATCCCATTCCATTGTAGATGTTGATCTAAATCTGTTTGTAACATGAGATAAAAGTCTAAGACCTCCAATTCATGCTCCACAGGAAATAGAAAGTATATCTAAATAGTTTAGACAATAACACAAATTCTATTTTCCAGTATTTCTCTACAAAATCCAAAGTCCACATCATTTTGAAAAAACTGATTCAGGCTGGGCGTGGTGGCTCACACCTGTAATCCCAGCACTTTGGGAGGCTGAGGCGGGTGGATCACCTGAGATCAGGAGTTTGAGACCAGCCTGGCCAATGTGATGAAACCCCGTATCTACTAAAAAATACAAAAAATTAGCCAGGCGTGGTCGTGGGAGCCTGTAATCCCAGCTACTCGGGAGGCTGATGCAGGAGAATCACTTGAACTCCAGAGGCGGAGATTGCAGTGAGCCAAGATTGTGCCATTGCACTCTAGCCAGGGCAACAAGAGCAAAACTCAGACTCAAAAAAAAAAAAAAAAAACTGATTCAAAACATAAAAGAAAAACATACTCTTTTTCCCAAGTTACTCCAAACTTCTCTCTCATCTTCAGACCCCTTTCTTATTCTGTACATTCAGTTTGACTCTAAGATTTTTGTGATTGTTTCATTAAGCAGTTAAATTGACAGAAATATGTAAATGTTATAATGCAGTTTCAACAATATCCTGTAGTACTCACAGAGAACAATTCATAAATCCTTGCATTCTAGTCTATGTATTTTTCTGATATCATGATGCTGTATTTCTTATTAATCTAGAGTAAAATATACTACCTTGGCTCTGACAACATTATATTTGAAATATTTTTCTTTACTTTGTAGAAAAACTAACGGTGTGCTGGTAACAAAGAAGTTTAATTATCTCAAGTGGTAATTGTTATTTTAATTAGTACTTAAAGGAGTAAAGAGAGGAAGATTTACCTTTCTTGGAAATCATGTAAAGAAGTGATTTGATGTGCAATTGTTAATTCTGAAATTGATCCTTAAGAAAGATACTATAGAGCTGCCAAAGGAGCAATAAAGAAGTATTAATCAGTCATTAGTAGGGATCATTTAAAATATTAATGGAATTAACCATCGTGGACAGTTTATAACAACAAGACTACTGAAAATATGGAATACAGAAAAGACACTAACCAGCCAGATAGAACTAATCAAAATACAAAAAGACAATCAGAACTCATCAAAAATATAAAAAACATTCACAAATTTGACTATTCTAAAATTACCTTTATAACAGGCATGTGATTTTGATACAGATGTCGGGAAGTATATTACTAACTGGTTCTACCTGTCAGGTCATACTCTTTTTTGCAAAAGATCACTGAAGCTATTTTCCCAAAGAAAGATGCTAAGCTCTTCCTCAATTATGTTAATAAGGCCAACTATTTAAAAATAACATTTTAACATGAGATTGAGCAAGATAAAACTTTCAAAGAGAGAGAGTTTCCTTTAAACAATACTTTACACGTTAAATATATTTTATTTGCATTGCACTGTTTTCAGAAAAAAATATCTGAGGAAAACTTAGAAAACTCTGACTGGATTTTCTTTATAGACAGAAGTCCGTGAGATTGGGGCAAAACAAGACATCCTGATCCAGACATCTTTGGGAATGATTCATCTCCAAACATAATTCCTCTCTTTTGTATAAATGCCATTGCAACTGGAGACATAACAGATGTCTCAAAAGGCCGTAATGGTTGGGCTCGTTGCCTCCTTTCTGCAGAGACAACATAGCAGCAAACATCTGTCTAGATAGGCTTTCTTCTTCCTCCCTATGATACAGTAAATTTTCCATTTGCAAATGCGACAAGGGACTCGGTCTCTGATGGGCTGCTGGAGGAGGGTGTGTAATTGGAAAACTAAGGGTTTGGAGAAGAGGGCTGATAGGGCCCCCTAGGGAAAGAAATCCTACCTCATCTGGTGGTTTGATAAGGATTGAAATGTTACGCTGTAACTTTTTCTCCAAATACTTTCTAGGCAGAGGTTGGAAAGAGAGGTTTGGGGCTTGATAGGCTGTCCCCACAATATGCCTCCTAGCAGAAGAAAATTAATTTGTCTTATAGAAGGGATGCTTAAATTCACTGGACAGTGCTGAGTTCTCACATGAAGAAAGAAACAGCCTAAATGGAGAGGAGGGTACCTACTCAGGGTGAAATATCCCCCTATTCAGTCCCATGTATAGACATCATAGGGGGACAGAGAAGCCCTTAGACTGAAATCTTGAAATCCCCGTGTCTCAGGGAAATCACAAAAACAACAACCCTTTGAGCTGCATTGCTGATTGCTAAGGCATCTGCTAACTTTAGCCAACAAAATTGTATCTCCAGGTTGCAAAAACACCCACAACATTGCATACAAAGAAGAGATAGGAGCCATAACAGCCATGAAAGAGAGAAAGAAAAAAAATGTGATAGAAAAGACTGGAAGTCCTGGTGCCAACACCCTAACAGGCTGTCTGGGAATGGAGTTAATCTAGGGACCTTTGGGTGACTTGGAGGTTTAGCCTCATCCAGATACTCTCAGTTGCCCCAGGACCTCCTAATCCCATGTGACAGCTAGACCTCCATGAGGGAAAATTGGTTTGGGATACAGCCAACATTTCCAACATTCAAGGGTGTTGGGAGATTGACAAAATCCTCCCCAGCAAGTCTGACCTCTGAGTCTTAAGTCCAGCAGCCATGATATTTGCTCTTAATTGGCTGACAGAGGCCTGGTGTTTTATTTGATCTTGAGGAAAAAGAAAAAAAAGGATAAGAAGCCTCAGAAATGAAAGTAAAGAGTTGGAAGTCTGCTCTGACTCACCCTTCTGACAATCCCAGATGAGGTCCCAAATGTTGCAGTCTGCTTAGTCTCTAGCTCAGCCAGGTCCGAGTTCTTGTTCTACAACCAAGAAGAATAAGGCATGCAGACACCCAAGAGTGAGTAGAGTAGAGTTTCTTAAAAAAAGGATAGCTCTCAGCAAACAGAAGAAACCTGAAAATAGGTGGCCAGAAATGGGGCTGAGTTCTGGGTCTTTTATGTGGCAAGAACAAGGAAGCCTTCTGGGGATTCTGCCCAAAACGATAGGGGTAAAGTTTCCTCCTAAGGGTGCTGTAACTGTGCATGCCTGCAGTTGGCCAGCGTGACTCCATCTTGGTTATTACTCATGAGTACCTAAGTGAAACCCACATGGGAGATAAAACCGCAACGCTAATATCATGTTAATGACATTATAATGAGTTGGATCAAATTAAGGACATTTAGATTGACTTATTGTGCCTGCATCTAAGTTAGGACAGTCCCTTCTGAAGAACATTCCAGCATAAGGGGAATTTCTTAACCATGTTTCTTCCCATTAGCTGCAGAGGCAGTGTAGGTGCTGTCCCGCGGATGTTCCTATGAACATTGCTCTTCTCCCAAGACCCTCCCTTTTTATCTGCCTAAACAGCCTCTAGCTGCCTCCTTTCTCAATAGTGTGGAGAGCATAAATAATGTCAGCCTCTAAAGATAAGTAAAGATGGAAGAGATTTAAATCACAAAATTATTAGTGGTCATATAAATGAATCAATCCATGTGCTAGTTCAGATGTGAGAACTGTGGGAGGAGCACAGGCATTCTGATTAAACATATTACCTTAATGGATTAAAATGCTTTATCTCAAAACATTGAAAGTTTTTAAATCAATAATCATAGGATCAATAATTGTATGTCTTGGTGGAAATTAATGTGAGAAATGCATTTTTAATGAATAAAAATATCAGTATGATAAATGTAATCTCCTTTAATTGAAATTTATGGGAACCAAACATTAAGATAATTTATTTAACAACAAAAGCAAGAATATTACTACGTTTTTCAAAAATAGTTTTTAAAATTATTTTTGAGGCACTAGTAATGTTCAATCACTAAAAAATCATTTATTTTAAAATATTCAAATGAAATGAAATTTTTCTGAAAAATTTACTTGAAATTATAATTTCTCAGTTCCCAAAATTTGGGTTATTACCATTTCCCAATCCCAATTATGAACTCTGGCTTAGGAATTTTCTGTGTAATCATATCAATATGGAAAACTTTGTATTGTGTTAAAAATAAAGTAGCAATCCCAGCCTCTGAGAGTAGGGCTCATGGAAAGCCACTCCTACAAAACCCTAGGCTAAGCCCCCTGCACAGAACTGTGTGTCCAGGAACACCACTGTTGGCTTCTCAGTACATGAAAACAGGAAAGGCAGCCCCACTTAGTAAAAACCTGGGTGCAAACGTGTGTGACAGTAGGATGTTGAGTGAATGGGAAAGTCTGTGGATGCAAGAGTTCTTCATGTATGGAGGTTAATTCATTCATAGATTCACTATTTATTGAATGGTATCTGTGTAACAGGCACAATCCTAGATCCTTGGGATATAGCAGTGAACAAAAGAGAAAAACGCCCTACTACTATGGTACTTACATTATTGTGGGCCAAATAATAAACAAGTTTTAGTACGATATGTCTACATGTGAATTTTTTTGCTATTTTTCACACTTAGTGTTCTTTTTGAGCTTCCTCAATCTGTGGCTTGGTGTCTGTTATTAATTTGAAATATTAATGGAAATTATTACTGGAAATATTTATCTCATCCAGCCCCCCTAATGTGGCCGCCACTGCCAGCAGCAGGAACGCGCACATGGAGGCTAGCAGCCCTGCCTGCCAGTGTCCTGCTCCAGCCAATGAGCATGCACCCTGCTGCATTGGTGCCACCACTGGCACATGTGAATAAGCACAGATCCAGCTGCCACCATTCTGATGAAGCACTTTGGTTGAAACCAACCATTGAAGTGTTGTGGCCAGTGGTTGGGAACTCTTGGCCCCTCCAGCATAGCAGGTTCCTAACTTCAAGGGGCCAAAGGACAAAGCCATGGCCTGATACTACCCATCCCCCGCACCCCCGCGCCCAGAATTAGAGCATGCTGCTCAGGAGTGCTGAGTTGATTCTTTCCCCCCTAAAATCTTCCAGAAACGAAGTTAGTCAACTGAACCCACCTTATACCACAATCAAACCCCAAAGAGCCTCAAAGAAGATAAAAGCATAAAGCCCATCCAAAGTATAACAACTTCAAAGACTGAAGGAACATCAGCCCACATATATGAGAAAGAACCAGCACAAGAAGTCTGGCAACTCAAAAAGCCAGTTTCTTCTTACCTCCAAATGACTGCACTAGTTCCCCAGCAATGGATAACGGGGCTGAAATGGCTGAAATGTTAGAAATAGAATTCAGAATATGGATAGAAACGAAGATCATTGTGATTCAGGAGAAAGTCAAAACCCAATCCAAGGATTCTAAGAAATACAATAAAATGATACAGAAGATGAAAGATGAAACAGCCATTTTTATAAAGAACCAAACTGATCTGACAGAGCTGAAAGCTTACGTCAATACTTTCAGAATGAAATTGCAAGTATTAATAGCAGAATTAACCAAGCTGAGGAAAAGAATCTCAGAGCTCGAAGACTGATTGTCCAAAACAACTCAGTCAGACAAAAATAAAGAGAAAACAATAAAGAAGCATGAACAAAACCTCCAAGAAATATGTGATTATGTAAAAAAACAAAACAAAAACACAAATTTGTGACTCATTGACTTCCCAGAAAGAGAGAGAGAGAAAGCAGACAACTTGGAAAACACATTTCAGGATATCATCTAAGAAAATTTGCCCAACCTCACTAGAGAGGACAATATTCAAATTCCGGAAAGGCAGAGAAGCCTTGTGAATACTACACAAGATGATCATCTCCAAAACACACAGTCATCAGGTTTTCCAAGGTCAAAGTAAAAAAAAAAAAGAAGAAGAAAGGAAAACTAGAGAGAAGGGGCAAGTAACCTACAAAGGAAACCCCCTCAGTCTAATAGTGTTCTTTTCAACAGAAACCCTAGAAGCCAGAAGAGACTGGGAGCCTATATTCAGCATTATTAAAGAAAAGAAATTCCAACCAAGAATTTCATATACAGCCAAACTAAACTTCATAATTGAAGGAGAAATAAGATTCTTTTTAGACAAGCAAATGCTAAGGGAATTTGTTTTCACCACACCTGCCTTACAAGAGGCCCTGAAGAGAGTGCTAAATACAGAAAGGAAAGACTTTCTCCAGCCACAAAGCTAAAAGCAATTGCAACAAAAACAAAAATTGGCAAATGGTATCTAAACTGAAGAGCTTCTGCACAGCAAAAGAAATTATCAACAGAGTAAACAGACAACCTACAAACTTGGAAAAATTTTCCATGAATTATGTATCCAACAAAGGCCAAATATCCAGAATCCATAAACAACTTAAACAAATTAAGCAAAATACAATCAACTTCATTAAAAAGTAAGCAAAGGACACACACGGACACTATTGCAAAGAAGATGTACATATGGTGAACAAGCAGATGAAAAAAATGCTCAACAACATTAATCATTACATGAATACAAATCAAAACCACAATGAGATACCATCTCACACCAGTCAGATGGCTATTACTAAAAAGCCAAATGATAACAGATGCTGGCAAGGTTGTGGAGAAAAGGGAATGCTTATACACTGCTAGTGGGAATCGAAATTAGTTAAGCCATTGTGGAAAGTAGTTTTGCAATTTCTCAAAGAACTTAAAACAGAATTATCATTTTACCCAACAAACCCATTATTGGGTATATACCCAAAGGAATATAAATCGTTCCACCATAAAGATAAATGCATGTGTATGTTCATCACAGCACTATTCACAATAGCAAAGACATGGAATCAACCTAACTATTCATTAATAGTAGACTGGACAAAGAAAATGGGATACATATACACCATAAAATACTACAAGCCATTAAAAAAGAATGAGATCATGTACTCCATAGCAACATGGATGGAGCTAGATGCCATTACCCTTAGTGAACTAACACAGGAGCAGAAAACCAAATGCCACTTACAAATGGCATGTTTTGACTTATAAATAGGAGCTAAGCAGTGAGTACATATGGACACAAAGAAGGGAACAATAGACACTGTCGGCCTACTTAAGGGTGAAGAGTGAGAGGAGGGTGAAGATTGAAAAACTTCCTATTGGATACTATGTTTATTACCTGGGTAATGAATTAATCTATACACCAAACCCCCTGACATGGAATTTTTCCTATATAGCAAACCTGTACCTGTATCCCTGAACCTAAAATAAAGGTTAAAAAAAAAGAAAATTATGTATATATTTTGGAATCCTCTGCAATATTGGTTATTAAGGTGGTGGTTTGAACTTCAAAACACCATTAAATATCAGTTGAACATCAGTTATAACATATGTAACAGTTAATTTCTTAGTAATTCTGGCTGTGAATGACCTAATTTACCTCGGTAGTTGATAAGCACAAAGATGAGTGTGATGATTATTTGCACAGAAAAATCTCAGGAAATGTACTATACAAAAAAGAAAGCAAATTATTGACTGTATCAAGTTAACAGGACATAGTTTAGCATAAAAATTAATTGTAATAATATTTGTATATGTAGCAGAAAAAACAGAAAATTGATATTTAAAAAATAATTCCATTTATGATAGTAAAATTATATAGGGTAAATCTAAAAATATACTTGTATTCTACATTGAGAACTAAAAATTTTTCTGAAAGAAATTAGATAGGTGAAAAGTTATGCTGTGTTTATGGATTAGAATATCAACAGTGTTATAATGGCTATTTTCCTATATTGAATTCTAGTTTCAACAAATTCCTAGTGAAAATTTTAGCAAGATTTATATATATATATATAAGCAAGGTGACTGTAAAATGTATTAAAACACTTAAAGGACCTAAAATATCCAAAGGAATATTTAAAAAGGGGAATAAATTTGGAAAAGTTACCTCATTGAATTTCAAGATTTAGAATAAAAATACTATAACCAAAAAGTATTGTATTCAGGAAAAAAGAGATATTTGAAGAGACTGGGAATATAATCAATTGATTTTTGTCAAATTGACATAGCTACTCAATGGGAAAAGGAAAATGTTTTCATCAAATGACACAGATTCAGCCAGATATATATAAGAAGAATAAGTAAATATTATGCCTTATATGTATATAAATATTATGTCTTATGATGTATTTTGCTCTTAAACATGTATCATTTAGGAAATGAAAAGGCAAGTCACAGAGTGGGGGAAAGCATTTGCAGAACATATATCAAAGTACTTGTAACTAAACTATGTAGTGGACTTCACAAGTTAATAAATAGACAACAGGATAAGCAATTAAACATGAGCAAATTACATTAATGGAAATTTTATTTAAAAAGAAATAGACCAAATAAGCAAATTAAGACATCCACAGAATAGGAGAAAAAAACTTGCAAATCATATATCTTAAAAGGAATTTGTATCTAAGATATATAATGACTCTTACAGCTCAGTAATAAGGCAAATTGCCCAATTTAAAATGAGCAATAGATAATTCCCCAAAGAAAATATACAATGACCAATAAGCACATAAAAAGTTTCTAGTTATTGGCCAGGCACGGTGGCTTTCACCTGTAATCCCATCACTTTTGGAGGCTGAGGCAGGTGGATCAGGAGGTCAGGAGATGGAGACCATCCTGGCTAACATGGTGAAATCCCGTCTCTACTAAAAATACAAAAAATTAGCCGGGTGTGGTGGCGGGCGCCTGTAGTCCTAGCTACTTGGGAGGCAGAGGCAGGAGAATGGTGTGAACCCAGGAGGCAGAGCTTGCAGTGAGCCAAGATCGTGCCACTGCACTCCAGCCTGGGCGACAGAGCGAGAGTCTGTCTCCAAAAAAAAAAAAAAAAAAAAAGTTTATCACTATCAAATTGCAAATTGCAAAAAAAAAACTTTCTCATTATCAAATTGCAAATGCATAACAACTCCACAGTGAGATATCACTTCACACTCACTAAGATGGTTATTATCAGAAAGACAGATAATAATAAGTGTTGACAGGGATGTGGAGAAATCCAAACCCTTGTACATTGCTGGTAGAAATGTATATGGTGCAGCTAATTTGAAAAACAGTTTGGAAGTTCTTCCAATGGTTAGATGTAGAGCTACCAGATGTCTCACCAATTCCATCCCTAAATATATACCACTATCTAGAGAGAAATGAAAATACTAAAACTTATATATGAATGCTTATAGCAGCATTATACATAATAGCTAAAATGTGGAAATAATCAAATGTCCCTCAACTGCTGAATAGGAGAACCAAATGTAATATATTCATACAATGGAATATTACTCAGACATAAACAGAAATGAAGTAATGAATATTACTCAAATATAAACAGAAATGAAGTAATGATATATTCAACAATATAAATCAATCTTATGAAACTATAGTAAATTTTTAAAATATCAGCCACAAAAGGCCACATATTATGTGACTGAATTCATATGAAATACTCAGATTAGACAAATCTGTAGAGAATAAAAGTAGAACAGCGGTTATCTAGGGCTGGGTGTGGGAAGGTGGGATTGAAGGCTAAGTACAGGGTTTCTTATTGGAGTGCTATGAATATTTTAAAATTGATTGTAGTGATGGCTGCAAAACTCTGGAAATATGCTTAATCCCTTGAATTATATACTTTAAATGAATAAGTTATATGGTATGTGAATTATTTCTCAATAATGCTGTCAAAAATATAAATGAGAAAGGAAAAAAGAAGCATGTTAAAACATTTTGTGATGACGGAAATAATTTACATTTTGCTGTTGGTGATATTCATGATTGTATGCATTTGAACAAACTCATCTATCCGTACACCAAAATGATACAATAGATAAGTAGCATAAGGGTTCAAAGACAAATTTACATAACAGAATAATTAGCAAGCCAGCAGATCACAGGAATTAAAATAAAGAGTAAGTAGAAACTTTACAAAAAGAAATATTATTATAGGAGCAGCAAAATTCTGAATTAAAAGCCTGTAAACAGTATAACATACTGTAGACAGACTAGAGAACAATAAAAGTTTAAAAGAAAAATATATGACCGTTTTGGCAGATTTAGTAATTGTTTTTTTTTGAAGGAGAGAACAGAGAAAACAAATGCAAAAGTAATTCAGATGAAAGAAAACATTCTCAAAAGAAAAACTTGAATTTTCACATAAAAGTGGCAGTTATGAGTCAGAAAATTTGATACAGAAGAATCAACAATATTCTGTTCTGATCTTATCTTCTCCTCCTTCTTTCTAAGGCTTCCAACCTGGAATTCATAGTCCATCACCTGCCTACCCTTGATCTTGCTCTGTATCATTCTTACCCGATTGTCTTAGTTAAAACTGTCTGTCCTCAAGGAAGCTTCTTCTTCGCACCCCCCTCAAGAGGTGACTAGTTTGTCTCCCACATAGTACTAACACTGGGACCTATGTAATTAGGGAAGATTCCCTTTTTACTTCTCATTAGCACTTACAGGCCATTGTCCCTGCCTCCATGGTAAGCCCTCTAGCTTATGCCTTTAGATTATTCTATTTACTCTCCATCCTTGTTTCAATCAGTTGCAGATATCTGGGTTACTGTGGCTCATTCCTTGGAGGTTTCAGCATTTTGTTAACTCGTATACTTTTCAATGACATCCTGTTGTTAGAAGTGAAGAGGAGCTGATATATTTGTTAACTTATCCTATTATTATGGAATTTCTCTCAATGTCCCTTATATTTCTAATAATTCATTTGGGGAGGCCAAAAATATTTATGCTAGGTATATATTATTTGTAAATTTTATAATAGGAAAAAATGTGTTATCAAATCTATTTACACTCATATTCTGCTGTTTGCAGTTTTGGGTGAAAAATATAACTTGCCATAGCAAAATATATTTAAGTTTCCACCTATTTTCTCCTAGATGCCTGAGTATTTTAGAAGCCGTACTTCTAACTTGGTAACTGCATTCTCCTGGTGTGTGTTAGTGTTTAGTTGGGTCAAAGATTAGCAAGCATAAAACTTGGTTAGGTAATAGTGAAATTAGTCAGACATAGCAAATACATGTAGCTCACTTTATAATGGAAAAAAAATTCCAAATATATACAACTCTAAGTAAAGCCTGATAGGGAAATTATTATAAAACAGTAGTTTAAATTATATATGTACTTAGGTACTTAAACACCAGAATTAATGTATTCACTCTATAGGTCTGTGATCACCCACTAATCAAAAAATATATTGTTGTTTTCCAGATAGACCAATAGATCAAAGAAACAGGAAAGACAGTCATGAAATAGACCCATGAGTATATGAAAAGTTAATTTTTTCTCATGGTGCAAAGAAAGAAATATAATCATTTTAACAAATGGGGTTGAAATGATTGTATATTTGTATATTCATATACAAAAATTGGTAATTTTATTCTTATACCGTGTAAAACTGAACTAATTAGTTAATGTATATAATAGTCTAAATGTAACACCAAGTACTATAAAACTCCTGAAAAGAATCAGAAAAATATTTGTAACTTTACTTAGGCAAAGATGTCTTACATGTGGCACCAAAAGCATGAAACAAAAAATGATAATTGGGACTTCATGATGAAGCTGATGAAAAGTTTGAATTCAAAGTATGTTGAAAAACATTAAAAACTTAGTAACGAGACAGTGAATCCTCAAATTATAGGCAAAAATTTTCAAATAGAATTTCACCAGTGAAAATATATGAACAGCTAATCAGCACATAAAAGATGCTCAACCTAATTTATAATAAGATAAATAAAAATTAAAAATTAGATACTACTATACAAATATTGCCAGTGGCTAAAATGGAAAGAACTGACCATACCAAATGTTGCTCAGGATGTGGAGGAGCTGAAATCCTCATATACTAATTGGGTGAATGTAAAACAATTTGGCCATTTTGAAAAAGAGCCTGATAAGTTCATAAAAAGTTGAACATACACCTACCATATAATTTAGCTGTTCAACTGCTAGATATTTACCCAAGGAAAAAAAAAAAAAAGCAACTCAAATGTCCATAGAAAGACTTGTATGCAAAAGTCCCAAGCTCAAAACTGGAAAGAGTCCAAAAGTCAATCATCAGATGAATGTATACTCAGCAGTAAAACAGATTGAGCTATTTGTACACATAACAACAAGAATGAATCTCAAATAATTATATCAAATGAAAGAAACTACAGATAGTCACATATTTTATCGTTTACATTAAACTTTATATATTGCAATTTAATCTATAGTGTCAGAAAATAGATCAGTGGTTTATTCAATGCTTTGTAGTTCTCAGAATACAAGTCTTTCACCTCCTGAGTTGTTTATTAAGTATTTTGTTCTTTTTGGTGCTAGTTTACATAAGATTGTTTCCTAATTTCCTTTTCAGATAGTTCATTGTTAGTGTTTAGAAACACTACTGAGTTTCTGTATTCATTTTGTATCTTGAAGCTTTACTAAAAGTTTGTTTATTAATTCTAAGATTTTTCACAGAATTGTTAGGGTTTTCTAAAAGATCATGTCACCTGCAAACAGGGACAGTCTTACATCTTCCTTTTCAATTACGATGCTTTTATTTTTATTTTTTTTGTTCTGGATAGAACTTCCAGTACTATGTTAAATGGAAATGGTAATAGTGGGCATCCTTTCCTTTTTCCTCGTCTTAGAAGAAAAGCGTTCAGTTTTTCACTATTAAGATGCTAGCTGTGGGTTTTTCATATATAGTCTTTATTACATTGATATCCTTTTCTTCTATTCCTAGTTTTTTGAAATTTTTTATCATGAAAAAGTGTTGAATTTTGACAAATGCTTATTCTACATCTGTTGAGATGAGCATGTGATTTTTATCCTTCATTTTTTTACTGTGGTGTGTTTTATATATATATAGATTTTACTATATTGAATCATCTTTGCATCCCCAGGGATAAATAACACTTATTCAAGTTGTGCGATCCTTTACATGTGTTGTTGGATTTGATTTGCTAGTATTTGTTAAGGACTTTTCGCTCCATATCTACCAGAGATATTGGCCTATAGTTTTCTTTTCTTATGTCATGTTTAGCTTTGCTACCAGAATAATGCTGGGCTTATGAATGAGTTTGTATTTGGAAGTCTTCCCTCATCTTCAATTTCTTGAAAGAGTTTGAGAATTGGCATTATTTTATTTTTATTTTTTTCAGAGAGAGGGGCTTCCTCTGTCACCCATTTTGGAGTGCAGTGATATGATCATTGCTCACTGCAGCCTCAAATTCCTAGACTGAAGCCATCCTCTCACTTCATGCTTCTGAGTAACTAGGACTACAGGCATTCACCACCATACCCAGCTATTTTTTTTTAATTTTTTGTAGAGATGAGGGCTCACTTTGTTGCCCAGGTTGGTCTCAAACTCCTGCCTTCAAGCAATCCTCTCACCTCAGCCTCCCAAAGCACTGGGATTACAGGTGTGAGCCACCATGCCCATGCCCAGCCTAATGCTTCCTTAAATGCTTGGTAGAATTTAACAGGGAAGCTATCTGTTTTAGGCTTTTCTTCGCTGAAAGGTTTTTACTTAATGATTCAATTGCCATACTAGTTGTAGTTCTGTTAAGACTATTTCTTAATAACTTAGTTACAGCGTCTCTAGAAATGTGTCTGTTTCTTCAAGGTTATCCAGTTGATTGGCATGTGATTGTTCATAGTGGTCTCTGGTGATCCTTTTTATTTCTGTAGCATCTATTGTAAGTTCTCTTCTGTCATTTCTCATTTTATTTATTTGAGACTTCTCTCTTTTTTTCTTACTGTAGGTAAAGGTTTGTCAAATTTGTTTATGATGCGATAAACCAACTCAGTTTTGTTTACATTTTTTATTGTTTCTCTATTTTCTATTTTGTTTATTTCTGTTCTAATCTTTGTTACTTACACCCCTGTAACTTTCAACTTAATTTGTTCTTTTTATAACTCCTTGAGGTGGAAAGGTAGATTGTTTATTTGAAATCTTTTTTTTAATGTAGATGTTTATCTCTGTGAAATATCCTCTTAATATTGCTTTTCCTGCATTCCATAAAATTCAGGATGTTGTGTTTTCATTTCCATTTGTATTTAAATATTTTCATATATCCTTTTTGACCCACAGGTTTTTTAGAAGTGTGTTGTTCAATTTCAAAATATTTCTAAATTTTCAGGTTTTTGTTCTGCTATTAATTCATAGAAATTAAAAAAGACAAAAAGGCACCCTGTGTTCATGGATTAGAGTAAAAAAAATCATTAATATGTTCATATTACCCAAAGACAGCTACATATGCAATGCAATCCCTATTAAGATCTGAATAACATTTTTTTGCAGAAATACAAAACAAAATTCTAAAATTTATATACAACTACAAAAGACCCTGATTAGTCAAAACAGTCTTAAGCAAAAAGAACAAAGTTGGAGGTATAACACTTCCTGATTTCAAAATATATTACAAAGGTATAGAAATCAAAAAGGTATTTTACTGGCATAAATACAGATACCTAGACTAATGGAACAGAAAAGAAAGCCCAGAAATAAACCTCACATATGAAATCAATTGATCTTTGACAGGGTTGTCAAAAAGGCACAATGGGGAAAGTATAATCTCTTATATAAATATCCATATATAAGAAAATGTTGTGTATATATATATATATATACACATCACATTTCGTATATCCATATATAAAATATATGGATATATAAGCTACACACAGAAAATGGAATATATATACACACAATGAAATGCTCTTCAGCCCTAATAAAAAAGGAAATCTTGTCATTTGGGACAACACAGATGAACTTTGAACTCATTGTGCTAAGTGAAATATGACAGTCACATAAATATAAGTGCTGCATGATTCCACTTAAATGAGGTATATAAGATGATTGAGTTCATAGAATCAAGGTGTGAGATGGTGGTTGCCAGAGGCTGGGGATTGGAGAAGAGGAGGAGTTACCGAACACTGGCCACATATTTTCAGTTAAGCAAGATGAATAAGCATAGAGATATGCTGTGCATTGTACCTATAACCAACAATAACGTATTGTACACTTAAAAATTGTGAAGAAGGTAGATCTCATGTTGTGTCTTTATCACAAAACTTTTCAAAAAGAACATAAATAATGAATAAATAGGAATAAAGGAAGCAGATCAGTGGTTTTCAGGGGTCAAAAAGAGCACAGGAAGGGACAGCAGTGGAGGATTATAAATGGGTATGAGGCAACCAACTTCTAGAAGTGGTGGATTTGTTCAAAATACTTTTGGGGTTGCTGGTGTCATGGAGATATATATGTATGCATGTACATATATGTGTGTGTATGTGCATTTACTTAAATAAGTGCACTTTTCTGCATGTCCTTTTCATCTCAACAAAGATGCTGTAAATAAATAACTAGAAAAATATTTTGGTAGTTATGGGTCAAGAAGTACTAAATTGAAACTAGAATTATAGTTAATTTATAAATTAGCATAAAAATTATGGTCTATTTAACCATTGATTCATTGAAAAACATCTATTCTTTCCATTAGTGTTTATTACGGATAGAGCAGTAATAAACATTAATATACATGTTTTCTGTGAATCTGTTTTTTATTTCTCTAAGACAAATGCCCAAGGGTGGAACTGCTGTATGATATGGTAATTATATGTCTAGTTTTACAGGAAATTTCCAAAATCTTTACCAGACTGTTTATACCATGCTACATTCACACCAAAAATGTTCTACATATTTTCCACCATGTTTGGTGTTCTCACTATTTTTTATTTGCCTATTCTGGTAGTTGCGGAGTGATATCCCATTGCGGTTTTAATTTGCATTTCCTTGATGGTTAATAATGTTATATCCTCTTCTCATGCTTTTGTCATCTGTATACAGTTTTTGGTGAAATAAATGGACTATTGATAGATGCAACAACTTGAATGACTCTCCAGGAAATTATAGTAAATTAAAAAAAAACGCTAACCCAAAATATATATACAATATAATCCAACTTATAAAGCATTTTAGAAATCAAGCATAAGGTAGTGGTTGTCCTGAATCAGAAACGAGTGAGGTGGAGAGAAGAAAGGAAACCTACAAATGGAAAATATGAAGGATTCTCATGACGACTTTGTATCCTGATTGTGGAAGTTTCTCATGAATATATGCATGGTAAAATGACAAAGAACTAAATATATTCACACACTGACAAAAGTACAAGTAATTCTGATAAAATATCTCAATACTATTTGTGGATGGTATCAATATCAATACCACAATATACTGGTTGTAATATTTACTACAGTTTCAGTTTGTACTAAAGTTTTGAAAGCTATTACCATGGCAAGAAATTGGGTAAAGAGTACCAAGGATATCACTGCATTATTTTATACAACTGCATTTGAATATACAATTATCCCTAAAATAATTATTCAAGTAAAAGTATTCATGACATGTGACCAACAATACACTTAGAATAAAATGCATAACTTAAATGATTTAATCAAGAATAATTCATACTAAATTTTGAAATTAAAATAAAAGATAGAAGTGATTAAACTAGCATGGTTTATATCAGGAATAAGAGAATATCTCCAATGTTAGTAAATTTAACAATATAACCATCATTTATTTCTCAATTCATGTGGCCTTGAGGATCACTAAAATGTAGGCAATATTGTTTTATATTCATTTCTACCTTTAAAAAATCCCTTTTGGTTTTATCCAGAAAGAAAAAATATTTCCTTTATTTAGTAATTATAATCAGTACTAGAAGAAACTACTGTTTTTTCTTACAGTAGCCAGGTGGGTGATAGAATTAATTATATGTAGAGTATAAATAAGACAATATCTTAATCAAAATTAAGATATTATGTATGTGTATATCTATCTATGCTTATATCAGCAAAGGAAATTTGAGGCAGAACATGCACTAGGACTTTTTTAAAGTTACTTCAGGTACAGTATGAGTAGGGGATAAAAGGAAGTTATAATTTATATCTGTGTGTGTATCTTTTGTTCATACAAACACACATGCTTGTAATATATATTTATTGTATAATGTAGCATACCTTGCTTATTGTTACTGTAACAAAATAAAAATACTAAAGAAAATATTACATTATAACTAATAAAATAATTATAAAATACTAAATGTCAACATAATTTAGATAATTAAAGTAATAGATAAAGACAACAAACAAAAAATAAATACTACAAAACCTAAGAAGAGACTTAGTTAAACGGAGACAAATTGTGTTCTAGGTTAAGAAGTCTCAGTATTTCATTATGGCATTTCTCCAGCAATTTATTTCTAAAATTTTTTCAATTTAACAACAATACTATCTGAGAATAGACAGACAGTCTTCAGTTGTGTTTTAAATATATATATATGTATGTATATATATATATGTAAATAAATCAAACCTTGTTTTACCAATTTATGAAAACTTTTATGAAGACAGGGTAACTTAAAGAATGTGGCACTGGCTTAGTTACAGACAAACACTTGTATGTCAAAATAATATGCCTAGAAACAATTCTACCCTAAAAATGTGTGTATATGTGTAATATATATGTATTATATGTGAGAAATTTAGTCCTACACATGATTAAGAATGATGTTTTACTTAACACACAGCATGAAAATGGTGCTAAGTCTGCAAAGAAAAGTTTGTACTCATATGGATAGTAAAATTTAACTAAAATAATTGTCAGGTAAAATTTAGAATATATTTTCATTGAGCATACAAGTCAAATTGAAATGCTGGACATATGTCAAATTGGAATGCTAGACATATGAAAGTCAAATTAAAATGTTGAACATATAAAAATGCAATTTTAGTAAAATAATTTACAAATTCGGTGTTACATTTTGTAAAGATTTTTGTGTCTGTGTTTATGAGAGACATTTGTCTATAATCATTTTTTTTTGTAATGTCTTCTTATGGTCTTCCTGTAAGTATAATGCCCACCCTTTAAAATGAGTTGGGAAGTGGTCTCTCTTCTTCTGTTTTCGGTATTATTAATATTTTGTATGATTTTATCTTTAAATGTTTAGTATAACTTACTAGATAAAAAACAGCTGAGCCTGAATTATCCTATCTTGGAAGTTTTGTTTATTTTAATTACAAATTAACTTATTTAATAGATACAGACTACATGTGTTATTGCCGATAACTGTTAATTTTTAAGAGATTTTGGTTTGTGTATTTCATGTAAGTGTCCATATTATTTTATTTATAAAACATAAGAGTATAGGATGATTTGCATTACCTCATTTTCATTTAATGTATCTGAGATTAACATGGAAGTAACCTCTTTCATTCATGACGCAAAATTTACATTCTATCTCTCTCATTTTCTCTTTGGTTAATCTGGTTAGAATTTAATCAATTTTACTAATATTTTTATAGAGTTAAACTTTGAATAGTGTTTTTGCCTATTACTTTCCTATGTTTATTTTTACTAATTTCTCCTCTAATTTTTATTAATCCCTGTCTTCTGATAACTTTAGGTTTAAGTTGCTATTATTTCTTTAGTTTCCTAAAGCAGAAGCTTAATTTAATATTTTTAATGATTTTTAGTCCTTTCTAATTAAAAAATACAGTATTACAGTGTGTACTGACAGAGAATAATACCTAACATATATATTGACTTAGAAGAAAAACCAAGAAACATAGCAGTATTTTGAGTAGAAATTCATTTTTGTAAAAAAAACAGTGTATACATGTGCACCCTAAACATGCAGTAAGAAGTATGGAAGCATATGCAAAAAGTCTGAAGCAATTTATGGTAGGGCTAAATTTAAGATGTCAAGAACATATTATTTTCCATATATAATTTATTATTGTATGTTTTATATAATAAAATTTATTATTTCTATTATATCAATGACAATGTATGAATAAACTAGTCAGTGGGAATTTGAGGAAAGATGTTGAGAAATAATTTAGTGATGTTTAGACAATTAACTAACACTTTGTTATATAAAACTTTTTGAAATATAAAACATAAAAGCTAAATCCTTACATCCAAAATTCCATGAAAATAAGTTTCTGATAAAAATAAATGTATAAAAAGGTAAATGAAATAAAAAAGTAGAAAATATTATTTTTTCACATTTTTGTGATAGAAAAAATTGTAAATTAGAACTGCAAAAGCATGAATAACAAGGTAATGGGTCTACATAAAAATACTGAACATTTCTATACAATTTAAAAATTTTTTTAAATCTTTGTTGGTTTAAAGTCTGTTTTATCAGAGACTAGGATTGCAACCCCTGCCTTTTTTTGTTTACCATTTGCTTGGTAGATCTTCCTCCATCCCTTTATTTTGAGCCTATGTGTGTCTCTGCATGTGAGATGGGTTTCCTGAATACAGCACACTGATGGGTCTTGACTCTTTATCAAATTTGCCAGTCTGTGTCTTTTAATTGGAGCATTTAGTCCATTTACATTTAAGGTTAATATTGTTACGTGTGAATTTGATCCTGTCATTATGATGTTAGCTGATAATTTTGCTCGTTAGTTGATGCAGTTTCTTCCCAGCCTCGATGGTCTTTACAATTTGGCATGTTTTTGCAGTGGCTGGTACCCGTTGTTCCTTTCCATGTTCAGTGCTTCCTTCAGGAGCTCTTTTAGGGCAGGCCTGGTGGTGACAAAATCTCTCAGCATTTGCTTGTCTGTAAAGGATTTTATTTCTCTTTCACTTATGAAGCTTAGTTTGGCTGGATGTGAAATTCTGGGTTGAAAATTCTTTTCTTTAAGAATGTTGAATATTGGCCCGCACTCTCTTCTGGCTTGTAGAGTTTCTGCCGAGAGATCAGCTGTTAGTCTGATGGGCTTCCCTTTGTGTGTAACCCGACCTTTCTCTCTGTCTGCTCTTAACATTTTTTCCTTCATTTCAACTTTGGTGAGTCTGACAATTATGTGTCTTGGAGTTGCTCTTCTCGAGGAGTATCTTTGCGGAATTCTCTGTATTTCCTGAATTTGAACGTTGGCCTGCCTTGCTAGATTGGGGAAGTTCTCCTGGATAATACCCTGCAGAGCGTTTTCCAACTTGGTTCCATACTCCCTGTCACTTTCAGGTACACCAATCAGATATAGTTTTGGTCTTTTCACATAGTCCCATATTTCTTGGAGGCTTTGTTGCTTTCTCTTTATTCTTTTTATTCTTTTTTTCTCTAAGCCTCTCTTCTCACTTCATTTCATTCATTTCATCTTCCATCACTGATATCCTTTCTTCCAGTTGATCGAATTGGCTACTGAGGCTTGTGCATTCATCGCGTAATTCTCGTGCCTTGGGTTTCAGCTCCATCAGGTCCTTTAAGGACTTCTCTGCATTGATTATTCTGTTAGCCATTCGTCTAATTTTTTTTCAAGGTTTTTAACTTCTTTGCCATGGGTTCGAACTTCTTGCTTTAGCTCGGAGTAGTTTGATCATCTGAAGCCTTCTTCTCTCAACTCGTCAAAGTCATTCTCTGTCCAGCTTTGTTCCGTTGCTGGTGAGGAGCTGCATTCCTTTTGAGGAGGAGAGGCGCTCTGATTTTTAGAGTTTCCAGTTTTTCTGCTCTGTTTTTTCCCCATCTTTGTGGTTTTATCTACCTTTGGTCTTTGACGATGGTGACGTACAGATGGGGTTTTGGTGTGGATGTCCTTTCTGTTTGTTAGTTTTCCTTCCAACGGTCAAGACCCTCAGCTGCAGGTCTGTTGGAGTTTGCAGGAGGCCCACTCCAGACTCTGTTTGCCTGGGTATCAGCAGCAGAGGCTGCAGAACAGCGGGTATTGGTGAGCAGCAAATGTTGCTGTCTGATCATTCCTCTGGAAGTTTTGTCTCAGAGGAGTACCCGGCCCTGTGAGGTGTCAATCTGCCCCTGCTGGGGGGTGCCTCCCAGTTAGGCTACTCGGGGGTCAGGGACCCACTTAAACCAACATAGATCAAAAGAGACAAAGGAGGCCATTACATAATGGTAAAGGGATCAACTCAACAAGAAGAGCTAACTGTCCTAAATATATATGCACCCAATACAGGAGCACCCAGATTCATAAAACAAGTCCTTAGAGACCTATAAAGAGACTTAGACTCCTACACAATAATAATGGGAGACTTTAACACCCCACTGTCAACATTAGACAGACCAACGAGACAGAAAGTTAACAAGGATATCCAGGAAATGAACTCAGCTCTGCACCAAGAGGACCTAATATAGACATCTACAGAACTCTCCACCCCAAATCAACAGAATATACATTCTTCTCAGCACCACACCACACTTATTCCAAAATTGACCACATAGTTGGAAGTAAAGCACTCCTCAGCAAATGTAAAACAACAGAAATTATAACAAACTGTCTCTCAGACCACAATGCACTCAAACTAGAACTCAGGATTAAGAAACTCACTCAAAACCACTCAACTATATGGAAACTGAACAACCTGCTCCTGAATGACTACTGGGTACATCACAAAATGAAGGCAGAAATAAAGATGTTCTTTGAAACCAATGAGAACAAAGACACAACATACCAGAATCTCTGGGACACATTCAAAGCAGTGTGTAGAGGGAAATTTATAGCACTAAATGCCCACAAGAGAAAGCAGGAAAGATCTAAAATTGACACCCTAATATCACAATTAAAAGAACTAGAGAAGCAAGAGGAAACACATTAAAAGCTAGCAGAAGGCAAGAAATAACTAAGATCAGAGCAGAACTGAAGGAAATAGAGACACAAAAAACCCTTCAAAAAATCAATGAATCCAGGAGCTGGTTTTTTGAAAAGATCAACAAAATTGATAGACCGCTAGCAAGACTAATAAAGAAGAAAAGAGAGAAGAATCAAATAGACGCAATAAAAAATGATAAAGGGGATATCACCACCAATACCACAGAAATACAAACTACCATCAGAGAATAGTATAAACACCTCTACGCAAATAAACTAGAAAATCTAGAAGAAATGGATAAATTCCTTCACACATACACCCTCCCAAGACTAAAAGTTGAAACTCTTAATAGACCAATAACAGGCTCTGAAATTGAGGCAATAATTCATAGCTTACCAACCAAAAAAAGTCCAGGACCAGACGGATTCACAGTCAAATTCTACCAGAGGTACAAGGAGGAACGGGTACCATTCCTTCTGAAACTATTCCAATCAATAGAAAAAGAGGGAATCCTCCCTAACTCATTTTAGGAGGCCAGCATCATCCTGATACCAAAGGCTGGCACAGACACAACAAAAAAAAGAATATTTCAGGCCAATATCCCTGATGAACATCGATGCAAAAATCCTCAATAAAATACTGGCAAACCGAATCCAGCAGCACATCAAAAAGCTTATCCACCATGATCAAGTGGGCTTCATCCCTGAGATGCAAGGCTGGTTCAACATACGAAAATCAATAAACATAATCCAGCATATAAACAGAACCAATGACAATAACCACATGATTATCTCAAGAGATGCAGAAAAGGCCTTTGACAAAATTCAACAACCCTTCATGCTAAAAACTCTCAATAAATTAGGTATTGATGGGACGTATCTCAAAATAATAAGAGCTATCTATGACAAACCCACAGCCAATATCATACTGAATTGGCAAAACCTGGAAGCATTCCCTTTGAAAACTGGCACAAGACAGGGATGCCCTCTCTCACCACTCCTATTCAACATAGTGTTGGAAGTTCTGGCCAGGGCAATTAGGCAGGAGAAGGAAATAAAGGGTATTCAATTAAGAAAAGAGGAAGTCAAATTGCCCCTGTTTGCAGATGACATGATTGTATATCTAGAAAACCCCATCATCTCAGCCCAAAATCTCCTTAAGCTGATAAGCAACTTCAGCAAAGTCTCAGGATACAAAATCAATGTGCAAAAATCACAAGCATTCTTATACACCAATAACAGACAAACAGAGAGCCAAATCATGAGTGAACTCCCATTCACAATTGCTTCAAAGAGAATAAAATACCTAGGAATCCAACTTACAAGGGACATGAAGGACCTCTTCAATGAGAACTATAAACCACTGCTCAAGGAAATAAAAGAGGATACAAACAAATGGAAGAACATTCCATGCTCATGGAAAGGAAGAATCAATATCGTGGAAATGGCCATACTGCCCAAGGTAATTTATAGATTCAATGCCATCCCCATCAAGCTACCAATGACTTTCTTCATAGAATTGGAAAAAACTACTTTAAGGTTCATATGGAAGCAAAAAAGAGCCCGCATCACCAAGTCAATCCTAAGCCAAAAGAACAAAGCTGGAGGTATCATGCTACCTGACTTCAAACTATACTACAAGGCTATAGTAACCAAAACAGCACGGTACTCGTACCAAAACAGAATATAGACCAATGGAACAGAACAGAGTCCTCAGAAATAATGCCGCATATCTACAACTATCTGATCTTTGACAAACCTGACAAAAACAAGAAATGGGGAAAGATTCCCTATTTAATAAATGGTGCTGGGAAAACTGGCTAGCCATATGGAGAAAGCTGAAACTGGATCCCTTCCTTACACCTTATACTAAAATTAATTTAAGATGGATTAAAGACTTAAATGTTAGACCTAAAACCATAAAAACCCTAGAAGAAAACTTAGGCAATACCATTCAGGACATAGGCATGGGCAAGGACTTCATGTCTAAAACACCAAAAGCAATGGCAACAAAAGCCAAAATTGACAAATGGGATCTAATTAAACTAAAGAGCTTCTGCACAGCAAAAGAAACCACCATCAGAGTGAACAGGCAACCTACAGAATGGGGGAAAATTTTTGCAATCTACTCATCTGACAAAGGGCTAATATCCAGAATCTACAATGAACTCAAACAAATTTACAAGAAAAAAAACAAACAACCCCATCAAAAAGTGGGCAAAGGATATGAACAGACACTTCTCAAAAGAAGACATTTATGCAGCCAAAAGACACATGAAAAAATGCTCATCATCACTGGCCATCAGAGAAATGCAAATCAAAACCACAATGAGATACCATCTCACACCAGTTAGAATGGCGATCATTAAAAAGTCAGGAAACAACAGGTGCTGGAGAGGATGTGGAGAGATAGGAACACTTTTACACTGTTGGTGGGACTGTGAAGTAGTTCAACCATCGTGGACGTCAGTGTGGCGATTCCTCAGGGATCTAGAATTAGAAATTCCAGTTGATCCAGCCATCCCATTACTGGGTATATACCCAAAGAAATATAAATAATGCTGCTATAAAGACACATGCACACGTATATTTATTGCGGCACTATTCACAATAGCAAAGACTTGGAACCAACCTAAATGTCCAACAATGATAGACTGGATTAAGAAAATGTGGCACATATACACCATGGGATACTATGCAGCCATAATAAATGATGAGTTCATGTCCTTTGTAGGGACGTGGATGAAGCTGGAAACCATCTTTCTCAGCAAACTATTGCAAGGACGAAAAACCAAACACCGCATGTTCTCACTCATAGGTGGGAATTGAACAATGAGAACACATGGACACAGGAAGGGGAACATCACACACAGGGGCCTGTTGTGGGGTGGGGGAAGAGGAGAGGGATACCATTAGGAGACATACGTAATGTTACATGATGAGTTAATGGGTGCAGCATACCAACATGGCCCATGTATACATATGTAACTAACCTGCACGTTGTGCACATGTACCCTAAAACTTAAGTAAAATTTAAAAAAATTAAATTTAGGCAAATTGGAGAGATTAAATTATTCCCATATATTGAACATTAGAAACATAAATTCGATGATAATGTTGAAAGATAATTTACATATAAGTAAGAAATTTTTTAAAAATTATATACTTATATAGACCTAATAATTTTACATTTAATTTTTTTCTAAGGAAATAATCAAGTATATGTAAAAGTGTGTAGACAAAAGATATTTACATTAACAAATTACAGTACAACTTACTCTTCCAAAACAGAATATGTCTAAACAAATACTCTTTCAAAAGCTTTATAAAGCTTGAAGAATAATGTTGTAATTATTTAGTGATTTGGAAAAATGTTCATAACATAATATTAAGACAAAATATCAGGTTGTAGTTCTAAATATGGTAGACGTTAGTCTAGCTATCTCAATCATCATTTTAAAAGTAGAAGGCATTCAAAAATTAAAAGCAGAGATGTTCCAAGGGATGAAAATATCAACTATATTACCTATTAAAAAATTACATTAAATATCATGACACAAATACGTTAAATGTAACTGAGAAAGATATACCATGCTATCGCAAATCAAAAGAAACTGGAATGGCCGGTAATATGATTTTAGGAAAAGCAGATTTCAGAGCAAGAAAAATTATCAGAATGATTTTAAATACAAAACAAGAATTACACAGATCATGAAATAGTGTACTCACTTATGACCAGTTGAGTATACAGAATCATTTAGAGTCATTTTTTATATGTAACCAATTGAGAATTGCTATTAGTAGACGAAACATACCATGAATTAATATTTCTTAAACAATATTTTCTCTTCCTCTTCAAGACCATATAACAATAGTTTATTCAGTGCTTTTGTGGCTTGGAGTTTAATTAGGAAATTTTTGCAGTTGTGTATTTTGGGATATTTTGTAAGAAATCTAAAGTTGTCCTCAGAAACATTTTTTAATTTGTTCCTATTTTAAATAGACTTTAAAAATATTTACTCATGCAGACTTATTTTTATCTCTGAACTTATTTAGGACAAAGCCTGTATCTACCAGTTAGCACCAAGCCTGGCACGTAGAAATTCTTAAATAAATATATACAGAGTGAATGAGTGGTAAATTAGTCATTAGGTGAAGGAAGCAACAATATTATCATCATCTGACAACACTTTCTTCTATTGCGAAATACAATTAATAGGAACCTTTTATTCTTTCTTAATTTAAAACTACATGGAAAAAGTTTTAATTTCAATAATATGTTCATTAAAATTTTAAGAAAGGTAATTTCAAAACTCGTTGTTAAAGTAATCCATAGCTCCAAATCATAAAAACTAAATGCTTTACATCTCATAAGAAAATAATTTCACAATGTAGTTGTAGCAGGGATAAGAATAACTTTTCCCGGAAAATATGGTACGGAAAAGTCATGGAACTCTCAAAGAAAATATAAGACTCCATAGCCTTCAGCCTGGAAATTTATAGTCACCAAATATAGGTCAAACTAACTATATTTTTGTCTGGAATTATAACTAAAAGCACTGGCCAAATATGGCTGTTTCTTTAGACACCAACTTTATTTCAAGTGTTATTTTAATTTCTATTTTTATTTCATTTGTCCTTTCCCTAAAGTTTTACCTTGAATAGACAGAAACATTGCTTATATTTCTTACTATAATGCTTTAACTTAGCTATTCCACTGACTTACCAAGAATTCAGATGGCAGTAGAATGAAGATAACTGTCAGCCTTAGAAAAACATGAGCTTCTAAAGGAGTTTCTCTCCTTCAGCCTTTGTGTTTCATGGTACAGGATCTAATACATCATTCTGATATCAGAAAGCATGACATACAGTCATCCATTTTGTTTTATTCTATGTATTTAATCAAAATGGATGATCTAGGGAGCTTTTTCTGGGCATATGCTTATCCACATTTTAAGCCAATAATTTTGACCAAGATAACACAGATTTTAAAGAAAAACTAATCTATTTCAATAGTTATACACTCAACTTGAACCCACTAAACATTATCATTTCACCTTTATTGTACCTTTTTTATAAGTTTGAAGACACTTTCCTTTTATATTATTTGTATTATGGAAAATAATTATTTTACCCAAATGTAGTATTACAACATTAATTCTATTATTTCATTATTTGATATAAATGCTAGTATTTTTATAATGGCTTTATTAAGATATAGTTCATGTTCTATATAATTCACCTGTATCATGTAATATATAGTTATTAATTCAGTATCATGATTCAGGACACAGCTGACATTATTCTACTCTGAATTTGATATTATTTTACTCTGGTTGCATATAAATTCATGAGAAAAACATAACGGGGAATATCTTACCATACAAATAATTCAGTTCTCTAATTTCTATACAATAGTACCAACATATATTTCATGTTATATTCAGAAATCTTGGTTTAAAATTAAATTTCATTCAAATAAGAATACATTACAATTTTATTAAAATGCTTTCATCAATATTCATACTGTGACACGGCCCTATAGATTAAATAAAGTAATAATACAATCTAACATTGCTGCAATAATTTATACTTGGTTTCCAAAATATTTTATAGGCGTATAGCTGAACAAAGATAATAATAATAATATTTTGCATAAATGTAGTAATTTACATTTGTTTCCATAAAGTTCAAAGCTTATTTATTTATCTGAACCTTGTGAGATAAGAAGGGGAGTATTTATCATCACTATTTTATCACTGTGAACTGATGGCTAGAGAGCAGCTAAAGCATGTCTCAAATGGATATTCTTTTCAGAGAACTTAGCTACAACAAAGGCGGAAAAGATAGAAAGACTGAAGTAAAGGAAAATTTCAAAATAGTTTTTATCTTAAAAAGACATGAAAATTTTCTGAGAATAAGAATGAATGCATTTTCCCTATTGTTGTCTTTTCTTGCATCCACTTCTCTTTACTCACCCCTATTAATCAACTTAAATGTACATTTCATGTTTTTTTCCTGATCTTTTGAGAGCAAGAGGTGTGTATTTTGTCCTTTTTATCCTCAGCATCTAGAAAAGTGATTGCAATACAGAAGATATTTAATAAATACTAATTCAATGACTGAATGCTTCTTTCTAGAAAGAGCCTGCCTGGCTTCTTTCCTCTTTTTCCAGTGGAAATCTATTCAATGAATAAACAGTACTTGATATATATTTCTTAATTTTATTATATGGGAAACAGGAATTACCATGCCATCACAATTCTCTGTTCAGTCTAGTGTTTGTTGATTGACTGAGTGATTCATTTATTCACTAGCTCATTCATTCATTCATTTCACTTTATTACATCCACCAAATATCTATTGATTATCTACCATGTATTTGGTACAATGCTGGATACTAGGAATTCAAAAGCAAGCAAAGCATATATAATCGTTACCATCATCGACTGGGAAGTGAGAAATTAAATAATACTTAAAATGTAAAAAAATGCAAAACAGAAAAAAGTGTGACAGGATAGCACAGAGGAGTGAGAACTGGTTTAACTGGTTTACTCCACAGACACCAGAGAAGACTTTTCAGAGAATGAGAAAGAGTTGCTGTTGTCTAAAAAGTAAATAAGATTTTAATTAGGCAAAAAAAAAAAAAAAAAAAAAAAAGAAAACACCATTCTAGGTGGGGAGAACAACAAATTTAAGAGCCCAATTGTAGGAGCGAAGGTAGTCCATTTCAGGAAAAGAAAGAAATCTGGTGTGGACCACAGTGAACAAATAGAAGGGTGATATTATATGAGGGATTAAATATGAGTAAAGGCCAGATAAGTGAGAAATTGCATAACATGTTAACAGTTTAGGTTGATAATCTCAAAATTAAATCCACAGAAGAGGCTTAATTTGTAGGTGCATAGTCAGAATTAAGGTTTCCATAATGATAATCAAAAATATAACTCTAGCTTTATTTTGAAGACTGAATGTAAGAATGAAAAATGCAGATATAAAAAGTTGTTTACATCTCTATGTCATAGTTTAAGGAATGACACAATAGATGATATTAAATGCACTATAATATTTTTTGAGAAATTGGGTGAAACTCAAGCTGTTAAGGAGGCAAAAATGAACAGGTCCTAATGACCAGTTGAATTTTGATGAGCAATGGAAGAAGGAGGGTGTTAAGTAAGTTCATATCTATCTGGATTGGAAACCAAAAGTAAAAACAGTAATAAGAAATACAGACATAGAGAAAGCACAAACAAGAAAAATTGAGTGAAATGCTAATACTCAGATTTCTGTTTAAAACATGTTTCTGAGATATCTATTAAATATCTAAGTATATGACTTTAGTGGATAGCTGAGTAAGCATGCTTTGAGATAAAGGTCTGGGACAAGACATGTGAATGTGAAGGTCATATAGATGTTATATATGATAATTATTACTTTGGACATGAAATTTCTCCGTGAAAATATAGATAATGAAAAAAAGAAGGGTGATTTGGACAAAATCATGAGGCTCTCCAATATCAAAAGGCTGAAGATAAGATGATGAATGAGTAAAAAACAAATGAGGAGAATATAGAAAGGCAATTGTTAAAAAGAAATCAGGAGAGAACGAGGTGATGAAAGCCAAAGAGTACTCAAAACTTGTTTAGACGTCATCGATATTTAGGACTGAAAATGACAAAGGAACTTAATGGCATAGCGTTGAACAATGACAATATCAATAGCCATTTTGGTGAACCAACAGAGTTAGTTGTATTAGAGGGTGTTAAACTGTAAGTGGACAGTGAGGAAAAGAAAACAACAAGTATAAACAACTACTCTTAACTATTTTATGAAGATTGTAGTAAAAAAGAGAAATAGAAAGTAAAAAATAGAAATAGATTTGTTTTAAGTTAGAGAAGATAAAGATTTTAACAAGTATAATTCCCAAAAGAAATCATTTAAGAGGAGGAAAAATTTGAAGATAAAGATGAGAGAAATAATTATCAATAGATATTAGATTCCCAAGAGGGTAGGACAGGATTATATCCAGAACCCAAGAGTAAATTATTACAAAATGAGGATTAAGAGAGGAGGGGCTCAGAACCAGGACTAGCTGAACATCTGGTAACTTCACTTCCGGGAAATCTAACCACTGGTTTCTATTCTCTGTGGGCACAGAATGTAAGAAAAATAATTGGAATGGAGAGGTATGGGATAGTGATGAAATGAGTTAGAAGTAGAAGCAAAATGAAGAAAGATGGAAATAGTGCTCGTTGAAAGTAGGAGAAAGAAACCAAGAAAGCCTTTCACTCCACTTGTCTCCCCTTGGAATGGTCAAATAACAGTTCTTAGACTGGTCCTCATTTTTGCTTTTTATCCACATTGCTTTTGATTTTTTTTTTCATTTACACAACTAATGTATTTTTTTCCAAGTAGAAGAGAAAAATTTAAATACTCCTCGATAAAAACACAATATCACTCCATTGTTACTTTAGATATATTATAACTGATCAATTTCTATTTGTTTAATTTGCATCCAAATGTATACACTTAATGAAAAATAGAGTTTTCCTTTGTCTTTATGAGAAACTTTATCAGATGTAAATAAGGGAACAACTAACAGGGTGAAGCAAGGCTTTCAACCCTTTCTAGGGCAGTAAAGATGGATGGAGACAGAGGAGTTAAAGGAAGCCGGGGTAAAGAAAAGTATGAGGGCTTGTGGTGAGGTATCAGAGATGAGTGAGTAGGGAGGGGATTAAAGAAGAAGAAGAGAAGGAAAGAATAGAAAACGTAAATAAACAGAAAAGTGCACAAATCTTTTGGCCAGTGTCTGAAATAGCAGTATACCAACAAAGTAAAATGTTTTGATGTTAAAATAATAAATTCAAAATAATAAAAAATAATTGAATACTGGAATGTTGAGGCCCAGTACTGCTGTTATTACATACAAAATCTTAAGTAGCACTGCTATTGCCCAGCTTAAGTGATGCCAGGACCAGCATCTCTGTAATTTTCTTGGCCTTCACTGTAAGAAAATGGCTGAAAGCTTCAGGCATAATATCATGCCATGAAGAAAGATATAAAAGAAGTACTCAGCTGCATTGTGGAAAAACAAAGTTGGAAGCAATGTCACTCACTGTGGAATGACATTTGGCTTGAGCATTGTCTCCTACCAGGATAAAAATAAAGAAACTCTTCAGCAACATTCAATGTAATATACTTTTATAATTTTCTTTGGACAAAAATCAAGTTGGTACCCTGTGACTCACTTTGATCTAAGGTTTTTTGACTTGAAATGAATTAGACATTTTCCAGTAAACTTTTAAAAAAGAGATTTCATAGTAAGGAAAAAACAAGTCTTGTATTTTCACATTATTTCCATTTCCATTTATTTTCATTCCATTGGGTAGATCCACATGTCCATCAAACGTAGTTTTCCTTGTGATTGAATGACTTTTTTTTCTTCTTTTAATATTACCTCCCTCTTTTTTTTTCCCCTTTCTGGCACTCATAATATAAAGATGCTTACAATTCTATTTCTATTTTCCAAATCACTTTACTTATTATTAAGTCTTTTTCTTTTCTTTGTTTTTTATCTTGATGCTTTCTGGGATAATTCCTTATCCTGGATTTGAGCTCATTAATTTGTAGTTTATTCACTATTTTATGTCTAATATTTCCAGTGAGTTATTAAATTTTATTAACTATTTATTTACAAAATAATTGTTTTTTCTTTGTCCTTGCTCCATGTTATTAGTATCCATCTTGTCTCTCTAAAAATGTTTAAAATCATATTTTGGCTGGTCTATACATATCATTTTAGTTTATGTGGACTACAAACAGAAGCTCTTTAGTTTAATTAGATCCCATTTGTGAATTTTGACTTTTGTTGTCACTGCTTTTGGTGTTTTAGTCATGATGTCTTTGCCCATGCCTGTGTCCTGAATGGTACTGCCTAGGTTTTCTTCTAGGGTTTTTGTGGTTTTAGATCTTATGTTTATGTCTTTAATCCATCTTGAATTAATTTTTGTATAAGGTGTAAGGAAGGGGTCCAGTTTCAGTTTTCTGCATATGGCTAGCCATTTTTCCCAAGATCATTTTTTAAATAGGGGATCCTTTCCCCATTGCTTGTTTTTGTCAGGTTTTTCAAAGATCAGATGGTCGTAGATGAGTGGTGTTATTTCTGAGGTCTCTGTTCTGTTCCATTGGTCTATATATACGTTTTGGTACCAGTACCATGCTGTTTTGTTATTGTAGCTTTGTAGTATAGTTTGAAGTCAGGTAGTGTGATGCCTCCGGCTTTGTTCTTTTTGCTTAGAATTTTCTTGGCCATATGGGCTCTTTTTTGGTTCCATATGAAATTTAAAGTATTTTTTTTCTAATTCTGTGAAGAAAGTCAGTGGTAGCTTGATGGTGATAGCACTGAATCTATAAATTACTTTGGGCAGTATGGCCATTTTCACAATATTGATTCTTCCTATCCATGAGCATGGAATGTTTTTCCATTTGTTTGTATCCTCTCTTATATTTCCTTGAGCAATGGTTTGTAGTTCTCCTTGAAGAGGGCCTTGATATTCCTTGTAAGTTGGATTCCTAGGTATTTTATTATCTTTGCGGCACTTGTGAATGGGAGTTCACTCATGATTTGGCTCTCTGTTTGTCTGTTATTGGTGTATAAGAATGCTTGTGATTTTTGCACATTGATTTTGTATCCTGAGACTTTGCTGAAGTTGCTTATCCGCTTAAGGAGATTTTGGGCTGAGATGATGAGGTTTTCTAAATATACAATCATGTCATCTGCAAACACAGACAATTTGACTTCCTCTCTCCTTATTTGAATACCCTTTATTTCTTTCTCTTCCCTGATTGCCCTGGCCAGAACTTCCAATACTATGTTGAATAGGAGTGGTGAGAGAGGGCATCCTTGTCTTGTGCTGGTTTTCAAAGGGAATGCTTACAGCTTTTGCCCATTCAGTAGGATATTGGTTGGGTGTTTGTCATAAATAGTACTTAGTATTTTGAGATACATTCCATCAATACCTAGTTTATTGAGAGTTTTTAGCATGAAGTGGTGTTGAATTTTACCAAAGGCCTTTTCTGCATCTATTTAAATAATCATGTGGTTTTTGTCGTTGGTTCTGTTTATGTGATGGATTATGTTTATTGATTTGCATATGTTGAACCAACCTTGCATCCCAGAGATGAAGCCAGTTTGAACGTGGTGGATAAGCTTTTAATGTGCTGCTGGATTCGGTTTGCCAGTATTTTATTGAGGATTTTTGCATCAATGTTCATCAGGGATATTGGCCTGAAGTACTCTTTTTTTGTGTCTCTGCCAGGTTTTGGTATCAGGATGATGCTGGCCTCATGAAAAGAGTTAGGGAGGAACCTCTCTTTTTCTATTGTTTGGAATAGTTTCAGAAGGAATGGTACCAGCTTCTCTTTTTACCTCTGGTAAAATTTGGCTGTGAATCCATCTGTTCCTGGGCTTTTTTTGGCTGGTAGGCTGTTAATTACTGCCTCAATTTCAGAACGTTTTATTGGTCTATTCAGATATTTGACTTCTTCCTGGTTTCGTCTTGGAAGGGTGTATGTGTCCAGGAACTTATCCATTTCTTCTAGATTTTCTAGTTTATTTGCGTAGAGGTGTTTATAGTATTCTCTGATTGTAGTTCGTATTTCTGTGGGATCAGTGGTGATATCTCCTTTATCATTTTTTATTGGGTCTATTTGATTCTTCTCTCTTTCCTTTTTTATTAGTCCGGCTAGAGGTCTATTTTGTTAATCTTTTCAAAAAACCAGCTCCTGGATTCATTTATTTTTTGAAGGGTTTTTCATGTCTTTATCTCCTTCAGTTCTGCTCTGGTCTTAGTTATTTCTTGCCTTCTGATAGCTTTTGAATTTTTTTGCTCTTGCTTCTCTAATTCTTTTAATTGTGATGTTAGGGTGTCAATTTTAGATCTTTCCCGCTTTCTCCTGTGGGCATTTAGTGCCATAAATTTCCCTCTAAACACTGCTGTAGCCATGTTCCAGAGATTCTAGTATGTTGTGTCTTTGTTCTCATTCATTTCAAAGAACTTATTTATTTCTGATTTAATTTTGTTATTTATCCAGTAGTCATTCAGGAGCTGGTTGTTCAGTTTCCATGTAGGTGTGCAGTTTTGAGTGGGTTTTTAAATTTTGAGTTCTAATTTGATTGCACTGTGGTCTGAGAAACTGTTTGTTAGGATTTCCATTCTTTTGCATTTGCTGAGGAGTTTTACTTCTAATTGTGTGGTCAGTTTTAGAATAAGTGCGATGTGGTGCTGAGAATTTGTATTCTGTTGATTTTGGGTGGAGAGCCCTGTAGATGTCTGTTAGGTCTGCTAGGTCTAGAGCTGAGCTCAAGTCCTGAATGTCCTTGTTAATTTTCTGTCACGTTGATCTGTCTAATATTGACAGTGGGGTATTAAAGTATCCCATTATTATTGTGTGGGAGTCTGATTCTCTTTGTAGGTCTCTTAAAAACTTGCTTTATGAATTTGGGTGCTCCTGTATTGGGTGCATATATATATTTAGGATAGTTAGCTAGCTCAGTGTCTGCCCAAATGGCACCCAGTTTTGTGCTTGAAACCCAGGGTCCTGGTGGTGAAGGCACCCGAGGGAACCTCCTGGTCTGTGGATTGTGAAGACCATGGGAAAAGCGTAGTATCTGGGCAGGAATTCACCATCCCTCATGGCACAGTCCCTTATGGCTTCCCTTGGCTAGGGGAGGGAGTTCCCTGACCCCTTGTACTTCCCGGGTGAGGCAACACCCCACCCTGCTTTGGTTTGCCTTCTGTGGGCCGCACTCACTGCCTAACCAGTTCCAGTGAGATGAGCCGTAACTTACCTCAGTTGGAAATGCAGAAATCACCCGCCATCTGCGTCGATCTCGGGAGTTGCAGACTGGAGCTGTTCTTATTCGGCCATCTTGCCAGCCACTATGTGTCTTCTTAGAAATTTCAGGGGCTAATCTTGAGACAGACAGATGAAGTCTGAAGACCCAGTGGCAAAATTTCAGAGACCAATTGAAGACACCTAATCAACCACCCAGCCATTGTTGAGACAAAGTCAGCTCGGTGGATTGGGAGCCAAGACAGCCACCAGAACAAGACACAAAGGCATTGTCCTCAGCTTGCAATCCAGATAGACTGGAACCCAACATAGCTGCTAGAACAAGACACATGGATTTGTGCTCAGCCCAATTCTTACATGTCTTCCTTATCAAGTTTTCCCTTTTTAAACCCATACTTCCCTCCCAACCCCACGGAAATTCAAGCAGTTAGTTTGGGTAGGAATCTGGCTGCTTACCCATTCACTAGTTTCAGTTAATAAATTCACTTTCTTTCTACCATACCTCGTTCTTGTTAATTGGACTCTGCAGGGGGTGAGCATCTGGACCTGTGTTCAGTTACAAGACCAGTGTTTTAATCAAAATTCCCATAAATTTTCCATGGGGAGCAAATTTTCCCCAGATAAGTCTGCTAGCTTAGGTGATGTTATTTCAAAGTGTGGGTTAAAGATTGTGATATAGCTTGTACCCTCTTCTATTTAGAGAGTGTGTGATATAGCATTCACAACATAGATGATTATTTTGATTTGTTCTAAATTGTTCTGACAATTTTTTCCCTGACCAACTCTACAAGCAGGCAACTCTCTCCACATAGAACCAACCATTTGATGGTATCACCTTGCCCTTGGGTATGGAGGATGAAGAGGAACTTTTAGTTTATTCCTGTACTTGTTTTTATCTACTTCTTACCCTACCGCTTTTTTTCCAGGCTTTGTGTTATAGTAACACCTTTTATTTCCATATCCTAAAAATCCCAATATATATTATATCCATTTTGTTTGAAAAGTCAATGATCTTTTGTTGAATTATAGCTAGTTAGCCAAAAACGAATAATGTATAAACACTTCAGTAAAGAAGATATGTTTATTGCAAAATAGCATTTATTCAGTATCATAAGGCATTAGAGAAATAAAATTTAAAATGAAATTAGGTAATACTACATACTTAAGAGACTGTCTTAAATTAAAAATTCTAACCATACCAATTGTTGGTAAGGATTCAGAACAATTGGATTTATCATATACTACTGATGGGAATCTAAAATTATACAATCACTTTGGAAACCTGCATGGTAGTTTGTTAAAAAGTTAAACATACACCTACCATACAACCTACTCACTTCATACTTAAGTATTTGCTCCAAAGAAATAAAAACATATGTCTACACAAAGATGTGTATATGAATGTCTGTAGTAGCTCTATTGTAATAATCCTAAACTGAAAAAATTCAAATGTCATACAACCACAGGTGAATGGATAAGCAAATTGTGGTATGTCTATACAATGGGATACTACTCAGCAATTGGGAGGAATTGTGTAGTGAGGCATGCAACAGCATGAATCCATCTCAAAACAATTATGCTGAATGAAAGAAAGCAGACATAAAATAGCATATCCTTTACGATTTTATTTATATAACTTTTTAGAAAACGCACAAAAATATTTGAAGACAGAAGATTGTCTGGGGATGGAACACATAGGTATAGATAGGAAGAAGAGTTTACAAAAGAAATTAAGGAAACAATGACATTTTGGGGAATTATTCATATGTATATTATCTTTATTGTAGTGGATATATTATATGTTTATATATGTGTGTGTGTGTGTGTGAGAGTGTGTGTGTGTGTATCTGTCACCTGGCCTGAGATCCCTTGGGAAAGGGAGATTGAAAAAGTGAATGAAATACATAAATAACATCAGAATGAGAAAAAAAGCAAAGACTTGCTCTAGTCAGTAACCATCACTTACATCTAGCAGAGACTCGAAGAGTGCGAAAGCTTTATATATATAAATTAAACATAATATAAATATAATGCGTAAAAATATCTATAACATGTAAATCTTGCACCTAGAGAGGCACCTAGAGAGGCAAATAAATTGAGAGAGACAGAAAGAAATAAAGAGTGAGAGATACAGAACAAAATAGCTCATTTTAATTTATTTTAGATTAGTATTATACTTCAAAACTTTTTGTCCTAACATACAACTTTGCTCAAAATATTGTCTCTTAAATTAGAAAATTTATAAAAGTGCCGTATTTTCTAACATTCTTCAAAGTAATCTTTTTACTCTAGACTCTTAACTTTTTTTTATTATTATTATACTTTAAGTTTTAGGGTACATGTGCACAATGTGCAGGTTAGTTACATATGTATACATGTGCCATGCTGGTGCGCTGCACCCACTAACTCGTCATCTAGCATTAGGTATATCTCCCAATGCTATCCCTCCCCCCTCCCCCCACCCCACAACAGTCCCCAGAGTGTGATGTTCCCCTTCTTGTGTCCATTTGCTCTCATTTTTCAATTCCCACTTATGAGTGAGAATATGCGGTGTTTGGTTTTTTGTTCTTGCGATAGTTTACATGAACAGACACTTCTCAAAAGAAGACATTTATGCAGCCAAAAAACACATGAAAAAATGCTCACCATCACTGGCCATCAGAGAAATGCAAATCAAAACCACAATGAGATACCATCTCACACCAGTTAGAATGGCGATCATTAAAAAGTCAGGAAACAACAGGTGCTGGAGAGGATGTGGAGAAATAGGAACACTTTTACACTGTTGGTGGGACTGTAAACTAGTTCAACCATTGTGGAAGTCGGTGTGGCAATTCCTCAGGGATCTAGAACTAGAAGTACCATTTGACCCAGCCATCCCATTACTGGGTATATACCCAAAGGACTATAAATCATGCTGCTATAAAGACACATGCACACGTATGTTTATTGAGGCACTATTCACAATAGCAAAGACTTGGAACCAACCCAAATGTCCAACAACGATAGACTGGATTAAGAAAATGTGGCACATATACACCATGGAATACTATGCAGCCATAAAAAATGAAGAGTTCATGTCCTTTGTAGGGACATGGGTGAAATTGGACTCTTAACTTTTAAACTCAAAATAGCATTTGAATTTCTCACAGTTGCTCTGAATGCATTCGTTTGCCTTTAACTCTTTTTGCTGTTGTTATTAAACACATTGTGATTTTAAAATTATATTTGCTCTTCATTTCATTTCCATGGGATACTGGAATATATATAAGGAGGTTAATGCCTCTTTCTATGAGGTGTTAAAAAAAAAGCTTATGGTGTTTAAATTTAAATAAAATGAAAATAGGCAGTGGAGAAGAAAACTGGGTTTTTGACACAAAGATTAGAGGCAATAGAGGTGATAGAATGATAAAAGTCACAGGACACTTGTACTAGGCATTTGGGAATGGGTTAGGGGTTGGGGAGAAACTGTATATTCAGAGAGTATTTCAAAGAATTTCTTTGCTTTCAAGGTTACCATTAACATGCTGAGAAGTAAAATACATGTGCAGGATTTATGTGATAGAATGACATGATATAAAACAAGTAGGTCAAGAGACTCAAATCTTTATTTTAAAAATACATTTTTTATGATTTCTGTACATCTGAAAAAAACCCAGTTAGATGAATAATACTAAAAACCACATTTACCTTAAAAAGTGGATAATGAGCAGTTAACAATTCCTTATTTTCAAATATTTATCAATTTAACACATAAACATTCTTCAGACAATGATATTAAGCGTGTCATTTATTTTCTAGTTATTAAACAGTGTAAAGTGTTAAAACTATATGAAACTCCAAATTAGCATAAATCTTTAAATTTTGAGCGAAATAAGAGAAATACTGATTGGCTGGAACAACAAAGGCTATTTATTTGATTAGACAGATTTTGTTTCACAATAGAATGAATAATATAGCTAAGGAAGATGTTTCTGAAAAATCTGTATTAGGACTGTCAATGGAAAAGAGTTCACCAGCAGTGAGAGAGACCAGAAGAATCCATAAGAACTCTGGTTTTAAAATCAGGTTTATCTGTGTTACAATCCCAACTTCATAATCTATTGCCTGTGTGCTCATGGAAACATTCTTGAAAGTTGTGCTTATTTTCTTCATCCATAATATGTGATAATGATAACAATTATATCATTTCAATAGTAACATTTATAAAGTGCTTACTCGGTGTTAGACCCTTAAGTATTTCATATGACTTTATCACAGTTTATTCTCACAGCTGCCCTATGAATAGGTACAATTATCATCATTCCGATTTTATGGACAAGAAAATGGAGTCATAGAAAGGTGAAGTGATTCCCCAAGAGTCACACAGCTGGTGAGTGTGAGAAACAAGCTGTGAACTCAGGCAATCTGCTTTTCTTATCTTGGCTTGGTACTTTTGCGAAGATTATATGAGATAATGCATGTTTCATGCTTTATATAATTTACTAAATATGCACTCAGAAAAGATAATATTAGAGGTGATTATGAAAAGAAAATCTTCTACATTACATGTGTATCCATAAATATAAAATGAACTTTTTCACTTTTCATTAGCCACTTTTAGGGAATTGATTCAAATATAGTGACAGCAAAATAAGATTGAATTTTGCATATATTGTCTTTTTGATTGATTGAAATAGTATATATATTTTCTTTGTGCCATACTTCAGTCATCTGAGCTTCATAGAATTAATTAAAATTTTAGCTTTGGAGTCATTTATTTGCTAAGGTAATTGTTACATAATGTCTGTCTAGAAAAAAAAACATAACCCAGAAAGCAATCTGAGAGCCATGTGACATTTGTCTTATCTGAACCTATAAGACCAAATAAATTTGATAATTGCCAAATATGTACTTTGTATTATATCAGCATTGTTGTCACTGTAATTTTAGGGAATGCTAATAAACATGTACTGAAAAAGTCAATAAGAGATTTACAAAAAAAGTGTGTTTCCCCACACAAACTATTTCTACTTCACGTTCTGAAAAATGTCGAGACATACTGTGATCTTTGGGAAATATTTAAAGTCATATTATAATTAAATCATGTTGAAAATGCAGTAAAAATGGTTAGTTCCTATAGAAAAATGCTAGTTATATAGTAATAAAGGAGCTGATTGTGGTAAAACTATGGCCACAGAGTCTAGGTGGAATTGAAACTTTTTTCAATGATATTTGTAGTTATAGCTTACAATTCAATAATGAGTGCCTTGGAAACTATAGTCCATAAGATTAGAACAAGATCCAAGCCTGAGACCTGTAAAACATCAGTATTATTGATTGGAGCAAAGATGCATTTTAAAAGATCTCAAAACCAAATCAGTAATATTGGACTAATGCATCTAGCTTCTTATATAATTTCTGGTGCTGTTGAGAGAGACATTTTTAATAAACTATTGTGTAAAGACTAGAAAATCTGCAAACATTTCAAAAGATACAGAGGAATAGCCTTTATTCCCTATTGTTTCCTCCTACCTCCCTCTACGCATCTCCACAGAGACCATGTTCAAACAGCACTGGAGATAAATGAGGCTGTGGACATGGGAACACAGTTGACAACTATTTTCCTGAGAATAAGAAAAAAAAATGCTCAAAGACTTAGAAAGTAGTGCTCCTTTGTTCACTCTTACACATAAATATCACAAAGTAAATAGGCAACACAGATATACAGCAAAATTTGTGTATGAAAGACCAAGTAAACTTTGCTTTCATTGGTGGTTAAAAAACTCCAACAAAACACAGAGGATGATTGTGGTCACTAGTGATAGACAAATTTTCACTTAAAAAAAAAAGATTAGTAGTTTACCATAAACTCAGAGCAAAATAATCCAATGTCAATTATTTAAAAATAAATAATATATGTGTTTAGAAAAATACCATTATTTTGATAGCAATAAGAAGCTAAAGCACAAAAGTGGGTAGTCCATCAATTTTAAGAGGACAAAATAATGGTCAGAGGCTTTTGTGTTGTTGTTTTGATTTGTGTGTGTGTGTGTGTCTTTTTAAATCTTCAGTAACTTGATATGAAAATGTGTGTCCATCTTTGACTTTAAACAGTAATTATGTTTTGAGAACAGGTCAAGGTAAATTATTCTCTGTAATGCATCTCCACAGAGGTCGCAGACCAAACTCATGTGGCCTTTCTCAGCTGCAGAGAGCTGCCAAGGCAGTAGAGCTAGGTTTTAGAATTACTTTAGAGTTACTTATTTCACCTTGGCTACAATTACCGTGGTAGCTGTTAATCATGACTAATTGAGAGCAGAGGAAAAAAAAAAAGTCACTTGTAGAGGGAAAGCAGTATTTCAGAATTCCTGTAAACAAAGCTTTGGCTAAAAGCTTGAATAGAAAGAGCAAAAATGAGAAAGAAGGTGTTTTGGGCCTGGCCCCCAACGATATTAAACTATTGTAACTGTTTTGAATTGAGCTGGAATGGCTAGATTGAAGAAGATTGAAAAAGAAAGCTTGAAAGTTTGTCCTGTGAAGGCATTAGAACCTCCTGGAAGATGCCAAAATATCTTTGAGTATGGATGTCTCCAGGATGTTAGTGCCAAGGCTCCAGAGAACTCTCCACTGCATCAGCCTTTAGCTTGAATGCCTGCTGTCAACTCCTGTGGACCCCATCACAGATCTTAGGACTCATCTATTTAACATGGGATCTGTGCCCGGGACCAAGACACTGATTTGTCTATAAACTTCTAGTGCTGTGACACTGCAGCAACCCTCAGGCAACAGAAGCATGAAAGGGCTCAAGCAGAACCAAACACAGGTTTGGTAAGTAACACATGGATTTTTCAAAAGTCTAACAAACTAGAATGGATAAAACCACCACAGGAATCTTACATTTCACCCTATTTTTAAAGCAACATAGATCAGCTTAACGGTTTATATTTTAAAAGCACTTTCCATCTACATTGTGTAATCTTTAAAACAACCATATAAACTATGTATTGTAAAAAAACAAAAAAACTTATTTTGCAAATAAGAATTTATAGCATCTCGAACAAGATGACAAAGATAGTGAGGGCAAGGGCAGGGACTCAAATCCTGACCCTGATTACATATTGTATGTTTCTTCCTCAGAAATATTGTGGTTTGAATGTAAAATATAAGCAGATCTAAACAAATGCTGAGTTAGAAAAAGACCAAGGCTAAAAACTATCATGAAAATGAAATATAAACATGTATTTTATAACATCAAAGTAAATATTTGAATATTTATTTATTTATTTATTTTATTTTATTTATTTTTGAGAGGGAGTCTCACTCTGTCGCCCAGGCTCGGGTGCAGTGGCGCTATCTCGGCTCACTGCAAGCTCTGCCTCCCGGGTTCACCCCATTCTTCTGCCTCAGCCTCCTGAGTAGCTGAGACTACAGGCACGTGCCACCATGCCCGGCTAATTTTTTTGTATTTTTTAGTAGAGATGGGGTTTCACCATGTTAGCCAGGATGGTCTCGATCTCCTGACCTCATGATCCGCCTGCCTCGGCCTCCCAAAGTGCTGGGACTACAGGCGTGAGCCACCACACCCGTTAAATGACTTTCATTGTGTCTGTTCCCAATATCATTTTGTCTTCCTTTCCTTCACAAATAACTCCTTTCCATCACAAATCCAGTAACCTCCCTGGTAGGATACTTTCACCTCAAGCTTTTATCCTTCCTTTCTTTTCTGTCCTGTGTCCAATCCCCTGTTGATCTCAAATGATCTTCATTTGCCTTATCAATTGCATTTTTCCCCGTTTTATTCCTTCTTTTGATTCAATATATCCCCCAAACTGTCCTGTATATAGAGTTATATACAGATACAGAACAGGAGGCTTTACCTGTATGTTTTAGCATTGATGGTAGTCATGGCCTCACATATTTCCCACTGGAATTTCAGTATTAGGGAGCAAAGACCTAAGACTGCTAGCATAATTACTTTCCATCGCCTTTGAGAAACACTCACAACCTCATCCCTGTCCTAGCCCGCCCCTTTCCATCACCCAGTTATCAGTAAGGGTATGAATAGGGAGAATAATTATCCCATATAAAATCAGAGAATTTTCTAATTCTAGCATTTTGACTGTCTCTCCCAAGAAGATGGACTTCAAAAAAAGAAAAACGGCTTTAACTTTCCTGTGCTGAACTTTCCAGGCATTATTGAAAAGAAATGACTGCTATTTGGTAAGCAGTGGTCCTACAAGCAAAGGCGAAGAATACCTATAATAGAGCAATATTAGTTTTTGTGGAAAAGAACAGTGGGAACTTTAGCCATCAGCACAATTACTTATGGTTATACATACTGTATATAGAAGGGAGGCTAAGATTAACTATTGTTCTGAGAGGACTAGAAACATTGAATTCCTATCTATCATGAAAACAGATGATTAGGCCAGGAACATTGAGCTATTGAAAAGAAAGCAAGTGAGATATAATGTTGAGAACATGATTAGAGCACATGTCGTATTCACTAAATTGATTCTTTATGTTTTGATCTCAGAAAGCATTTTAAAGTTCTTTGTCACCTTCACTGATGTGATGTTTTTACTTATGGCAACTTTCAGTCATTTTATAAACATTGATGCTTATCTTTAGTTTCTTAAACATTACTGGTAAAAGAGTATTAGATCACTATGTTAGAATTTGATTCTTATCTTTAGTTTCTTAAACATTACTGGTAAAAGAGTATTAGATCACTATGTTAGAACTTGATTCTGGTCAATTTTATTCAATTGGATCAAAAAATTGATTTAAGGATGACAGAAATACTAACTTTATGAATCTAGACTTAAGTGTGTCTGGTTCATTTACAAACAAATTAGTACAGTAATTTCTTCCATTTGCCAAAGTACCATTTAGTTGATATCTGAAGTGTGATGAAGCCAGGCAGAAGGGGCAGTCCTATAATTGTTTGATTCTGCTGCCCTATTCCTTTCTTGCTGAAAATCAAGTAGTAGTATAGGTCTCCTCTCATCTACCCCTCTCCTACAGAACACAAGCCACTTAAAGGAGATGGGCTATGTCCTACCTCTGGATGTGCCTTTGTGATGAATGAGACAGAAGGCATCAGTTCTCATTCCACTCACTCCTTCCACAAACATTTAATGAATTACTTAAAGAAATATGTTTCTAAGTAGTATCTACAAGTACTAACCCTGGTTTTTACTTAAGGCAAATTAACTGTGCAGACTTCCATTAATAAGCATAACAACAATAGCAAAAGAGAATTTATCACATACCAGCTACTCTTCTATGCATTTTACATATATTACCTCATTTAATTCTCACAATATCAGACATTATCCCCTTTTCATGAATCAGAAAGCTGAGGCAAAGATAATTTAAATAACTTCCCTAAGGTTCTCATGACTTTCCTATGGTCTTCAGGAAGTCTAGCCCCTGAAACAGTGGTGTTCACTGTTTCAATATCACAATATCACAATTCAAGGTCACAATGACCTTGAATATTGAGCTATTAAATATGAGGGTATATTAGGATAGTTCTTATGGAAATTTCTATAGTGTTCTAAAATATAAAGTTTACTGTATTCTATTCTATAGTGGGTATGAATACTTCATAGTATTCTATAGTAGGTATAAATGACTAATAAACCAAATGAATACACACACTAAGATATTTAGATTTAAAAAAAGAAACTTGCTAAACCAAATTGGTCAGTGTTTAAGCAATGTAATTAAATGAAGACCATCTCAAGCAGAAACATTTTCCTAAAAGGTTGCCTTCTCTCAGTTTCTTAAGATATTCATCATGGGAAGCAGCCAATGCTAAAGATAGATCTAAATCCTACTTAGTTAAAATGTGGTTTTATTTATAAATGAAAACCTAGTCTTTCCATAGCCCTTTCTAAATTGGCTATGACTTCCAAAATTGTTTCTGAAATATCATGTAGATAGAATCATTTTAGAAGGTTTTTATTTAATGTACAAGTGGTGAGACACTTGATGTTATTACCATACTACCACATGTACAGGATATGCTCCTGTGTCATGAAACTGTTTTGTTCATGGCAACAGAAAATACAAAATCCTACTACAGCACTAAGTATATCAATCACAGCAGTCATCTAACGGGTAGGAGAGGACAATTTATGGAACAACTTTATAAATATGTTACTTTATACTTCAGCCAGATTATTTCATTTTTCATATCTGTGTCATGTTATGGAAAGGAGTTAAGATCCAGATGATTAAGAGAAGTTGCTCTAAATGTCTAAGAAAATCCTATGAAAAGTAAGAATCTTGACTAGTTTCATGTTAGTCAAAGGTATATGTTAAATTATGAATGAGTAATTAGATATATGGAATGAGGCAAATTTTTATCTGATTATATATTAGTGAGATGAAAAATTTAGCTTCTACAAAAAATGCAAATGTAATGTAAATTGTATATAAATGTATAATTATATTTTCTATTGTCTCATAAAGTAAAAGTTTTATTTTAGCTACTCAACTGTATTAGTAAATTTTTAGTCTATTTATATTCAAAATTCCCTGACTTCTTAGCAGAGAGAGCAGATTCCCAGCTTTCTACCAAATAAAAAATATTACATTGCTTTTTGCCAGAAGCTCACAATTTGCTCATTTTTATGCTGTCCAACATACCACTTGAATGTACTTATTTATAGGTTAAATTGAGCTGCATGACTTAGAGGGGTAGAAGATATATAAGAGTGTTTTGCATATATGAGTTAACTGAGGGCCCTTATAAAGAAATAAAATCAAAGTTAAATTACAAACTATTAAAAATCAAATTTTTTAAAAGCTTTGTAGAGGTGGAAAGGAATGATACATTTCCTTCCCATCGTAAGGATCTTAGCTACATTCTTCAAACAAGAGACAAGTTAACAAGAAAAAAGCATAATACATTTACTTGATGAAAATTTTATATGACACAGGAGCCTTGAGAAATGAAGACCTAAAGACTCAAGGGAAGACCGTGCATTTTTATGCTTGAATTCAATAACAAGTGAACAGCCATGGAGACACGTGATTAAACAAAAACGAAATAATGTAATAGTACTAGATTGAGCAGGCAAACCCAGCAAGGCCTGTCTGATCGGATTCTTCCTGGCTTCTCTGTGTGACATTTCTTCTTCCCAAGTATAAGGCCGGACCCTTTCTGGAATGAGGGTATTATGATCTGCTCTCAGACAAGGCAAGTCCATTTCTTTACGGCTAGCTCTTACACAGAAAGGTGAAGGAAGGCTGAAGTAATATTTCTGGGGTTCATGGCTAACTTTGGAGGAGAGGAGTTCTAGTTGCTATGATCCACATTGGGGAAGAGGAATTCTGGATTCTACAACTTGCCTTGGGAGAGAAAGAGGAGCAAGGAGAATGGAGGGCAGGAGAAGGTCAGAGTGACTCTGCTTCTGAGTCCTCTCCAACATGTTTTAGTTCAAAGCACTTAGCATGTCCAAGTGCCAATGTTTATGGTATCATTTTCAGAGCTCCAGCAGCTTCAAACTGAATAAAATTCAAGCTAATATCATTAATGTAATATGAGTATTGTTTTGCTACAGTGTACTGGAGTTTATGACATAGGCTGTTTTGAGTTTGTTATGTTTATACTATTATTTAAAGCTAACATTGATTTAAAATTATGAGTCAGATACAGTTTTACATGACTTGTGTTTACAGAGGTTTTTAAAAATTATTACAACAATCCTATGAGGAAATAAATTTGTTTTCATATTTAGAAAAACTGTAAGGTAAGATGACGTAATTTCTCAAAATCAGGCAGTAAGTGACGGAGTAAGTTTAAAAGTTGGCAGTCTGATAACAGAACTCTCTTCAATAGTACATACACTGCCTCTAAAATAAAATGTTCACAACACTATTCCTCTCCACAACTGAGTACTCAAAAGAATCATATAGGAAAATATTGTTATTGGCACTTAAAATATAAAATATGATATTTCTAACATGTCTACCCTTTAAGGGTATGTAGCTGCAAACTGTGAATTAAACTAAAAAATACATCAAAAAGAGAAAGGTATACAATTTTTATTTAATGTTAATATTTAAAAATTTTATGTGCATAGTCACAGAATAGAAGTCAATATCCAAAGAGGTGATTAAATTTGTATTACTTATATATAATCTTAGCAGAGGATGACAAATTGAGAAGACGTGATAAGAAAAAGAAAAAAGGGGTCCATGCTTCTATGGGCAGTATATTGTGGAAGGCAAGAATATGTGGATGGAAGGTAGGAGCTATCTAGTAAGATTTCATTTACTTAGATTCATCTTAGGACTCTCTCCATGTGCATGGATAATTGGTGTTCCTTCCTTCCTGGTATGAAAGAGGAAGATATCTTGATATGGCTTGAATCTGTGTCCCCGTGCAATTCTCATGTTTAATTACAATCCCCAATGTTGGAGGTAGGGCACAGTGGGAGGTGATTAGATCACGGAGGCTCAATTCTCACTAATGGATCAGCAACATGCCCCTTGGTACTGTCCTCGCCATAGTCAGTGATCTTCCTGAGATCTGGTCATTTAAAAATGTGTGGCACCTCCTCCCTCTCTCTCTTTCTCTTGTTCCTGTTCTTGCCAGGAAGACAGTTGCTCCTGTCACAAGTAAAATCTCCCTTATGCCTTCCCAGAACCTGATGCCGCCATGCTTCCTGTACAGCCTGCGAACCCTGAACCAATTAAACCTCTTTTCTTTATCAATTACCCAGTGTCAAATATTTCTTTATAGCAATGTGATAATGGACTAATACATACCTTCACAAGGAAAAGTTATGTCCTGCTTTTAGGCACACAGGAGAAGGTGGAGAGCTTTTTCTCAATTGCCTTTAACTTAAATAATTCTTATGCCAAAGCAGCATATTTTTGGAGTGGCATATTCTTTTCCCCTTCAAATGGAAAAAATTAGTTGCTTAACAATAGTTAAAAATATCAGAGTCATTCTTAGCCATGTGGAAACCTAAAGAGTCCTAGTTCAGGAGGACTGAACTAGGACTCCTAGTTCAGTTGTTTCCTGCTCTTCTGAGTATTATTACATGCTTGATGCAAGGAGGAAAAGAATAGGTTACTAGATATTATTACTATTTAGGATTATGATTATAATATGAGTAAGACAGGATAAAGAGAGAAAACCATCTGAGCATAATAATATACAACTGAAACATTTAAGTGCACAAAAATTTCTTACTAAAGAGGAGTAATAAAACCCACAACACCAGTCACCATTATAGATCCAATCATCTGGAAGAACAGTTGGTACAGAAAATATACCAACCCACAAGCATTAGTCACAACTAGCTTCACATTGTAGTCAGAATGTGGCTCATGGTATTTGCATTTGTTAGAGGTGGCACAAGTGGTGGTTAGAAAGAGAGCTATTCCAAGCCCTTTGCGAGGAATAGAAGACATTTCCTGGACTGTCACTCTTCAGGCATGATAAGTGAATGTAAAACAAAGGCAATGAATGGTTTTACCTATTTCCAGTTAACTGACTTGTGGGTTTAATCAGTACTCCCTAGACCAATGTCTACGGCACACTGATTTTTTTTTTCTTTTTATTATTATACTTTAAGTTTTAGGGTACATGTGCACAATGTGCAGGTTTGTTACATATGTATACATGTGCCATGCTGGTGTGCTGCACCCCTTAACTCGTCATTTAGCATTAGGTATATCTCCTAATGCTATCCCTCCCCCCTTCCCCCACCCCACAACAGTCCACAGAGTGTGATGTTCCCCTTCCTGTGTCCATGTGTTCTCATTGTTCAATTCCCATCTATGAGTGAGAACATGCGGTGTTTGGTTTTTTGTCTTTGTGATAGTTTACTGAGAATGATTTCCAGTTTCATCCACGTTCCTACAAAGGACATTGACTCATCATTTTTTATGGCTGCATAGTATTCCATGTTGTATATGTGCCACATTTTCTTAATCCAGTCTATCACTGTTGGACATTTGGGTTGGTTCCAAGTCTTTGCTATTGCGAATAATGCCACAATAAACATACGTGTGCATGGGAACACTGATTCTTTAGAATGCCCAGAAAACTATCTGCCCACCAGTAGAATTGAATACTTCCAACGTAAGTAATTTTTTTCTTCCAAAATCTGTTTATGCCATGGTTATTATGATAGTTACTTTAATTAAGGTTAATGCTGTCAATATTATATAAAGGGTTTCAGATTAAATGTGACATGACTGAGTGATTGGAGAAAATGATAAAATTAAAATTTGTTGCTCAGAGTCCTTTTAAATATAAGTTCATATTCTAATTCATATAAATCCAAACTGAAAACATAGATGCCCTGTGACTACAGGTTAGATTAAAAAAATATATATTTGGCTGGGCATGTTGGTGTGTGCTTCTACTCCCAGCTACTTGGGAGACCGAGGCAGGAACATTGATTGAGTCCAGGAGTTCTGGGATATAGTACACTATGCTGATCCAACATTCACACTAAGTGCAGCATCAATATGGTGACTTCCTGGGAGCAGGGAACCACCAGGTTACCAAAGGAGGAGTGAACCTGCCCAGGTCAGAAATAGAGCAGGTAAAAATTCCTGCAGGGATCAGTAGTGGGATTGTGCCTACGAATAGCTACCACACTCCAGCCTGGGAAGCTTATCAATACTCCATCTCTAAAATAAATTATTTAAATAAATAAATAAATAATTTTTTTAAAGATTGAAATGAAAGCAGTCTTAGGCATACATTGGTATTTTAGCAAATAAATAAATATTGTATGCTTTAGGTTAAATATGTATATTACATCTGTACGTATATATTTAATTTAAAATGTGTAATGTTTATACATTATAAGATAATGTTGGAAAGCTTAAATAGGTTAATCATTTCGAGTTACTGTTGTGTCTGTCAACTTAATTTAGTGAAATAAGTGCAGTAAATGTACCCATCATGTGACTTGCATGTTTTGAATTTCAAGTAAAAATTCACAAAATGCCCTTCTGCACCAGCTTACAATATTCTTTTTTTAAAATATATATTTATTTACTTATTTATTTATTGAGACAGAGTCTCACTCTGTCACCCAGGCTGGAGTGCAGTGGCACAATCTTGGCTAACTGCAACCTCCGCCTCCCAAGTTCAAGCGATTCTTGTGTCTCAGCCTCCACAGTAGCTGGGATTGCAGCCTCGTGCCACCATGCCTGGATAATTTTTGTATTTTTCAGTAGAGGTGGTATTTTGCCATGTTGGCCAAGCTAGTCTTGAACTCCTAGCCTCAAGTGATCTGTCCAACTCGGCCTCCCAAAGTGCTAGAATTGCAGGTGTGAGCCACCATGCTGTGCCGAGTTTAAAATGTTCTATCTTTGTCCCACAATCACAGTCATCGTAATTGGAGACCACACTCTATCTTTGTTGAGTTGCAGGAGTGTCCAGTCTTTTTGCCTTCCTAGGCTACTTTGGAAGAATTGTCTTGGGCAATACTTAAAATACAGCAACACTAATGATAGCTGATGGGCTAAAATCATTTGCAAAAAAAACTCATAATGTTTTAAGAAAGTTTATGAATTTGTGTTGGGCCTCATTCAAAGCTGTCCTGGGCCACCTTGCTCACAGGCTGCAGGTTGAAGAAGTTTGAGTTACAGTCTACCACAATTTATTCTCATTTATTTTTAGACCTAGAAAGGAAAGACACAGTTATTCGGTTACATAAAATAGAATTTGTGGCCGAGCACAGTGGCTCACGCCTGTAATCCCAGCACTTTGGGAGGCCGAAGCGGGCAGATCACGAGGTCAGGAGATCGAGACCATCCTGGCTAACACAGTGAAACCCCATCTCTACTAAAAATACAAAAAAATTAGCTGGGCATAGTGGTGGGAGCCTGTAGTCCCAGCTACTCGGGAGGCTGAGGCAGGAGAATGGCGTGAATCCGGGAGGCGGAGGTTGCAGTGAGCAGAGATCACGCCACTGCACTCCAGCCTGGGCGACAAAGCGAGACTCCGTCTCAAAAAGAAACAGAATTTGCAAAGCAGTTTTCTAATAAGTCCACAAATTATCCTTTATTATCTTTTGAAATGAAGGAAAACGTATTTTTCTCAACAAAATTGAGATATTCGGTATTATTTGGTGTGAGAAGTGAGAATAATAATGTCAGGACACTGAGCTCAGTGTTAGATTTCTCTTTTTAATTTTTATTTTAGATTGGGGGTATAAGCGCAAGTTTGTTATATAGGTGAAGTCATGTCTCCGGGGCTTGTTGTACAGATTATTTTATCACTAAGCCTAGTACCCATGAGTTATTTTTTCTGATCCTCTCTCTCCTTTCATCCTCCACCCTCACGTAGGCCCCAGTGTCTGTTGTTTACGGTTTTGTGTAGCATTAAATATTCTTTTTCAAGTATACACAGGTAACAATTCCATGTGAATTCTTCTTTCAAAGTGAAGATATGTATGGGCTTTGTCATCTGAAAGCACAGGTTCAAATTCTATGCCTTGTCTCTCACTAGCTGCTCATTTCAAAAAAAGTTACATAACCTCTCTAGTTCTTATCATACAAATGTAATCCATACATCTTACGGGTTTTTTAGTTTGAATGTGCAATAGTATGTTTGAGAGTGCCTATTCTGGTATGCAGCAGATATTAATGATTCAAGAAACTTGTTTTTTATTCCTTTCTCAACCACTTTATCTTGGTCCTTCTATGTAAAATTGCATTACAAATTATAGTTTTTATTTTTCAAGCCTAACTTATGTTATTATTGGTGTCATGGTTTATTTTTTTCTTTTGCCTCTTTTATCTCATTTAAAAAGCTCAGACTATAGTTTTAAAAAGAAGTTATCTGTTTCAATATTTTTTTTTCTCTGTCAAGGGAGTGGGGTACTAGTATCCACATCAGAATACAAGACCAAAAGACAAGACTCAACTTGGAAAATAAAATCTTCTACCTATCCAGGTTTCCAAGTGAGAATCTAATATTTTTATTGTAACCTGCAAGGGATTGTTTAGAAAACATTCCCCTTTCAATGCCTTTCAATAGTTACCAAACATAAAAAAATTATTGTATTTAAAAATATATATTTTATTTTCTCTCTCTCTCTCTCTCTCTATATATATATATATATACAAACACACGTATACATATACTTCTAACACATATAGGGTTCAAATGTTTTTAAAGGTCATTTTCACGCTAGATGTTTTCAGTGTTATATTATTCTTATTATCATATTTTTCATTTGGTATGTTTAAAGTATAGAAAATAATTTTATTGTGATTTTTAAAAACTCAGACACTTGGTAGAGAGCCCGTATTTGGTCAGTTCCCAGGATTTGTTATTCCATATCAATTTTTAATACCTTCACCTCCTAAACAATGTAGCTCTCTTATACTTTTTACTCAGTCAAAGTTCTTCCCTAGTGTACAATTATAGAGCGAAAAAATAAAATAAAATTTTAATGAGTTGAGGTTACCAAAATATATATAAATATTAATGACCAAATATTGAAACAAAGTTTTTACTGAACATGATAAGCTTATCTCCTCTTAAAGTGATCCTATGGTACCCATGATAGCAAGAAGTAGCAAAGGGATTTCAAAAAAATTAAACAGATAACTGAGAACGGACTGTGTTTCCATAGATACTGTGATTAATTACTGGGTATGTTTCACTGTTCTACTTCTCTAAATGTAGTTGTTGTTTCTAAATTGGTACTAGCAGAGTGGGGCATTGCTGAAAAGATACCCAAAAATGTGGAAGTGATTTTGGAACTGGGTAACAGGCAGAGGTTGAAACAGTTTGGAGGGTTCAGAAGAAGATAGGAAAACGTGGGAAAGTTTGCAACTTCCTAGAGACTTGTTGAATGCTTTGGCCCAAATTGCTGATAGTGATATGGACAATAAGGTCCAGGCTGAGATGGTGTCAGATGAAGATGAGGAACTTGTTGGAAACTGGAGCAAAGGTGACTCTTGCTGTTTTAGCAAAGAGAATGGCGGCATTTTGCCTCTGCCCTAGAGATTTTTGGAACTTTAAACTTCAGAGAGATGATTTAGTTTATCTGACAGAAGAAATTTCTAAGCAGCAAAGCATTCAAGAGTTGACTTGGGTGCTGTTCAAAGCATTCAGTTTTAACAGGGAAGCAGAGCAAAAAAGTTTGAAAAATTTGCAGCCTGACAAATTGAGAGAAAAGAAAATCCCATTTTCTGGGAGAAATTCAAGCTGGCTGCAGAAATTTGCATAAGTAATGAGGAGTCAAATGTTAACCCCCAAGACAATGGGGAATATGTCTCCAGGGCATGTCAGAGGTCTTCATGGCAGATGCTCCCATCACAATCCCAGAGGCCTAGGAGGAAAAAGTGGTTTCATGGGCCAGGCCCAGGTCCTCGAGCTGTGTGCAGCCTTGGGACTTGGTGCCCTGTGTCCAGGCTGCTCCAGTCATGGCCGAAAAAGGCCAATGTAGAGCTCAGGGTGTGACTTCAGATGGTGCAAGACCCAAGTCTTGGCAGCTTCCACATGGTGTTGAGCCTGCCATCTCACAGAAGCTAAGAACTGAGGTTTGAGAACCTCCACCTAGATTTCAGAAGATGTATAGAAATGTCTGGATGTTCAGGCAGAAGTCTATTGCAGGGGCAGGGCTCTCATGGAGAACCTCTAATAGGGCAGTACAGAAGAGAAATGTGGGGTTGGAGCCCCCACACGGAGTCCCTACTGAGGCACTGCCTAATGGAGCTGTGAGAAGAGGGCCATTGTCCTCCAGACCCCAGAATGGTAGATCTACTGACAGCTTGAACCGTGCACCTGGAAGAGCCACAGACACTCAATGACAGCCTGTGAAAGCAGTTGGGAGGGAGGCTGTATCCTGCAAAGCCACAGGGGCGGTGCTACCCAAGACCATGAGAACCCACCTTTTGTATCAGTGTGACCTGGACGTGAGACCTGGAGTCAAAGGAGATCATTTTGGAGTTTCAAGATTTGACTGCCCCACTGGATTTCAGACTTCCATGGGCCCAGTAGCCCATTTGTTTTGGCCAATTTTTCCCATTTGGAATGGTTGTATTTACCCAATGTCTGCATCCACATTGTGTCTAGGAAATAAGTAGCTTGCTTGTGGTTTTACAGGCTCATAGGCGGAAGGAACTTGCCTTGCCTCAGATGAGACTTTGGACTGTGGACTTTTGAGTTAATGCTGAAATGAATTAAGACTTTCAGGGACTGTTGGGAAGGCATGATTGATTTTGAAATGTGAGGACATGATATTTGGCAGAGGCCAGGGGCAGAAATACATGGTTTGGCTCTGTGTCCTCACCCAAATCTCATCTTGAACTGTACTCTCATAATTCCCACGTGTTGTGCCAGGGACCCGCTAGGAGATAATTGAATCATGGGGGCTGTTTCCCATAATTTTGTGATAGTGAATAAGTCTCACCAGATCTGATTGTTTTATCAGGGGTTTCTGCTTTTGCATCTTCCTCATTCTCTCTGCCTGCTGCCATTCATGTAAGATGTGACTTACTCCTCCTTGCCTTCCACCATGATTGTGAGGTTTCCCCAGCCATGTGGAACTGTAACTCCAATTAAACCTTTTTTTTTTTTGTAAATTGCCCAGTCTCAGGTATGTCTTTATCAGCAGCATGAAAATGGACTAATACAGTTTCTATCACATTGCTCCATAGATATAAAGGCATACTCTTATAGATTGTTAAAAGATACGCAAATCAATAAATGTAATCCAGCATATAAACAGAACCAAAGACAAAAACCACATGATTATCTCAATAGATGCAGAAAAGGCCTTTGACAAAATAAAACAATGCTTCATGCTAAAAACTCTCAATAAATTAGGTATTGATGGGACGTATCTCAAAATAATAAGAGCTATCTATAACACACCCACAGCCAATATCATACTGAATGGGCAAAAACTGGAAGCATTCCCTTTGAAAACTGGCACAAGACAGGGATGCCCTCTCTCACCACTCCTATTCAACATAGTGTTGGAAGTTCTGGCCAGGGCAATTAGGCAGGAGAAGGAAATCAAGGGTATTCAATTAGGAAAAGAGGAAGTAAAATTGTCCCTGTTTGCAGATGACATGATTGTATATCTAGAAAACCCCATCGTCTCAGCCCAAAATCTCCTTAAGCTGATAAGCAACTTCAGCAAAGTCTCAGGATACAAAATCAATGTACAAAAATCACAAGCATTCTTATACACCAATAACAGACAAACAGAGAGCCAAATCATGAGTGAACTCCCATTCACAATTGCTTCAAAGAGAATAAAATACCTAGGAATCCAACTTACAAGGGATGTGAAGGACCTCTTCAAGGAGAACTACAAACCACTGCTCAATGAAATAAAAGAGGATAAAAACAAATGGAAGAACATTCCATGCTCATGGAAAGGAAGAATCAATATCGTGGAAATGGCCATACTGCCCAAGGTAATTTATAGATTTAATGCCATCCCCATCAAGCTACCAATGACTTTCTTCACAGAATTGGAAAAAATTACTTTAAAGTTCATATGGAACCAAAAAAGAGCCCGCATTGCCAAAGCAATCCTAAGCCAAAAGAACAAAGCTGGAGGCATCATGCTACCTGATTTCAAACTATACTACAAAGGCTACAGTAACCAAAACAGCATGGTACTGGTACCAAAACAGAGATACAGATCAATAGAACAGAATAGAGCCCTCAGAAATAACGCCGCATATCTACAACTATGTGATCTTTGACAAACCTGATGAAAACAAGAAATGGGGAAAGGAGTCCCTATTTAATAAATGGTGCTGGGAAAACTGGCTAGCCATATGTAGAAAGCTGAAACTGGATCCCTTCCTTACACCTTATACAAAAATTAATTCAAGATGGATTAAAGACTTACATGTTAGACCTAAAACCATAAAAACCCTAGAAGAAAATCTAGGCAATACCATTCAGGACATAGGCATGGGCAAGGACTTCATGTCTAAAACACCAAAAGCAATGGCAACAAAAGCCAAAATTCACAAATGGGATCTAATTAAACTAAAGAGCTTCTGCACAGCAAAAGAAACCACCATCAGAGTGAACAGGCAACCTACAGAATGGCAGAAAATTTTTGAAACCTACTCATCTGACAAAGGGCTAATATCCAGAATCTACAATGAACTCAAACAAATTTACAAGAAAAAACAAACAACACCATCAAAAAGTGGGCAAAGGATATGAACAGACACTTCTCAAAAGAAGACATTTATGCAGCCAAAAAACACATGAAAAAATGCTCATCATCACTGGCCATCAGAGAAATGCAAATCAAAACCACAATGAGATACCATCTCACACCAGTTAGAATGGCGATCATTAAAAAGTCAGGAAACAACAGGTGCTGGAGAGGATGTGGAGAAATAGGAACACTTTTACACTGTTGGTGGGACTGTAAACTAGTTCAACCATTGTGGAAATCAGTGTGGCGATTCCTCAGCGATCTAGAACTAGAAATACCATTTGACCCAGCCATCCCATTACTGGGTATATACACAAAGGATTATAAATCATGCTGCTATAAAGACATGCACACGTATGTTTATTGCAGCACTATTCACAATAGCGAAGACTTGGAACCAATCCAAATGTCCAACAACAATAGACTGGATTAAGAAAATGTGGCACATATACACCATAGAATACTATGCAGCCATAAAAAATGAAGAGTTCATGTCCTTTGTAGGGACATGGATGAAACTGGAAACCAGCATTCTCAGCAAACTATTGTAAGGGCAAAAAACCAAACATCACATGTTCTCACTCATAGGTGGGAATTGAACAATGAGAACACATGGACACAGGAAGGGGAACATCATACTCTGGGCACTGTTGTTGGTGGGGGGATAGTGGGGAGGGATAGCATTAGGAGATATACCTAATGCTAAATGACGAGTTAATGGGTGCAGCACACCAACATGGCACATGTATACATATGTAACAAACCTGCACATTGTGCACATGTACCCTAAAACTTAAAGTATAATAATAATAAAATAAAAAAATAAAAAATATATAGCTGAAAAAAAAAGAAAGCTACATAAGTTAGCATATCATGACCTGAATGAACGTAGGCAACATCACAAGAAAATCTGAACAGTGTTTGAAATTAAAAGAACAGCCACAACAACAAAACAAAAAACAAACAAATAAAAAAACATAGACTTATGCTTCCAGAAAGGTACTTCTGGAAATAGATGTACTTTTAAATGTCCTTCTCCACAATCCTCTTGCTAAGGCCAACTAAAATCCCTGGACATAATATATAAAACAAATATATGAGCCCCTGAAAGGTGAAGAGAAGGCAGACCAGCAAGAAACTCTGGAGACACAGTAGTGCTTTTACTGGGTTTTCATTTAGCTTCATATATCCTAGAGTTGGAACTAAAGAAGGTCGGAATCCAGAAACACAACAGCAGACAAAATAATTCCTCAACAAAGACTAATCTCAGTAGCCAAGTAACTGATCTCTCTTCCCAAGTAAAAAACAGCCTAGAAAGATAGAAATTGTATGAGTCAATTTTCATACGCTGTATAGAACTGCCTGAGACTGGGTAATTTATAAAGGAAAGAAGTTTAATTGACTCACAGTTCAGCATGGCTGGGAAGGCCACAGGAAACTTACAGTTTTGGTGGAAGTTGAAGGGGAAGCAAGGCACCTTATTCACAAGGTGGCAAGAGGGAGAATGAACGCAGGAGGAACTACCAAACACTAATAAAACCATCAGATCTCATGAGAACTCACTCACTATCATGAGAACAGCATGGAGGAAACCACTCAAATTATTTAATTACCTCCACCAGGTCTCTCCCTTGACACATCTGGATTATGGAGATTACAGTTCAAGATGAGATTTTGGAGGTCACAGCCAAACCATATCAGAAATCATTTAGATAATTACCACTCTACTCCTGCCAATCATCAAAGAAAAATACTGTGGCCCAACCCCACCCATGCCAAAAAACACTGAGCAGGTTTCCATGCCCACAAGGCTATAATGAGGTTTCTAATCACAGCACCTGGTTGATGTCCAAGAAAGAAGCCTACGTTTTCATCCATACTGGGGCATAATAACGCCCTCCTCATGGTCTCAGTGGAAACCACCAGTGGAGCCTGGACTTACACCACCACCTGGTGGTAACAAGAATAGTACCAAAATTGGCCACATGGAAAGTCAAAATTTTCAAAATGTTCCTCTGGCTGTGAGATAATTCCCCTTCTCTGTTGTGTTCATTAAAGCCACTTGGAAAGAAATAATGAAGCAGCACTATGCATCCTAGCCAGGAAGGCATCAAAAAGGCTTATTGTAGAGCCAGAACTCCCAACCTAGCTCAACTATAAAGAGCTCTCACCTTCATCAGGTGTAAATGGAGGCCTAGTGAGAAATCTGGACTTCTATCCTCATCTGAAAATAATTAGGCAATTCCCTCCATCACATCTAAGTGAGACTGCAGTGGGGTCAGAGAGAGCCAACTAAAATAGGAGTAGAATCCAGTCTTATAACTTAATATCCATAATGTCTAGGTTTTAATTTTTAATAAATTACTCCTCCTAACAAGAATCAGGAAAACCTCAAACTGAATGAGAAAAAATAGTTAATCAACAGATGTCAACACAGATATGAGAGATGTTAGAATTATTTAACAAATATTTTACCACTGCCATTAAAAAATACTTCAACATGCAATTACTAACACATTTGAACAAATGGAAAAAAAATCAGCAAAGACATAGAAGATATGAGTAAGAAACAAAGGAAAAATTTTGAACTTAAAAATTCAATAATTGAAAAGCTCAACAGAAGGGCTCAGCAGCAGGGTAGAGAGAACAGAATCCAAAACCCAGTAAATATTGAAAAAATAAAGTAAGAAGAGCCTCAGGCACTTTTGGGACTACAAAAAAAAAGGTCTAACATTCACATCATTGGAATTCTAAAAGGAGAGGAGAAAAGAGGCAGAACAAAAATGTACTGAAAAATGGATGAAAACTTCCCACATTTTGCAAAAGACATAAAACTTCAGATTTAAGAAGCTAAATGAATGCAAAACAAGATAATCTTAAATAAGTCCATGACAAGTTATATCATATTCAAACTTCTGTAAACTAAAGAAAAAAAATAAATCTTGAAATCTATAGAGAGAAACAGCACCTTACCTGTGAGAGCAAATAATTTGAAGGACAGTGAATTTCTTATCAGAAATGATGGAGGCCAAAAGAAAGTGTCATAGTCTTTTAAGTCCTGAAAGGAAAACAAAAACAAAAAGAAAAATAAAACACAACAATCATGTACATCCACAATTCTATATCTACCAACAATATTCTTCAGGAGCAAAAGGGAAATCAAGATATTCTTAGATTAAGGAAAAGTCCCTTTCCTTATGGATTGTGGCAAAGTTCCTTTTGCCATATAACTTAACATATTCTTAGATTTTTAAAAAATAGCTAAAGGAGAAAGTCTCTAAGCAAAAAATTATATAACGAGAGATCTTGTAACATTAGAAAGGATGGAAGAACATAGTAGGCAAATACAATTGAGTTTTATTCTTTTTGAGTTTTCTAAATTATATTTGACATTTGAAGTCAAAATTATAACACTGACTGATAATATTCAAAATGTAAATACAGGAAATATTTAAAACAGTTATAAAGAGGAGGATAAGTAAGATTTCTAGATGTCACCAAAACATGTAAAATGATGTCACTATTAGAAAAACTATATAAACATAATACAATACCTTGGTCAACCATTAAAATAAGTTATAAAAACATTTTATAACTTATTACTTATTTTAAATACTTATTACTTATTTTAAAATAAGTTATGTCTTATAACTTATTTTTAAACATTATAGATAGAACCTAGCACCTCTAGAATAGTGACAGGAGGAGTTCCATAGACCCTGTACTCAGAAAAACAATCACAATTGGCGAATATCATTTTTTAAAAAATATATTTTTAAAAAAAAATTAAAATCTATAAAATTGAGTGCACATAATAAAGAATCACTTATTTTTTAGAAAAACTATTATATAAAGAACAGCAAGAGCTGGGCACAGTGGCTCATGCCTCTAATCCCATTGTTTTGGGAGGTTGAAGCAGAAGGATTATTTGAAGCCAGAAGTTTAAGAGCATCCTGGGCAGCACAACAAGATCACATCCAAACAAAAAAATATATACAGAAATGGTGGTGCACGCTTGGTAGTAGTTTCATCTACTTAGGAGACTGAGGTGGGAGGATTGCTTGAGCCCAGGATTTTGAGGCTACAGTGAGCTATGATCATGCCATTGCACTTCAGCCTGAGCAACAGAGACCCTGTCTCCAAAAAACAAACATACGGCTGGGTGCAATGGCTCACGTCTATAATCCCAGCACTTTGGGTGGCCGAGGTGGATGGATCACAAGTTCAGGAGCTTGAGACCAGCCTGGCTAATATGGTGAAACCCTGTCTCTACTAAAAATACAAAAATTAGCCAGGCGTGGTGTTGGGCGCTTGTAGTCCCAGCTACTTGGGAAGCTGAGGCAGGAGAATTGCTTGAACCCAGGAGGTGGAGGTTGCAGTGAGCGGAGATCATGCCACTGCACTGTGGCCTGGGTGACAGAGGGAGTCTCTCTCTCTCTCTCTCTCTCTCTCTCTCTCTATATATATATATATATATATATATATGACAATTTTTTTCTAAGTGTTTTTTTCTATTTGATGCTATTAAAAATGAAACTGATTTTTAAATTTTATTTTCAGATTTGTATTGCTAAGATATAGAAATTTATGAATTTTAAATATTGATCTTTCATATATATACACACACACATATATATATTATATATATAGTAAAAGTCCTTGACATGTGTGTAAAGACTCATTCTTTTCTACCTCTCTAGCTCTACATAATAAACATTTTAAGCCACATAGGTAGAATGAAGAAGGCATGGTTCCGTCTTTCACCTGCTACCAGGTTTGGGCTACAGTTTCTTCCCAGGAAAGCCTGGTCATTAGCATTTGTCCTCTACCACCAGCCCCTGTCACATACATCAGCTCTGTTTTGCAGAAGTTTTATTCCAGGTAAGAAAGCTAAGAGTACCAGGCCTCTATTTCTTCCTTTGAGTATCCTCTCATTGGGTGGAATATAGATCCTATGTTCAGCAGGTAAGAAACACTGGACCCCATTTTCATGGTCCTCAGTTGTTCAGAGGTGAAACTGGTAAGCAGGAAGAGACAAGATGAGAACACCAGTTGTCACCACCACACCCAGTGCCCTATTCTGAAAGCAAAAGTGTTATAGTAAGAGGATGCTCTCTACCTAAGATCAACAAGAGGAAAATAATATTTACTCTTGCCGCCTTTTAAAAACAATGTGGTAGAAAATCTGGTGAGGACAACAAAGCAAGTACTAAAATGCGCCTAGATTAAAAAGAAAGAAATACAAATATCTCTCTTGCAGATGAAATAATTCTGTATGGAGAAAATCTTCAGGAGTCTACTATACTAATATAAAAAATAATAAAGAAATTCAGTAAAGTTTCTGAATGAAAGATCAATATTTAAAATTCATAAATTTCTACATCTTAGCAATACAAACCTGAAAATAAAATTTAAAAATCAGTTTCATTTTTAATAGCATCAAATAGAAAAAAACACTTAGAAATAAATTTAACAAATAAGTGAAAGACTTGTAATCTGAAAGCAACAAAATATTGTTGAGATTATTTAAAACCTAAATAAACAGACATTCCATACATATTGATTAGAAGATTTAATATGGTTAAGAGAGAAATATCTCCAAAATTGATTTACAAATTCAACAATATCTCTATAAAATTCCCAGCTACTTTTGTGAACAAATTGTAAGATGATGCAAAAGTAATATATAAATGTGAATAATCCATAATATTCAAAAATTATGATAAAGATGCGATATCACCAAGATGACAGAGTAGGAGATATCAGCTTTCATCCCACCACAAAAAAAATAGAAATAAAAAACAGATAGTTATTTACAAATCAAAATAGGCCAGAGAGGGCTCAAGGGCCCATTAGAAAATCTGCAGCAACACAGTGGAACAAAAAAAAAAGAAAGAAAGAAAAGATGGAGAATATCCACATAGAAAGGATCTCTAGTGATACTGACATACGTAAGACACCAGATGATGACTAAGTGGGAATAAGAAAGATGGAAGCTATTGGTATCAGCCATGTGATGGGAGCCACCATGCTCCCCAGCCACCTGCTACACAGAGGACACTGGCATCTCTTGTCACTGAGGTAACCAACAGCTAATCCTGCCAGGAAATCCTAGAGAAGAAAACATTGCTGCACACCCATATTCCCCAAAGAAACATCTGCTTGGGAAAGGAGCCACTACCTAGCCCAACTCTTCATGTACCCCAACCCTGTATACATGGCTGCTCTCTGAGTCTCCAAAGTACAGACCCATGCTCAGTGGCAACACTGGACGGATCCACGTTTCAGATATCAGAGCCAATAGCAGAGCAAGCTAGTTTTCACTCTGGGCCATGGAGCCAAGCACTTACTGTGGGCACCAGCTCTGCTGCTATGGAGAGCTAGGCACCATATGCCCATGCTCTGGGGCACCAGCTCTACTGCTATGGAGGGCTGGAACCTGCCGTAATCCCAGAGTCACTCTACCCTGTGCATTCCTGTGCTCTCATGCTTGGTTTTTCAGATAATTCACAAGAATATGTACCTTGCATACTGTTACCAAAATGGAGGCAGGGGGTGCCTTCATCATGGGCACCAGTTCCCCAAATCTCAGAGCTATAGCCCCTCCGTGTGTGCCCATGCTTCAGGCCTTAGCACCATGGTCACTCCATAAACACCACCCATGAAATACCAGTGCCACAACCACTGCAAGCAAGCCTATAAGCCATACCCAGTGCCAATAAAAATTTCTTCACCCACAATTTTTCTGGTTGGAGATAGAGATATTGGGAAGATCTTTGCCAACAAAGAACCAGTGATCCTTCCCACCGTTGTAGATATCCACAGCACTAAACACTGAAGATGCCTATAATCTTCATCAACATGGACCTCAGCTTACAAAGCCACACAGATAATACAAACCTGGCACTATTACTGGTTCTAGAATCACTACGCCCCAATAAGCAATCAACCTTGCACTCCTTAAAGTCTTTTCACAATGAACCTAGCCCATAAAGTCTGCAAGAGGTGACTACTCTGCCAAATGCATAAATATAAATGTAAGGCAACAAGAAACATTTAAAAAGAGGACACATAATGCCACCAAAAGTACAAAATAATCTCTCCATAGCTGACAGCAAAGAAATGGAGACATACAAATTTCCTGTCAAAGAATTAAAAATAATTGTTTTAAGGAAGCTCAGTGAAACTGAAGAAAATACAGAGAATTTCAATGAATTCAGGATATCAATCAATGCCTGAAGTGAAAAATTTACCAGAGAGATTGGAAATTTTTTTTAATTCTTCAGTTCAAAAATATAATGAATGAAATGAAAAATACAGTAGAGAACATCAACAGCAGAATGATCAATCTTTCAACTTGAGGACAGGTTATTTGAAAATGCATAGTAAGAACAGAAAAAAGAAATAAGAATAAAAAGGAATAAAGGAAGATCACAGGATTTACAGAACAGTATCAAAAGAGCTAATATTTGAGTTGCAGAAAGTCAAAAAAGAGAAGAGACAATGGAATAGCAAGTTTATTTAAAGAATTTAAAAGCAGAATCCTTTTCAAATCTGGGAAAAGATCTAAGTGTCCACATACATGAAGGTTAAAGGTCTCTAGCCAAATTTAACCAAAACAAGACTACATTGCCATAATCAGACTTCAAAAATAAAATACAATGTGAGGATCCTGAAAGCAGCAAGAAAATAGAAGTAAATTATAAACATGGGAATTTCAGAAGACTATCGTAAGATTTCTCATCAGAAAGCTTATAGGCCAAGAGACAGTGTGATGATATATTCAACATGCCAAAAAACAAACTACCAACGAATAATTTTGTAACTAGAAAAGCTGTCCCTCAGAAATTAAAGATACATAAAACAAAAGCTGAAGGAGTTCATTACCACCAGACTTGTCTTCCAACAAATACTAACAAATTATTCAAGCTAAAAGAAAAGGTTGCTAATTGGTAATAGAAAAACATTTGAAAGTATAAAACTTACTGGTAAAAGAAAATACACTAACAAATTTAGAACACTCTAATACTTTAATGGTGGCATGAAAACTATCTCTTTAGTATAAAGGTTAAAAGACAAATCTATTAAAAATAATAAATGGTAATTTTCCCAATACAAAGAAAAGATAAATGTTTGAGGGGAAGGATATAGTGATTACCCATCCACCACGTGAGGACATGGCAACAAGGAGCCATCTATAAGGTAGAGAGTAAAACCCTACTGGAAACAAATTTCTGCTATGCCTTCACCTTGGACTTCCCAGCTACCATAACTATGAGAAATAAATGTCTGTTGTTTATAAAATACCCAGCCTAAGATATTTTCTTATACCAGCCCAAAAGGACTAAGAAGGGAATGTAAAGCAAAAATGCATCATGTTTATTATGCAATCAAAATTAAGTTATTATCAGCTTAAAATAACCTGTTATAAGATATTTTATCCAAGCCACATGGTCACCACAAAACCAAAACCTACAGTAAATACACAAAAGATAAACAGTAAGGAATCAGTGAATTCTACTAGAGAAAATAATCTAATCACAAAGAAAACCATCGAGAGGGAAAGAAGGAAACAAAGGTCCTACACAACAACCAGAAAACAATTAACAAAGTAGCAGTTGTAAGTCCTTACCTATCAAATATTACCTTGAATGTTAATGGATTAAAATTTCCAATTAAAAAACAGTGGCTGAATAAATGGAAAAAATAAAGGTAAAGCAAAGAAAGCAAAGCAAAACAAAACAAAAGAAGTGACTCACTTGCTGCCTACAAGAGACTCACTTCACCTTTAAGGACACACAAAGACTGAAGTGAAAGAATGCAAAATGATATTCGTTGCAAATTAAAATAAAAAAGAACATGGCTAGCTACAGTTCGACAAAATGGACTTTAGGCCAACAACTGTACTAAGGGAAAAAAGAGGCCATTATATAATGATAATGAAATAAATTCTTGAAAACTATATAACAAATGTAAATATATATGCACTCAATATTGGAGGAGCTAAATATATAAAGCAGATATTAATAGAACTGAAGAAAAAGATAGACTGTGATAAAATAGTAGTGTGGGGCTTCAGAACTTAACTTCCAATAGTGGACAGATGATCCAGAGAAAAAATTAATATGCAAAGATTTGAATTGAACTGCATTCTAGGCAAAATGGGCTTAATAGAAATATACAGAACATATCATCCAATAGCAGCAAAACAAACATTCTTCTCAAGCACACATGGAACGATCTCTGTGGCAGATCATATGTTAGGCCACAAAATATCTTTTAACAAATTGAAGAAGACTAATAGTATATTAAGTATTTTTTGATAACTGAACTGAAATTAGAAATCAATAATAGAAGAAAATTTGAAAAAGTCATAAATGTGGAAATTAAACATGCTTCTAAAGAACCAATAGGTCAGATAGGAAATTAAAGGGAAATTTTAAAATACCTCAAGACAAATGAAAATGGAAACATAGCATAGCAAAACTTACAGAATGCTGCAAAAGCAGTCTTAAGATGGAACTTTACAACAATAAATGTCTACATAAAAAAGAAAATTCCCAAATAAAATCCTAATATTATCCCTCAAGAAACCAGAAACTAGAAAAAATACTATAGTAAGCCAAAAGTTAATAGAAGAAAGGGAATAATAAAGATCAGAGCACTGATAAATAAAATAGAGAACAGAAAAACAATGGAGAGGATTAAGAAAATGAAAAGTTGGGTTTTTTCCTGAAAAGATAAATAAAATCCACCTAACTTTAGCTAGATTAAGAAAATAAGAGAAAAGAACAGAAAGGAAAGAGGACACATTACAACTAATATAACAGAAATAAAAGAATAAGAGACTACTATGAATAATTATATGCCAATGAATTGGATAATCTGTAATAAATAGTTAAATTTTAAACACATACAATCTAACAAGACTAAGTCAAGAAAACATAAAAAATCTGAACAGACCAATAACAAGTAAAGACATTGAAGAACTAATCAAACATCTCCAAGCAAAGAAAATCGTAGTACTAGACAGCTTCACTGCTGAATTCTACCAAACATTTAAAATCAGTTAAAGACAATTATTTTCACTCTTCCAAAAAAGTTAGAGGAAAGAACATTTCCAAATTCATGTTATGAGGTGAGCATTACTCTAATATCAAAACCATAAAAAGATGCTACAAGAAAAGTACAGGCAAATATTCCCAATGAACAAAAATGCAAAAATCCTCAACAACAACAACAAAATTAGCAAACTGAATTCAGCAGCTCAGTAAAAAAATCATACACAATGATCAAGTGGAATTTATCCCTGTGATAGAGGATTTTTTTAACATATACAAATCAATAAAATATGATATGCCATATTAACAGAATCAAAGATAAACATCATGAAAATCTCAATATATGCAGAAAATTCATTATTTTATGAAAAAACTCTCAACCAATTAGAATTAGAAGGAATGGACTTAATTATTATAAAGTCTATATACAACAATCCCATAGCTAACCATATTCATCAGTGAAAAATAAAATTTTTTCTTTAAGATCAACATGATAAACATGCCTACTCACCACTTCTATTCATCATAGTACTGGAATTGCTAGTCAGAGTAATTAAGCAAGAGGAAGAGAAAAAGGCATCTAAATTAGGAAAACAAAAGAAGTTAAATTGTATCTATTTGGCAGAGGTCAAAATCTTATATATAGAAAACCCTAAAGACTACCAAAACTCATTATAACTAATAGACAAATTCAGTAAATTTGCAGAATACAAAATCAAGAGAAAAATCAGTAAGCTTTCTATAAACTGGACAATGAAGTGTCCAAAAATTCAAGAAAATAATCCATTCTCAAAATGTACAAAACTATAAAATACTTAGAAATATACTCACTTAAGGGAGTGAAACATATATACACTGAAAACAATAAAACATTGATGAAAGAAATTGAAGACACAAATAAATGGAAAGGTATTCCATGTTCATAGGTAAGAAAAATTTGTGTTGTTAAAATGCCCATACCACCCAAGACAATTCGAGGTTCAGTGGAGTTCTAATCAAAATCCCAATGACATTTTTCACTGAAACTGAAAAAAAAAAAATCTGAAATTCATGTGGAACCACAAAAGGCCCAGAATAGATAAAGCAATCTTGTGCCAAAGGAACAAGGCTGGGGCTACCATACTACATGATTTGAAGATCTAGTATGCAGCTATAGTAATCAAAACCTAGTACTAGCATAAAAACGGACTTTAAGACCAATAAAACAGAATAGAGGTCCAGAAATAAATCCATGCATTTATAGTCCATAATTTTTGACAGAGATGCCAAGAACATACAAGGGGGAAAGAAAAATCTCTTTAATAGAGAGTGCTGGAAAAACTGGATATCCACATGTAGAAGAATGAAATTAGATGCTAATATCAGACTATATGCAAAAATCAACTCCAAATGAATTAAAGCCTTAAACATAAGACTTGAAACTGTGAAATTACTAAAAGAAAACATAGAGGAAGAGCTCCATGACATTGTACTGGGCAATAAGCTTTTGTTTTTGGAGAGGAACCCAAAAGCACAGGCAACACAATCAAAAATAAACAAATAGGATTACATCCAGCTTAAAAGGTTCTGTGTAGCAGAGGAAACAGCCAACAGAATGAAGAGACAATATATGGAATAGGATAATGTATTTGCAAACGATACATCTGATAATGGGTTAATATGCAAAATACATAAAGATTTCAAACAAGTCAATAGTTAGAAAACAAGTAACCCAATTAAAAAATGGTCAGAAAACTGTATAGACATTTCTCAAAAGAAGACATGCAAATTGTCAACAAGTATGTGACAAAAGGGAAATGCACACCAAAACCACAATGAGGCATTTTCTCACACATATTAGAATTCCTATTATCAAAAAGAAAAATAATAAGCATGGAAAAAATGTTTAGAAAGGGTAACATTTGTACACTGTTGGAGGGAAAATAAATTAGTATAGCCATTATACTACATATTGAAAAACAGTATGTAGGTTCTTCAGAAAATTAAAAATAGAATTATCATATGATCCAGCAATCCTACTACTGAGTACATATTCAAAGGAAATGAATTGCGTATATCAAAGAGACATCTGCACTTGTGAAACATGCAGATGTTCATTGCAGCATTATTCATAATAGCAAAACATGGAATCAACTTCAGTCTCCAGCAGCAGATAATGAGAAAGTGAAAATGTTATGTATATAAACAGTGGAAAACTATTCAGTCTGATAAAAAGTAAGAAATCTTTTCATTTTTAACAACATGGATAAACCTGGAGAAAATTATGCTAAGCAAAATAATCAGGCACAGAAAGACAAATACTCCATGATCTCATTTATAAATAGAGCATAAAAAAGTCAGACTCAGGACCAGAGAGTAAGATTGAATTACTAGAGTCTAGCTTGTGGGGAAAATAAGTAGATGTTGGTTAAAGGACACAAAATTTCTGTTAAGCAGGATGAATAAGTTCAGGAGATGTATTACACATAATAGTGACTACAGTTAAGAACGATATACTGTACATTTGAAAATTGCTTACAGAGTAGATCCTATTTTATTATTATTTATTTAATTATTTATTTAGAGACAGGGCCTTACTTGGTCACCCAGGCTGGAGCACAGTGGCATTATCACAGCTCACTGCAGCCTTGACCTCCTGGGTTCAAGTGATCCTCTCACTTCAGCCTATTGAGTAGCTGGGACTGCAAGCACATGCCACCACACCCAGCTAATCAAAAAAAAAAAATCTTTTGTACAGATAGGGTCTTCCTATGCTGCCCAGGCTGGTCTCAAACTCCTGGGCTCAAGCAATCCTCCTGCCTCAACCTCCGAAAGTGCTGGAATTACCGACCTAAGCCACCATGCCCTGCCTGGAGTAGATTTTAAATGTTCTCACCACATACAAAAATGATAACTACCTAATGATAGGTAATACATATGTTAAATGTCTTGATTTAGCCATTTCATATTTATGTATATTTTAAAACATCATCTTGTACATGATAAATATATATAACTTTTACCTATAAAAAAGCAAAAAAAAATTATAAAGATCTAAATTTCTAGATTCATACTTTCTGTTTTCAAAACTTAACCCAAGTCTCCTGCAATCAATACAGTGTGATACTGGCAATAGGATAGATATAAAGATTAACAGGAAAAACAATCAAGGTTTATAAATAAATCCTTACATTTATGTTCAATTGACTTTTTATAAATAGTACTGGAACAATTGGATATCCATATGCAAAATAATAAAGTGTCACTTTCCTCACTCTCTAAATAAACATTGATTCTAAATAAATCTAAACCTAAATACCAACGCAAAATCTATGAAAATTTAAAATAAATATAATATCTCTGTGACATGTCAAGCAAACTCCTCCTAGATATCAAATCCAAACCACAAGTAGCAAAAAATGAAAATAAATAAACTTGGCTTAACTGAAATGAAAACCTTTTGTGCTACAAACAATACCATCAACAATTTGAAAATACAATTCACAGAATTTGCAATTCATATAAGAGATTTATTTCCAGAATATATAAAGATACTTACACTAAATTTTAATTCAAATAACACAATTACAAAATGGACAAGGGATCTTCATAGAATTCTTTACAAGTATATATATATATATATATATATATATCCAGTAAACACCTACAAAGGTGCTGAACACTATTATTCATTAGGGAAATGCAAATCAAAACCACCATTGGATGCAATGCTGGTTCAGTATTCAAAATCAATTAATGCGATTCATCATATAAGTGATAAAAAAAACCATATGATCATAAAAAAAGGTTCAGAAAAACCACTTGACAAATTCAACACTGATTCTTGACAAAATTTTTCAAAAATAGAAACAGAGGGGTCTAATAAAGGAAATCTACCAAAAAGAAAAAAAAAAAAACCCTATAGCTAACACATTTTGTTTAGCTAGGCTGATTGCTTTCTCTTAAGGTTGGAAATAAAGCAGTCTGTTCTCACAATCTTATTCCATATAGTATTGGAATTTCTAACCAGTGAAATATGGAGAGAAAAAGTATAAATATCATATACATCAGAAGGAAATGTAACTATCCCTTCTTGCATATGGCATGATAGTCTACATAAAAAAAAAAAGAATCAAACAAAACATCCTAAAAGTGAGCTCAGGAAGTTTGAAAGATAAGAGAGAACACAAAAACTCAATTATATTTCTTTCTACTAACAATGAACAAGTAAGGAATAAAATTTAAAATACAATATCATTTATAATTGCACAAAAGATGGAATATTTAAGTTTAAATCTAAAAAAGAAGATTCATGGTTTGTATGCTGAAAACTATAAAATAAGTCAAGAAAATTTTTTAATGGAGAGCGATAAAATGGACTGCAAATCTCAACATAGTAAATAATTCAATTCTCCCCCTATTGATATATAGACTAAGCAAGATTCCCAACTCAACAAAAATATTTGCAAATATAGAAAATATTATTCTAAAAATTGTATAAAAAACAATAGAGCTAAAATAGTGTTTTTACAAATGAAGAATAATGTGGAAAAATAATTCTAGATGTCAAGATTTAGCATATAGCCATAGTGGTTTCCAGGTTTAACATATAGCCATATTAGTCAAGTCCGTGTGGTATTGGCAGAGGAATAAATATATGGAACAATACAGGAACTAGATAACCAAGAAACAGACCCACACAAATAACGTGGAACTGATACTTCACAAAGTTGACAAAGCAATGCAGTGGAAAAAAGATAGCTTTTTCAAAAATGGTGCTGGAGCAATTAGACATCCATAATAAATTAAAAAAATAAAAATAAAAGTTAACCTCGACTTAAGTCTCACACTATGAAATTTAACTCAGAATAGATCATGGACTTAAATGTGGAAAGTAAAGTAATACTTGTTTAAATAAATTACACATAGAAGAAAATGTTTAGGATCCATGATTAAACAACCAAAAACATGATTCATAAAAGGAAAACTGATAAATTGGACTTCATAAAAAATAAAAAAAATGCTCTCTGAAATACCTTGTCACGATGAATAGAAGGAAAACTACACACTGGGAAAAAAAATTTGTGCAGTTGTATTGCCAAAGAGCTAGTATCTGAAATAGATCAAGAACTTTCAAAACTCAACAATATAAAACGAACAAACAAGCGAACAATCCAACTGGAAAATCACCAAAAGACATGAGCAGATATTTCACTGAAGAAGATGTACAGACAGCAAATAAGCACATAAAAAATGTTCAACATCATTAGTCAAAAGGTAAATAGAAATTAAAACCACAAAAAGATATCACTACACACCTATCAGAATGACCAAATAGATAGACAGATAGATTGATGATAAACAGATAACTGATAGATAGATGTAGATATAGTGATAACATCTGTAATACTATGATATCATAATAGACATGTATTTTTTCTTTATCCCTAGTTCCTGGCACAGAGCTCCTAAAATCCCTGGAATTTCTGAGTAATAGGTATAAGTAAAACATATTTTGCTATTCACAGTAAGCCCCTTTCAAATATTCTTGAGCCTACGCAAATGAAGTGACTCTTGATGGGCCTCTAGATAGCTTCAGGATGAGGCCTGGTTGCCAGAGGAAGCAACTATGTGATCCAGAGTTGGAATTTTCAGCCCCATTCATCTAACATCTGGGGAGGGGTGAGGGACCGGAGATTGAACTAATCACTAATAGTAAATGATTCAATCACTAATGTCTACATAAAAGAATCTTCATTAAAACTCTAATTTTGTATTATGGTCTTTATAATAAACCACTAAATATGAATAAATGTTTTCCTGAGTTTTGCAAGCCATTCTAGGAAATTATCAAGCCTGTGGAAGGGATTTTGTGACTACCCAAATATATGCTTGGTTGGTCAGAAGTATGGATGGACCAGGCTTGCAATTGGAATGTTTACTGAGGGTAATCTTGTGGAGCTGAGTCCTTAACCTGTGGAGTCTATGTTAACTCTAGGTAGGTAGTTTAAGATTGAATTGAATTGAATTATTGGACTCAATAGAATCACCCAGTTGATGTGTCAAAAGTTGGAGAATTGGTTGCAGGTGAGAAATTTAAAAAACACACTTTTGATTCAGAAGTATTGGAAATAGAGGTAGAAGAACTGTTTTTTTGTTGCTGTTGCTTTGGGTTTTTTTTGTTGTTGTTGCTGTTGTTGTTGTTTTTTACACCAAATGTTGGCAAGGATGCAAAGAAAGTAGCTCACTCATACTTTTCTAGTGTCAAATAAAATGGCATGGCCAATCTGGAAATACTTTGGCATTAAAAAAAAAATCTAAACTAAACATGAAACTACCATATGACTTCAGTAGTTGCAACCTTGTGCATTTATCCCAAAGAAATGAACATGTACTTTACATGCACACAAGCACACACACTCACACACACAAACTATATAAGAATATTAATAGCAGCTTTATTTGTAATTGCAAAAAAAATGGTGAAAAAGGATGCCTTTCAATGGGTGAATGGTTAAACTATGATACATTTACATTTATACCATAGGATACCAGTAAGAAATTTAAAAAAGATGAACTACAGGTATATGCAACAATCTGCTTGAACCTTCAGAGAATTTTGGCGAATCAAATAAATTCCATTGGCTATATACTATATGACATTTATATGACATTCCATCTGTTGATTTTCATAAGAATAGACTGGAAGAGCACAATATTCTTCTGTTCATTTTATTATGATCTCTGTTTACAGATAGTATTGCCTTGAGGAGGAACATGGTTAGCTAGGCATCCTTGAAATCACTGAGTGCCTGATGTTGTTCAGGAAAAAAATAATCAAAGAGAAGTAAGTGAAACAGTAGTTAGCTCAGTCATTTTGATCAGACAGAACAGGAGTTTAAGTTTCTGCTTTTCACTGCTCTCCACTATTTCCAATGCCCCCATTTCATACACACACACACACCCCTTTCATATCTGCTATGCTTAGTAAGAGATACTCTCCTGGTTGATATAACTCAGATATGAAAATGTACTTGTAGTGAATTTGTATAAGTTTATGTTGTCTTGGCTTCAATTTAAATATGTCTGGCTTTCTCGTGCCAGAAACGGGTTCAGTCATGCTTCACATAGTTTTCAGTTCTACACTCCTTCCACTTCCTCAGTGTGGTCAATCCAGATATCTACCTTATACAACTTCCTCCTGGTGACCAACTCACTGCAGGACAACTGCTTATAGCCGACTTCACTGGTTCCAGTGACTCTCATACTCTGTATAGACTATGAAGACATGCCACAACAACTCTCAGTAACAGCGTGACCTACTGGAACTCATGACTGCTTGCTTTAAACCACAATTAAAACTCCCTATAGGAAACCTGTTTGCAAAACACCCTGGACCCAATAAAGTGTCCCTTTCTCTCTGTACATGTTCCCTGACCTCCGTGTGTTTGGGGCCTCCTGAGATGGTGTGTAGCTCCTGGAATTTGGAAGTATTAAAATCTTTATTTCCATCTTGTGTTTCTTCTATTCATAGGAGGGATGTTCTCCATCTTAAAAATCCTAAATCAAAACTATGTAATCAAACAAGGGGCTCACTTAAAAAAAAATCAATTATCAAAATGGCTCAAAAACCAAGTGTGTGTTTCTTCAAGGTAAAGTTTTCTCTTAAACTTAGAATAATTTTTCCTAAAGTCTACTTAATGTAAGCCTATGTAATAAAATGTTTGTGTTAAAAAGTTTATTGAAGAAAATACTGACATAGAACTCAGTAAGTTTCTGTCAATCTGCTAAACACTTTAATAATGTTATTCTCATACCAAATCTATGAGGTAGGCCCTATTTTATCCTCATTTTATAAATGAGAAAATTGATGCAGAGGGAAGTTAAGTAACTTATCCAAGTCTTTCAAGTAGTGAGATGTAGAAATGAGATTTTATCCAGGTTGTCAGGCTTCATTATCTGTTCCTTAAACCACTTCATTAAATTGATTGGAAATTCACTGTGGGTAATAAGGAGACTAATATATCTGTCCTTTATCATATTTAGTTGCTTTAAATTTAAAAATTCTAAAAACAATATCCACCAAAAAATTTTATTAGATTCCAAAATACTGTTACGTGGTACATACAATGACTCATATTTTGGCTTAGAGATTGTCCTCCTTATAATTTCATATCAATAATAACAGTACAGCAACAGTTCATCATCGAGTACCTATTATATGCAAAACATGTTCTAGACACATCACATACACTATCTCTTTAATCTCCATCATAAATGCATGAGGTAATTATTAATATCTCTATTTTATCTCTTAGTAAATTGAGATGAAATAAATGTATCTGGAAATTAAACCCAATTCTGCCTTATTTCAAAGCTCACATGCTTTTCTTTATAATACATGCATTAAACCTTCCACAAGCAATGATTCTGTTGGTTCTACTTTGTTATTTGAAAAACTAGAAGCAGAAAATATTCACAAACATTTTTCATTTTTGAATAATCTCTTTATATCTTATTTTGAATAAGGCCTACCAATAGTTCTTGCAATTAAATCTACATACTTCTGATCAGAAAAAAAGGTATATATTTCATTTGTTACTATGTGGAGGCAAAAGTGACTCCATCTTTGATGTTAATCTACCATGTTGGTTTCTGATGAATCTCAGTCCTGGGATTGCCACCTATTTGCCCCTAGTGTAAGAACATGTAGTTACCATAAATCTTGGCCTTAGATTATAGTAACTGTGATGTTATCACAAAAATTACAGTGACATGCATAACATTCTTGCCTGTTCTGGAGAGTTTCCTTGAATTGTCTCTATAAAAAATATACACTCTTCCCTATGGTATATAAGTCCTGGGTCTAGAGGACAATGGTGCAGAAATTTATCTGTCTTACTGCCACCTAAGACTACACACCTTTCTATAAGTTCCCCAGTAGATCACCCTATACTGAAAAACTAAATTTGTCTCTCTCATTCTGTGATTTCTCAGCTTCTTCTGTGTTTGAGTGTCATTTTGTATATACTGCCTTTTCATGGGAGAGTTAGTGAGCTAGTCGAAGGAGTCCAAGAACCGAAATATGGGCAAAGGGAAGCACACATTAGCAGGGAGAATCCTGAGGTGGCCCTCCTTATCCATGTGAGGTGTTCTTTTCTATCCACTACACGCCTGTGGATCACCACATGAGTATAGTAGAAAGTTGTATGACCCACTGAGGTAAGGAAGATCACCAGGTTATGGCAACAGTGGGTTGGCCACCGTCATGTGCTGTGGGAGTGACCACAGAGGCACAGTTTGTTGCTCAGGTAATGATATGAAAACTAGCAGAAGAATTACAGTTAGAAAAGGATATGAGTACCTCTATGTCTGTATTTGTTTCTAGTCATGGATAAGCTCAAAACTCAGGAGATGCAGTTAGAAACCCTTGCCTGCCACTCCACTTTGTATGTCTGAGAGAAAGGAAATAGTGCTGGCTGAAAATGTGAGCTATCCTTGCTAAACTGACCTGAGATGCTAAGATGTGAAATCTTTGGGAATCAGCTAGTGAGTCAGATGGAGACAGAAGTTATCTTGCAGGACTGGGATAATTATCCTCCCCTTTTGAGAGCAAGACCACTAGTGTAGTGGAAAACAAAAGCCCAGCACATGCAGCTGGGCAATAATAGATGACCTTTTCAGGAAACCTTAACTGTCCAAGAGAGCCTCAGCAGAATTTTTATTGGACATAAGAAAAACTTTTCAACAGCTGCTGAGAGGAAGCTTAGCCACACTGTTGGTGTGGCTGTGTGATAGTGATTGGAATGACATTTCCCCAGCAGGGAGTGAAGCTGAATAAAATGAGTAATATGACCACTCATCTTGCTTTGAGATAGCATTTACATCATGCTAGAACTCTCTAGGAAAATCATAGTCTTATGGACTCGGTTTTCCTGGCCATGAGAAAAGCTTGGCCCAAGAAAGGGGAATTATTTGGTCAGATGGTGGCATGACAATCTCTGGAGAAAGCACAGAGTGATTTAGGGAGTTGGACGTGTGTCAGGCCATCTATACCCAACAATTTGAAGGATGAGATAAGGCTGTGTTTACCATGAGCATGAAATTGTTGCAAGGTGCCCACTGGGAGTGGCATGGCCGCCTCCTATTCCACCTGAGCCCTCTCCTGAGACAAGATGTGTAGGACATGGGGGAAACTATAGCTGATCTTGAAGAAACTAAAAAGGGAAGAGTTAAAGTCGGTGGGTTACTAAAGGAAAAGGAAAAAAAAAGGGAGCCATGTCTGCCAGACTAAGAAAGCAAGGCCTAAATGTCCCAGATAGGACTGCCAGGAAACAAATGTGGTATTATCTGATCTCAGCTGGGGTAGACAAAGAAATAATGATTGGCAACCCCATGCTTTATTAGTGGGGCTTTGGAAAGACCTGACTCCTGATCAAGGATTCAGATACCTTCCCAGAACCCTGCCAGAGGAGGGAAAAGGAGAAAAAATAAACTCCACATAAGATAATTCCAATGGCTATGCCTCAGGAGTTGATGCCTCCCCACCCTACAGACTAGAAGTGTGGCCAAGGTCACCTCCCTGTATGAATAATAGGGGGTGACCAGAGGTCCTAAATGGAGCTCATAATCTATTAGTATCCAAAACCAAGCAGAGAACGTTAGCTTTAATGGATACGGGAGCAGAATGTACTTTAATTCATGGAAATTCAGAAAGTTGCCCTGGTAAGTCAGCAGCTATAGATGGTCCATAGTTGAAAAATCCGAGTGAAACAAACTCCTCTCCTCCTTAGTATTGAACAGAGTGCCCCCCACCCCCTAAGTCCCCATCCTGCTTACTATACTGTATTTAACCTATTCCAGAAAACATCTTGGGTATGGATGTCCTTTTAAGATGCACAACACAAACATCTGCGGGGAAATTCTACCTATAAGTTTGGGCTGTGAGATGTATTTTAAGAAGGGAAGCAAAATGGAATCTGTACAACTCCCTCCTGCACAACATATTGTTAGTGTGAAACAATTCCATCTTTCTGGTGGGATAGAAGAAATTACAACTATCATACAGGAACTGACCAAAGTAAATTTTCTTTGGCAAGCCCAGAGCCATTTCAATAGCCCTTTATGGAGGGAAGAAAAATCAGGTGCTAGCTGGGGCATGACAATGAACTACCGGAAACTAAATAATGTGGTTCCTGAGATATACGCCATTGTGCCTAATATAACTCAAGTGATAGAACAAATAATAGAGAATATAGGCATTTATCATGCAGTGTTTGATTTGACTAATGCCTCCTTCAGTGTTCCTTTACACCTTGACTGACAAGGGCAATTTGCTGTTATTTGGAATGGCCAACAATGAGCATTCCAAGTATTGTCTCTGGAATATCTACAGAGTCCCACTGTTTGTCATAAAATTATTGCTAAAGATTCAACTTTATGTCCAATGCCACCTGCTGATAAACAGTTTCATAACATTGATGATATTGTGCTAACCTCTGAAGGCTTGTCATTGCTACAGCAACACCTCAATGCATTGAGCACCCTACTTCAATCTAGAAAATGGGCCATCAACCCACAAAAGATATAAGGACAAGGACTGGCTATAAATTCTCTAGGGGTTACTTGGTTAGGTAAGACATACTGACTCAGGATTCTTTTGGTGCCGCTTCACCAGGTGGGTGCCTCTGCCTGGGCTTTCCTCAGCTCTAGGCTCCCCTCAGCTCTAGGCTCTCCACTGGGCTTGCTCTGCCCACTTGGCCCAGCGGGCTGAACTCAGCTTGTGCTACTAGCCTAGATCCCACGTGTATTAGTCCATTCTCATGCTGCTAATAAAGACATACAGAAGACTGGGTAATTCATAAGGGAAAGAAGTTTAATTGACTCACAGTTCAGCATGGCTGGGGAGGCCTCAGGAAACTCACAATCATGGTGGAAGGGGAAGCAAACACATCCTTCTTCACATGGTGGCAGCATGGAGAAGTGCTCAGCAAAGGTGGGGAAAAGCCCCTTGTAAAACCATCAGATCTTGTGACAACTCACTCACTATCACGAGAACAGCATGGAAGTAACCACCCCCATGATTCATTTACCTCCCACTGGGTCCCTCTCACAACATGTGGGGGGTATGGGAACTACAATTCAAGATGAGATTTGGGTGGGGATGCAGCCAAACCATATCACCACTCAGGCACAGGGACTCCATGCTCAGCGCATGGCTGAGCCCAGCTTGCCGCGGTTTTCACATTGGGTGCTGGAGTCTGGACAAGGAGGAGGCAGCAGCACCCAAAAACTTGGAGACAAGAGCAGCCGTGGAGCCCCAGGGAGTGTTACAACTCTTGCCCGGGGATTCTCGAAATTTGAGACCCCAGGAAGCATTACAGCTTATCTGTATTATAGCTTGTTCATGCTACAGCTCATTTGTGTTACAGCTCTTTTGTTCCTGCCGTCCACATGCTTTGGCAAACAAGGGTGTGTCACAGCTCATTTGGTCCTGCCACCCTGCTCTAGTCTGTGGCTCCTGGGCTGGCCTGGCCCTGCTGCTTCTGCTTTTCATCCTGTGGGACAGCTGCCAAGCACAGCAGAAGGCGGAAAGTTTACAGTGTTACAACTCCTTTCACACCCGCCATTTGTTGGGTTCCAGGTTCTTGTCCTGCATCCAAGAGGAATGAGGCCCATGGACACTGGAGAGTGAGCAAGGCGGAGAAGGGTTTTATTGAGCAACAGAAAAGCTCTCATTATAAGAGTGGACCCAAAGTGGATAGCCTTCTGTGTGAGAGGGGGCCTGAAAGCAGGTAGTCCAAACGTGTGACTGAGTCCAGGGTTTTCATGGGCTCAAAATGTGGGATTGTTTGCTGACTGGTCCATGGGTGGGCCTGGAAAAAGCACCATTTCATTGACTAAATGGCATCGAGGAAGTTCTCACTTCAGTCGTGGACTCACCCGGAACTAGCAGCTCAGTTTTCAGGCTTTAAGGTGTCTTTGGCTTGAAGGTTGGGTTTCACTACGGACCGTCCCTGTCTGCGTAGGAATTTGTCTGTCTCCTGCCGCTATCAATACCTTACCCTAGGAGCAGTCATTGAGAAAATACAATTTTTCATGTTTAAAACAGTTAAACAGGCCGGGCACCTGTAATCTCAGCACTTTGGGAGACCGAGGTGGGTGGATCATTTGATGTCAGGAGTTCGAAACCATCCTGGTCAACATGGTGAAACCCCTCCTCTACTAAAAATACAAAAATTAGCTGGACATGGTGGCAGGCACCTTTAGTCCCAGCTACTTGGGAGACTGAGGAAGGAGAATCACTTGAACCCGGGAGTCGGGGGTTGCAGTGAGCTGAGATTACACCACTGCACTTCAGCCTGGGTGACAGAGCAAGACTCTAAATAAAAAAAATGAAATGAAATAAAATAAAATAAAATAAAATAAAATAAAATAAAACAGTTAAACAGTTACAAAGTTTCCTAGGTCTTTTGGAATATTGGCCGGCTTTGATTCCATATTTAGCTCAATGTTTGTATCACTTATACAAGAAGGAATCTAGTTGGTGCTTGGATAAAGAACAGGAGGAAGCCTTTGAGAAGGCTGAAATACTAGCAGCTTAGACAGATTTAGGTTTCCCTCTTCCTGGGATACCAATGTCTTTGGATGGGATCATAATCTCTGAGGAAATCAGTTGGGACCTCTGGCACGTCCAGCATAGGAAAGCAGTTCACCCTTCACTACTATGGACGAGTGCTTAAACCTACCATGGGTCCTGGGACTATACAAGTTTGTAACTGATGTTTTGCTGGTAATAGTGAGAACAGGCCTCCCTATTAAAGGCTGGATAAAAGGTTTGTTTATCAGGCCTATACTGGGTATTCCCTAGGCCTCCACTTTACAAGGGTGTCATGCATACATGCAACAACATAGCACCCTCTCCATGAGTCCCTTGAGAGATGAACTGCATGCTATCTTAGGGCCAGTACTCTATGAGACCAGTGCTGCTTCTACTGTGGAAACCCCACAGAAGATACCTTTAATAAAATATAAAGGCACAGCCTCTATTCTTGTAAACATATAATTCTCAGATGGGTTGAGCTGAGATAATCCTGGTATATGGATGGCAGTAGCTGGCCAACCACAGACAGATACTATATTGTTTGAAATGGCAATGCAACAGAGCAGTTAATGGGCAGAACTCTGAACTGTATGGTCTGTTTGTACCCATACACAATGGCCTATAGTTTTCTGTACAGCCAGTTGGGCAGTATTTAAGGGTCTTACAGCTTGGCTTGCCCAGTGGACTCAAGATGATTGATATGTGCTTAAAAATCCCTGATGGAGAGCTGCCATTTGGAAAGACATTTGGGAGAGGCTACAAGAACCCACTGCTGATTGTGTATCATATTTTAACATACTGGTCAGATTCACCTCCCAGTAATATGAAGGAGATACCTTAGCAAAAATTAGACCACTACCGGCTGGGTGCAGTGGCTCACACCTGTAATCCCAGCACTTTGGGAGGTCGAAGTGAGTGGATCACGAGGTCAAGAGATCAAGACCATCCTGGCCAACATGGTGAAACCCCGTCTCTACTAAAAGTACAAAAATTAGCTGGGTGTGGTGGCGCGCACCTGAAATCCCAGCTACTCAGGAGGCTGAGGCAGGAGAATCGCTTGAATCTGGGAGGCAGAGGTTGCAGTGAGCCTATATCGTGCTTCTGCACTCCAGCCTGGTGACAGAGCCAGAGTCCATCTCAAAAAAAAAAAAAAAAATTAGAACACTACCTCTCTCCAAATCATCTGAGCTAGCTGATTTGGTACACAAACATAGTGGGCATTGGTGCATGATTGATCTGGCAAATAGCAAGAAGAGTAGGAGTGCCCCTCCACTTTACAGATTTAGTGGCAGCAATAGCCAACTGCTTAGTTTGCTCCTACATGTGCCCCTGCAACATCACAAACACACACCAGAACACATATTTAAGAGCTGCCTTCATGAGAGACTGGCAAAGAGACTATATCAAACCCATCAGTAAGCTTAGGATAAAAGTATGCACTAGAATGCGTTGATACTGCCATGAAAATGTTGCAGGCCTTCTCTTGCAAAAGGACAAACCAAACAGCTACCATTAAGGGCTTGTAGCAACCCAGTGTCATGTATGGATATCCTCAGCAATCAAGGCACACATTTCAATGGACATGATACCCAAGACTGGGCACATGAAAAAGATATATACTGGAGATTTCACTTGCCACATAATCTCCAAATGGCAGGATTGATTGAAAGAAAAAATAACATTTTGAAGGCCCAATTGCAAACACATTACAATCTAATACTTTGCATGGGTGGGCAAAGTTTTTGTCTCAAGCCATTAGGAACCTTCATTCGATTGAAATGAACATGGGGGTGGCACCATACCAATGACATGGGACCATTGTGGAGAAGGGTCTATTAACCATAATTGTAAAAAAAGTTCACCCAGATGCCTTTCTACTGGAACTAATAAAAGGCCAATGACAAATGTTATTCAGGACTCCCAAAGACCTTGAACCATGGGAAGGAACACCTAAATGGGGGTTGGACTGACAACTTCTCCCAGGTTAAATAGGGTATTAACTATCGCAAAGCAAGGAATTCTCTGGCTAACTAAAGTGGTCTCTGTTGATTCTGTGGGTGTCTGAACCAAGATGTTCCATGTACCAACACACTGGAATATAGCCCCTTTTAAAAGACTCTCTAGTTGCCCATTTGACATGGTCCTCTGCCACCCTTGTAACCTTACAGATAATGCCACAGGCACCTTTGCCCCTCAGGCAACATGTTTGGCATGCATGCCCAGCACATACTCCTCTGGCTGCCTATGTCCTGACTAAGATGAAGCTACCACAATCATTTTGCTTGATGATGAAGAGCTGCCTCGCCAAGTACCTACCAATCCCTTGTATTTCTGCCCATAGTTTTCTATTCATATTGCTGTTCTCCTCTATACCTCTTGATTTGGATCCTGGGGAACATGGTGGCAAAAGGCATCATTGATTCTGTGTTTTATACTTGCCATAAGTGTCATTGTCTGCTGTTGTCTGTATTGTTGCTGTCACCTCTGCTTTTAAGTAGAAAGCAAATTGGAGCAGCTTGTCACCCACATTGGCCTCCCCACTAGAGGCTCAGGGAACATTGCAGAAGAGGTGGGTATGTGAGATTTTCAGAACCAAATTAGAGGAGTAGAATGTGGAGGCCAAAGCCTTTTGATTAATTTCAGTCCTGGGAATGCCTTCTAATTTCGACTTTATTTACCATCCTCAGTGTAAGAACATGTACTTACCATAAATCTTGTCCTTACATCAAATCAATCTTGATGTTATTGCACAAATTAGGGGCTGTAACACATACAGCATTCTTGCCTGTTCTGGAGGCTTGCTGTTAATTTTCTCTATAGAGCATGTACCCTCTTTCTCTATGGTATGCAAGTCCTGGGTCTGGGGAGTAATGGTACAGAGATCTACCTGTTTTGCTGCCATCCAGTACTATGCTTCTGCCTGTAAGTTCCCCAGTGAATTACCCTCTACCACCAAAATAGATTTATCTATCTCATTTTTTGGTTTCTTGGCTCCTTCCACATTTGGGGTTCATTTTGCATATATGGTCTTTTCACAAAACATACTAGTATTTTTCTTGCCAGTAAAACATGTAAATGGCAACTTGGTATATGCACAAGAAATTACAGTACCAGAAGCAAGAGTTGGCAGAAATTTTTTTTAAATCTAACCATTCAAACACAGAAATTATCAGATATAGAGTAAAAACTAATGTATTTCATAAAAATGAAAGAGCTTAAATATGAAAGGAAAAACTACATTGAAAAATGAGAATCAAGAAAAACTTCTAGATATAAAAATACGGCAGTGGAAATTTAAGCTTTCTGTATGCTTTCTAACAAAGTATTATTAATATTTACTCTTGAAGAGAAAACTAAGAAGAAGATAGACTGAAAAAACCGTTATCTAAAAGTTACCCCAGATAGATAAACACATGTGCATACAATAAGAAGGTAAAAGATATAGAGGGCAAAGTGAGAAAATCTAATTGAAGTTTCAAAAAAAGAGGTAAGGCAAACCTGTAAGAGATAATAAGTAAGGCTTTCCCAGTACAGATTAAGACACTATCCAAATTTTATAGAAACCTACAAACAGCAAAGCAAGGCTGGGCATAGTGAAAGTGCAGAACACCATCCTGGCTGAGCTGCCTTCTATACTGATTGTTCAGTCCTTTTGTGATTTCATTGCCAAATGTTTCAAATATCATCCCTGAGCATAATGGTAATAACCTTTTGATGAAACAGACCTGGGAAAAAATTCTAGTTGTTGTAATGAATTTGTGCTATGTTGAAGGTTATTCTCAACATTAAATGTGTTAGTCTTAAAATATGTCCACTAATTATATGACACTATTATCTTCAAAATATAAAGCCAAATTTCCCATCCCTTGACTGTTGGTTGTTAGATTTCGGGACTAAAAATAATACATGGCCAAGGTATTATGTGACTTCTGAGACTAGGTCATAAATTAGGTATACTTTTTGCTTGGCACCTTCTATCTCAAATTGCTTGTTCTGAAGAAGGCAGGCTGCTATGTTGTGAAGATATCCAAACAGCTCTATGAAAAGCCCTGTGGGAAAAATTGAGACATTTTGCCAACTTGCTAGCACCAACTTGCCTGCCCGTGAATGAGCCACCTTGGAAGTGGATCTTCTATCCCCAAATATTCAAACTGACATCCCTGTGGACATTTTAATTACAACCTTATCAGAAGGGATTATACATGACTTCTCAGCAAAGCTACTGAAAAATTACTCTCCACAAACACTGTGAGAGATAATAAATATTTATTGTGGTTTTGAGCCACTAGGTTTTGTGTAAGTTGTTACACAGCAATAGCTAATTAATATAATAAAGTATATGACTCTATGAAAGAAGCTGGTTAAAAAGAATGTGTTAGTTTATCCGACAAAACAGAGTGGAGGGTTGGTGAAAAGGGTTTTAACAGAAATGGAAAAATAATAATTATTATTATTAACACTATGAATAAAGTATTAACAGTAAACTTTGTTTCAAAAATCATGAGAGATCCCAGGGAACTTAGAAAAGAGAACAAGTTCTGATCTACTGTCATGTTTAGATATAAATTATTGTCCAACTAAAATATTATCACAGTTCATACAGAATCTATTTTGGGAAACAAGGTTATGAATCAGTTGCCTTATGTCTATTTAATCTCTTTAACCAGAGGAAAAACAAAGAAAGAAGGTAACCCAATCTAACCTTCTTCTCATAAAGAGATTAGTGATATTTTCTAGGAGCAACAGTCCTTATTTCTGAAATGGTCTTAGGAGGATGTATTTGGCTAAATATTATGTATAATAAATAAAATCTTTGGCTTCTGAGGCATAGCTCCCTGGAAAATGTCACATGATCTGGAGTATAAAATGAAGAAATTTCATAAATGAATCCTCTCCTTTGAAGTTATTAGCGGTTTCTCACTTTGTAATCTCACCTATTGTTGTGGACCAGATTGCTGGTGCCAAAGAAGAGAAAAAAAAAAAAAAAGACCTGGATAACTATGTGTGATTTTTTAGACATGCTTTGTGTCAGCAGCTTTACTATCTGTATTTTGAAATTATTAGCAAAGCTTAATATTGACAAATATTTATGATTTTTATGAGTCTGAACCTAGAGTGCATTTCTTTATGCTGGTTCAGCCTAGAAGAAAAATTTATCATATGTCCTATGTGTTTAGGCATCCTCAAGGCCACCCCCAGTTCATTGACTTGTTAGAAGAATTCTCTGAACTCAGAAAAATTGTTATAATCACAATTACGTTTTATTACAGTGAAAAGACACAGACTAAAGTCAGCAATGGGAAAGTCACATAGGGCAGGAAAGACCAGACACAAGCTTCCGATTGTCTTCATCCAATGAAAAAATGTAGAAAGATGTTTCATTCTCCCATCAAAATGATGATGACATGAAAGGAGTATTCGCCAATAAGGGAAGATTATTTGAAGCTCAGTGTCCAGGGATTTTTTTTTTTTTTTTTTTTTGAGATGGAGTCTCGCTCTGTCGCCCAGGCTGGAGTGCAGTGGCGCGATCTCGGCTCACTGCAAGCTCCGCCTCCCGGGTTCACGCCATTCTCCTGCCTCAGCCTCCCGAGTAGCTGGGACTACAGGCGCATGCCACCATGCCTGGCTAACTTTTTGTATTTTTAGTAGAGACGGGGTTTCACCGTGTTAGCCAGGATGGTCTCGATCTCCTGACCTCGTGATCTGCCTGCCTCAGCCTCCCAAAGTGCTGGGATTACAGGCATGAGTCACCGCACCCGGCCCAGACATTTTTACTGGGGGTTTGTCACATAGGCATGGCTGACTAGATGAGTGGCTGACCTTTAGTTTCCATCCTTTCTGGAGGTCAAGCTGATACTACATGGCCCAAGGACCATACCATAAATCACATGGTTAGCATAAGTCATATGGTGTGGCTCGAGGACTCAGGTAAACAAACACACTCTTCACAGGCAGGATATTCCAAGGGCTTACTGGTTCCCTGTCCATGTTTGGAATGTGCAAAGTTTGGACAAACCAGGCCTGCTGAGTTAATTCTTTACTCTATAACATGTATGTAATATAACTATTGTTTCTTATTTATTAAACTGGAAATATTATAATTGATAAAAATAATAGATGGGTACATCGATAGATACATAGGAAGTATTTAAGAAGAGAGATATATATAGAGAGAGAGAGTCTAAAATCAATAGAACAGAACATCAATAGAGAATCTCCTAAATGTTTTTCTTTTAAGAGAAAAAAAAAATCACAGCTGGAAGATTTGCTACATAAAAAATGAAAAGACAAAAATATACTCAGGTATATTTAAACAAGTGACTATAGCAAATAAGAGAAATAAATATTTTGGAGTTAAAATGAGTGAGAACCAAAATACATGACAATAATAATTTAAGGGCTTGAGATAATAGAAATGTGAGTGGTTTTTGTTTTTTTTTTTTTTTTGAGGAAGCAAGAATATCCATCAATTTTTATTTTTAAAATATCTGGGATTAAATAAATTTGTAAACATCTCAACTAAAATGGAACCTAATGTAAAGGAATCAATCAACTTCAAAGAAATATAAAAGAAGGAAAGAACATAGAATAGACAGATCTCTTATTCATTCTCTTTTTCTCCTTCTTTCTCTTTGAACTCCTGATGTGCAAAATTGGATCAATCATTATTACTTGTTTTGAGACATAATTTTCATTACAGATTTATGAATTCTTCACTGTTAATCATTCACATAGCCATCTTAAACTGCAAAAGTGCCAAAATCTGAGACATACACAGCAATCAACTAATGACATGATTCTCACCTCACCTCCACCCACCTCTACCTGAAACAAAATAACTACTTTCCTAAACTTCTTAATATTTTCTTGTTTTCTTTCCTATCTTCCCTTATAATGCTTAAAAATAATCTCCATAATTTGTTTATAAACTTATTTATGCTCCAGAACATAATCTCTTTATAAATAGAAATGTGCCAACCTTGTTCACTTCTGATTTATTAGCACCTAGAGCAACACCACGTACATCATGAATTTAATTTTTTTATTGCTAAACAAATGATGGATAAATGTATCCTTTTTTAATTTCTAGCAATTAACACAATGCTTATTATACATATTCTAAATGTTTGCTAAAATAAACATATATATATATTCACTAAAGCATGCACCTTTATCCTATAGTAGATAAAACTCCTACATGCCAGTGAGTAAATGCTGTATTTTTTTTGTCACCACATCATATTTTACAGATAGATCAATACTCTACACAGAGTAGGTATTCTATAAAAATAATAAAAAGGAAAATGACTCATTTTGAAAACGAGTGATGTTGGCATTTTAAAAACATCAAATATTTTTAAAATATACAGAAAGAAGTGGCCTATTCAGAGCACTGCTTATAGATATATTTCACTGTAAACTGCTCATTTCTGTTCCAATCTCTAGTAAGAGTCAATTAGGTCTTTCAGTCTTCCTAATCCTCTTCTAAAGCAAGTGGCACAGCTGGTACAGCTGCAAAAAAAAGATAATAACTTGTATTCTAATATTTAGCTTTGTTGTATACAAATGTGCTATAGAATTGCATCTTAGCTAGCCCATGCAGATGTTATTTTCATCCATTTACCTCTAGGTACTTATTATTACCGAATCTAGAATGATGAATATATGCTATTCACATTTTGTAGATAGACTCTCTAGGAAATATCTGATGATACATATAATATTGTCTTCTCTTAGAAGGAATCCATATAATGGTCTTTTGGGCTATTTTTATACACAGACTTTTTAAAAATTTTAAAAACCACCAAGAAGTTTTGTCCTGTGAATGAACAAAAATTAATAATCTCAGTAGCTTGTAAACGTAAGCTACCACTTGTAAATACTTCAGAACATAAGGCATGCCAAAGGCTCAGTACCATGCCTCAGGGAGGCTTTAGGAAGACTACTGTACACACAGGAGGATGATAGCTAAGTTGCTGATTTCTCAGGTTCTATGGTCAGCAGATGGGGATTCACTTCAGGACCCAGCTTCATCCTGTTATTCATTGAGTAGAATGACCTTTTCACTGCCAATACTCTTAATTTCATGTTACCCTCACTATCCACCTTAAGTTTCGCAGTCCATCGTTATCACTATTCTCTTGCATACAACCTCAACTGCCAGACATATGATTTTTTTCGTTTGTGATACTAGCCTGGCAAACCCTATCCTGCTTTAAGTCAATTGTCTACCTAGAACACCGATCTACAAGTGGTCCTTACTTGAGAAAAACACACAACTGCTAACCTCATCTTATATCTTCATCTCTTTAAATACATCTCTACTCACTTCAAGTGTGATTCTAGTGCTACACAGAAATCACATCTCATTTCTATGGTCCACTCACTCTTACTTCTTCCCAATTCAGCTCCAACACATTCACACTGACCCTCATCCTCAACTGATCTCCTTGCCTTCTGTTTCATTGAAAAAAAAAAAAAAGGAAGCAATCAGAGGATTGTTTTCATACCTCCACATATACCTATATCCCACAAATTTAGTGCATACAGCATAAATGTACTGGGAATAATTATTTTCTTATAGTAGTTATGCCACTGACTTGCAATTCACTTAGGTTCTGTAGCTTTAGTTTGTTCTGAACATTTAGTAACTCTATTGTATATTTTATCTGGTTTTTTTCAATACAATTTTTATTTTTATATAGAGTAATTGTGGATACACATGCAGTTGTAAAAAATACTACAAAAACATCCCATGGACCTATCATCTAGTTCCCCACAATGGTAACAGCTTACAAATCTATACTACAATTTTACAACCGGAGTATGGATATTAACAGAGTCAAGATTCAGAACAATTTCCTGACTGGTTTCTTGTGTTGCTCTTTTATAGCCACACACACCCTTCTCTGATCCCTGGTAACAAACAATTTATTCTACATTTCAATCAGCATAATTTCCCGGTGATTCATTCAATTTGTGTGTGTGTGGTAATTTGTGCCTTTTTATTCCTTGCTGTAGATGTACCAGTTTTTTTTCAGCAATTAATTTCATTATTTGCAAGAAAATATCCAAAAAGATATTTTAATGGCTAGACTTTAATATACTTTTTAAATGGCAAAATAGACTCTTTTTAAATTAATTTAAGAAAATTAGAATAGTTTAGATTTACAGAAAGCTTAAGAATGTAGACTGAGAATCACTATATACAGCACATCTAGTCTACTCTATTATTAATGTGAATTAATATGGTGTATCTATCACAGTGAAGGAAACAATATTAATTGATTATTATTAACTAAAGTCCAGACTTTGTTCTTATTTCTTTAGTTTTTATCTCATTCTTTTGCTGTTCCAGGATTCCATCCAGGATGTTACATTACATTTAGTTGTGATATCTCCTGACATTTCTCTAGACTGACAGTTTCTTAGACTCTCCTTGTTTTGATGTCCTTGATAATTTGAGGAGTATTGGTTAGATATTTTGTAGAATGTCTCTTAACCAAAATTTGCCTGATGCTTCCTTCATGATCCCACTGGAGTTATGTTTTTTTTAGGAGGAAGACCACAGAAGTAAGATGCCACTCTTACCACATCATGTCTAGGGTACATACAATCAATATGATTTACCACTATTGATGCTTACCTTGATCACCTGGCTGAGCGTATTCTCCACTGTAAAATTACTCATTCACTAAATCTCTTTCCCCTGTTTAATAATGCACTTTTTGGAAAGAAGTCAGTATGCGCAGTTTATACTTAAAGAGTGAGATGTGAGAGTCTACCTACTTAAGGGGGGAGTATCTACATAAATTGATTCAATTTTGTGTGGAAAATTTGTCTTTTTTCTCTATTTACTTATTTTCCAATTATGTCAGTATAGACTTATGGATATGGATTATATAATTTGGGGTATAATCCAATATTTATTTATTTTGTGGTTTAAAATGTACCATCATTGGGTTTTTCTGTTTGCTTTTGCATACAAACTTGTTAACTCAGTCCTTTTTATCACCGAACGGTATTCCATTCTGTGGATTTAATTAACAATTTAATCATGCATTAATCTTTTGAAGGACATCTTCCTTGTCTGAAGATTTTGGCAATTGTTAATAAATCTTCTTTAAATGAATTCTTGTGCAAGACTGTGTGTGAACATAGTTTATCCAGTGAGTTTGGAAAATTTTTTAGGATGGTGATTGCTGGATTGTATGGCAAGACTACATTTAGCTTTGTAAGAAACCGATTTTTGAAGTGGTTACACCTTTTGCATTCCTCCTAGCAACAAATGAAAGTTTCTGTTGCACCACGTTCTCACCAGCTACTAGTTTTTCAAGTTTTTGTTAATTTAATTCTAAGCATTGTACTACCTATGTTGTAGTGTCTCGTTGTTCTAATTTGCATTTCTCTAATAACAAACAAGGTTGAGCATCTTTTCATATGTTTGTTTGCCATCTAAAAAATCTTCCTTGGTGAGTTATGTGCTTATATACTTGATTAATTTTTAAACTAGGTTGTATGTTTTGTGATAAAGGGTACTTTGTTCATTTTGGATATAAGTCTTCTATCAAATACATAATTTAGAAATATTTCCTCCTGGTCTGGGGCTTTTGTTTCTATTCACTTGATCGTGTCAGAGCAAAGGGTATTAATTCTAATAAAGCCTAGCTTATCATTTTTATTTAAGGATAGTACTCTTAATTGTATCTAAAAATCTAATCCAAAAAACCAACGTCATATAGATTTTACCCCTATGCTTGTTTTCTTTTAGATGTTTTAGTTTTGCATTTTACATTTAGGTTTATAATGCACTTTTGAGTTAATATGTGCATAAGCTGCAAAGTTGTCATCTAAGTTCATTTTTTCGCATGTAAATGCCCAATTGCTTCAACTCCATTTGTTGAACCAAAAAGTACCCATTTTTCATTGAAGTATATTTGCACCTATGTTAAAAATTAGTAGATTATATTTCTGTTGGTTTTGGCTCTCTATGTTTCACTGATCTATATATCTATTCTTACATCAATATCAAACTCCCTTGATTACTGAAGCATTTACCAAGTCTTGAAATAACATAGTGCAATTCCTTCAACTTTGTTGTTGTCTTTTTTGTTTATTTCCTTATGCTTCTTCAATATTTTGTTGGATAATATATTTCCTTTGCCTTTATATTTAAACTATAGAATCTGTAAGTCACTAAACATAAAATCAGTTGCTGGGCTTTTGTTTGAGATTGTATTAAATCTATCAATCAGGTTAGAAATCATTGAAATCTTCACAATAGCGAGTCTTCCAATCCATGAATATAAATTATCTCTTCATTTACTTAGCTCTTCTTTGATTTATTCATCACTCTTTTATAGTTATTCCCATACAAATCCTGCATATATTATAAAATTTATATTTAATTATCTAAATTTCTGGTATACAGTAATATTTTTAAGTAATATCAAATTCCAAATTTGTACTCCTTACATATATAAAAGCAATTTATTTTTGTCTAATAACCTTATATCCTGTGATGTTGTTCTACTTGATTAAAAGTTTCAGGATTTCTTTGTGTGTGGGTGGGTTCTTTGAAGTTTTGTACAAACAATAGCATGTCATTTGTGAATAAAGGCATTTTTATTTCTTTCTTTCCAGTCTTTACATTTTTTTATTAATTTTTCTTATAAGAAAGGACATGCTTGCTTTCTTCACAATCTTAGAAAGTGACTATGTTTAGTCACCATTAAGTATGATGTTAGCTGGAGAATTTTCATATTTATGATTTACTGGATTAAGAACGTTCCCTTCTATTTTGTAGGGATTTTTGGTGAGTTTTATCATAAATACGTTTTAAATTTTGTTACTTTTTTTCTGAATCCATTAATATTATAAACATATATACACATATATATATTCTTATTCAGTCTACTAATATGATGAAATGCATTCCTGATCTTTGAATGTTAAATCAGCCTTGCATTTCTTTTGTGAAGCCAAATTGGTCAGCATGCATTTTCCTTTTTATATATTACCAAATTGATTTTTAAATACTTGCCGAGTATTTTTGCAATTGCGGTCATAAGACATATTGATCTATAGTTTCCTTTTTCTATGATAACTTTATGTGGTTTTCATATTAGGGTAATTTTGGCCTCATAAAATTAATTAGGGAGTCTTCTTTCTATTTCCATTACCTGAAATACATTGAGGAGAATTAGTATTACTTCGTCCTTAACACTTTGATAGAATTTACCATTTTAGCCCAGTACTTTCTTGTTTGGAAGATTAATTACTGATTCAATTTCTTTTATAGACATAAGACTATTCAGGTTACCCTATTTCTCTTTGAGTCAGTTGGTAGTTTGCATCTTTCAAAGATCTGGACCATTTCATCTACATTATGGAATTTGTGAGTATAGAGTTGTTTGTATTATTTACTTATTATCCTTTCAATGTCTGTTGATGACATTAGTGATGATTCCCTTTTCATTTCTGATACTGGTAACCTGTGTAATCTCTCTTTTTATTTGGTTACCTTGATATAGGTTGATCAATCTTATTGATCTTTTTGAAGAACTAGCTTTTGGTTTTGTTGATTTTCTCTATTATTTTCCTGTTTTACTCTGTCAACATCTGCTCTAGTTTTATTATTTCTACTAGCACTATTTCTCTTTTCTCTCTATTTTCCTAAGGTAGAAGCTAAGGTTACTAATTTTAGATATTCCTTACTTTAAAACATATAAATTTAATGATATAAATATCCCTCTAACTACAGTTTTAGCTGAATAACAAAAATTTTGATGAGTTCTATTTTCATATTGATTTAGTTAAAAATATTTAAAATTACTTTTCATATTTCTGACCAGGCATGGTGGATCATTACTGTAATATCAGCACTTAGGAAGGCAGAGACAGGAGGGTAATTTGAACCCAGGAGTTTGAGAGCTGCCTGGGCAACATAGCAAATCCCCGTTCTCCACAAAAAGAGAAAAAGAAAAGTGCAACTGCAGATTTCTTCTTTAAACAATAGTCATTTAGAAATGTTTTATTTAATGTCTAAGTATTTAAGGGTTTTCCAATATTCTGTTACCAATTTCTAGCTTAATTTGACTTTGATCTGAGAATATACTTTGTATTATTTCTAGTCATTTTGTCAAACTGTGTTTTATGGTAAAGAATATAGTATTTCACCATACATTTTCCTTGTGATTTTGACAAGAATATGGTTTCTGTTGTTGTTAGAATCAGTATTTTAGCAACACCAATTAAATTAAGGGTCAGCAACCATGTTGTTACTGATTTTTTGGCCTGCTTTCTCTAATCATTATTGACAAAGTAATGTTGAAACATCCAAATTGAATAGCATAGTTGTCTATTTTTCTCATCCTCCTGGTAGGCCACAAGAAGAACTTAAAGGACACCTGAAAAGGGGCTCAGTAAAGTGTGGGTGCACACAGCAATTCATCACAATAAGGAGTATTTTTTTTTCTTTTTTCAATTTGTATCTCCAGCAGCTTTTGCTCTAAATAAGCAGATCTTGATTCCTGTGTCCCTCTGTGTCTTTTTGCAGATTTTCAGATGGCGGTTTGCTCTTTGACTTTAATTCTCTTTAGTTCATTGATTTTCCATTTTCCAGCCTTTCTTTGTTTTAAGAAAATGAGTGGTGACAAGTTCTTTACATATTTGGTCTGAATATACTTTTATGTTTGAACTTCCTAATAGTTTAGTATTGTGCAAAGTATCACACCACTTCAAAAACTTGCTATAGGTTTTCCCTATGTGAATATTCTACAGTTGACATTGTACTTGCATCCAGCAAGTTTCTATACAGAAAGAGAGAAAATTTTTAAAAAGACATGACTTCAATATTTGTTATTTATGGATGAGAATAATGTCAAACATTACCTTTTAGAATCATGCAATTTTATAATTGAAAACTGACTCAAAGGTAATCTAATCTAACAACCTTGCCTTGTAAATAAACCTTAACCCATAAAGAAAATGCCTGCGTCCTTAATACAATTTTCAGTATCTCAGAAAGTAATTTATTAAATTGATTATGGTGACAGATTAATTATCTTACCTTCAAAAAATAAACAGATATGTTTCCCCAAATCTACCTATACAATGAAACTCAACCCTATCCGTTAAATTCTGCAGAAAAAAAAAATCTGATACTTTCCACATATATTTTCACAATTATGTTTTTCAAGAAGCATTTCAAGTAGTATAATTAATCAGAAACCACATGAACATAAAATGGTAAACAATAGAAGCCTTAGCACTTGTAGGTAAGTGTGTCCGGAAATCACAGGAAATTTTATAATGTTTTGGGTTCTGAAATCCTGTTATGCTTGGTCTCCAGCTGTGTCATGCAAGAGCCTGCTTTTCATAGTAAGTTGTTCACAGCAGGAAGGCTAGCCAAGTAAGGAATTAATGAGCAAAAATGGCCTAACATTTAAGGAAGTAATGTTCTGCAAGCATTACAAACAATCACTGCTTCTACCCTAGGTTTTCTGTTTATTTTTAGAATTTTAAACATTTGTTAAATGACAATTGAGCCATTGATGACTACTTCCAGTCAATCAGAAAGCGCACAGCTTTAGCTTGTAAAGCAAGCCTTTCCCCCACACAAGCTTTTTGCCTACCTTGAGAGTAGTGATATTCACATTAATATTAACTGTATACACGGTGACATATGGTTTTAGATATTAGCAATTTTGTTTCTTGCCCTGCTTACTTGTTTAGTCTATAATTACAAATATATACCTTTCTTCGACCTGTTCTTTAACATATCTGAAAGGATCTTTGTGTAGAAAAAGAGATGTGAGTGCCATCTCTATGTCTATAAAACAAATTAAGGAAAAAAGTCAAAATTAAACACATTTTATATTACAAATAAGAAAATATTTTGAAGCTTTGGAAAAATCTAGGAATCTGCTATTTTCAAAATCCAGAAATTTGCATTTCAAAAATAATACAAAGTAAATTAAGACAGAAAATAGACATAAAATGTCAAAAACATAAGCAACTCATTATTTTTCAAAAAAGAGGAAAAGGAAACATAAATAAGAACTGTTTACTCATGCTGAATTTTGAAAGAAGACTATGGAATTCTGAGCTAAAGAATAATGACCCTTGGTTGCAATTAGGAAACAATGAAAAAACAATCATAGCTATAAAAAGTGAATGTAGAAGTTTCAAGTCTTTAAGTAAACAAAGAAACAAGACAACTAGCGTCATGAATATTAGAAAAATATGTTAAACTATTTGATTCCAACTGCAAATTTAGTTAATTAAATGCTGTGATATCTCTACCAATTGAAGGTCCACATTCTGTATAAATTAGTTCCTTAATGGGAATCTCACTATTAATTAATCAAACCAATTGAGGCTCTCAGACATCTTGCTGAAATTGAGAACTACCTGAGACTGAGTAATTTATGAAGAAAAGAAGTTTAATTGACTCACAGTTCTGCAGGCTTAATAGAAAGCATGGCTGGGAGGCCTCAGGAAACTTAAAATCATGGCTGAAGGTGGAGGGGAAGCATGCAAGTCTTACCACGGTGGAGAAGGAGGAAGAGAGAGAGAAGGGGGAAGTGCCACACACTTTTAAACCACCAGATCTCGTAAGAACTCACTCACTGTCACAAGAACAGCATGAGGGAACTGCCCCCATGTTCCAGTTACCTCAGACCAGGCCTCTCCTCCAATTTGACATGAGATTTGGGCAGGGACACAAATCTAACCATATCAAGTGTATTTTGACTATATCAAACAGTCTTTCAGATCTTTGGGCTTATCTTTAAATTTCAAGGGTATTTGCATTGTACCACAGAACGTGTCTATATTTGGTTTTGTACCAGTCTTTCAGTGAGTGAGATACACCTATAAAATTTTAAAAAACAAACAAAAAAAACTGCATTGTACAACACCAGACCACATTGCTTGCTTCAGTTTCCTAGGAAATACTCTCCTTTGTCTACAGGTCAGAGCATTCTTACAAAAAGGTTCATGTAATAACATGCATTTAAATGGCTACTGTACGTGTACTATATAATAGGCTATCTCAACATAATCTTGAAGGAGAAGCTCTGAAAATGCTATTAAATAGGTGATGATTGAATACAGTTTTTAAAAAGTATTGAGTACAATATACCACAATTACTGTATATGGAAATTTTGCAAGTTTTTCTTCCTGGTGAGAAGGCAAATTGTTTGTTTCAGACAAAGGACTGAAAAAGTCTCTGATCCATTGGTATGTCTTTCTTTTAACGTGTTAAATAAATGCTTATTTAAAGAGAGTAAAAAAAAAAAGACTTAGTTGTTTTGTTATTTTTAAACCAAGAATTCTTTAATTTTTCGTAATGTAATTATCTAAATTCTAAAAGGATACATAATCCTTACTCATTTTATCCAACTCTAAGATCTTATTTTCTCTGCATCAATTTTGTCATAGTTTGCCATCGCCATTGCTGCTTCAGAATGAGACAGAAAGGCTGCTTAGTTTCCCATTTTTATGTGATTTAGAGAAAACAGCAAAAGCTCTTTATTCAAGCCGTAGCTTTCCTAACTTCCAGCCATTCCGCAACAAAAGATAAAGGAAGCGGCTAAGCACAAGTTATTGCTTTAGGGGGCTAGCAACTTCCTCGGGGCCCCATATGTGGTTAGACTTAAGCTTCAACATATAATCACCCCTTCCCAAGGGTGGAGATTTAAAATGTTACATGTGATGCATAAACAGGCATGTAAAACCACTGCAAAAGCACTAGAGAAATTCCTTCTATAAATGCCCTGATGAAACCCTTCTCTATAGAAGGGCCCTGTAAAACTAATCTACCCTTGGGGAGCAGCCCATTTTTCTTTCACGGTGCTGACTTTCCTTGTGCACAAGCTAAACGAAACTCTCTCTTTCTCTTTGCTGGCTGTCTGGTGATCTGTCTTTTCCACCCTGGGAGATCACAATCTAGGGCGCCAATTACAGGAGTGCCCAACCTTGAATGAAAAACATCTGCTAAGTGAGTAACTTTGGTAATTCGTTCTTTATCACCAAGAGGATGATGCCATTTATTTACCGTATTTGGCTTTCCATTCCTTGTCATAATATCTTTCTACCCCGTGAAAATAAAAAGTAAATACTTATTTTCTGTGTTCATAAGAATTTGACCAACAGTTTACCCTACAAAAACCGGAATACATCCACTTAATAAGGTAACGTAATAAGGTGAAGTGCAAAAGCACTTCTATATCATTAAATGTTTGTACATTAAAAATGTGCTTCAACCCGGGAGGCGGAGCTTGCAGGGAGGCGGAGCTTGCAGTGAGCCGAGATCGTACCACTGCACTCCAGCCTGGGCAACAGAGCGAGACTCCCTCTCAAAAAGGAAAAAAAAAACAAAATGGGAGGCTGAGGTGGGAGGATCACGGGATCAGGAGATCGAGACCATCCTGGCTAACATGGTGAAACCCCATCTGCACTAAAAAATACAAAAAAATTAGCCGGGCATGGTGGCGGGCACCTGTGGTCCCAGCTACTTCGGAGGTTGAGGCAGGAGAATGGCGTGAACCCGGGAGGTGGAGCTTGCAGTGACCGAGATTGCACCACTGCACTCCAGCCTGGGCAACAGAGCGAGACTCCGTCACAAAAAAAAAAAAAAAAAAAAAAAAAAGTGCTTCAAGCAAAATTAAAACAAAACTTAAGTGTACCCAAGTAAAGGAGTATAAGAGGAATACACTTAGGTGCAGAAAATAAATGGCTATATGATGACAACTGGTTCTCAATGTCCTTAATCTTCTATGTGTGTGTTCACCTACCATTTTGCCTAGAACAGATTTGGCCTCATCTCTAGTCTGTCTGTACAAGTATTTTTCCCAGTAAGTTTTGTACATACACATACATATGTGGCACACACTCATATTTTTAAAAATTTCTTTCCAAAAAATTGTATTAGGCTCTTGATTAAGATGAATGCAAAGTTCTTATTATTAATATAAAGACACATAAAGTAACCATATTCTTAATGGTTATGTTTTATACAACCCTAGAAGTACACAGATTCACCTCAGCCTTTTAACCAAATTTTCAAATGTTTCTTAGTATTTTAATATGCTTTGTGGAACAGTATTATTCAAAGTTCTCTCTCTCTCTTTCTTTTTCTGTGTGTGTGTGTGTGTCTGTGTGTGTGTTGAGTGTGTGTGTGTGTGTGTTCTCTTAAAGAGCCTCAGATGTATATATTTGACATGCAGGACTTGCAAAATTGTCTTCTTTTATATAATATTTATGTTCCATGAATTTTCAGGTCTGAACTTGAAGACTGTTTTGAGTAATTTTTATTTGCTTGTCTATTCTGTCAACTCCTAAACAATTATTTGGCACATCTATATTTTGAATATGAGTGTGTGTGTGTACACATGTTTGCACATGCAGGCATATGCATAAATGTGTATGTATGTTTTTCTTCCAAAAGGAACACAATTACCTTTTAAATAAATTAACAGAAATGCTTGTTTTATGAGTCAGAATGTTCTCACACAAAGGATGTCAAGGAGAAGATTCATTTGTAAATCCAGTAATAGCATGTACCTTTTAAATAAGAATTTAAGAATACCCTAATGATGTTTAGATTATTTGCATTTTCTCACTACTGATTTCACTGAGGGGAATCTCAGGGTAAAGTCTATGTCAGGGCAACCATAAACTTTTCAAGTTGTGTTAAAAATATTTTCTCACTCCTTTTGCTTATTGTTTCCTCTCCACCAAAACTATGTACTTACTGTGCCACAGCGCTCACCCATGGGTCATTTCCCCTGAAAACGCAGTCTTCCTAAGCCAGTGGCCCACATATTTTTTCTGCAAAAAGGTAGATAGTAATATTTTCAGGTTTATGTAGCATAAGATCTCTTGCAACTACTCAAGTCTGCTGTTGTAGTGCACCGTGGCCATAGACTATAGTTAAATGACTGTGACTAATACAAGTTTATTTACAAAAGCTTTATTTACAAAAATAGTAGGACAAATTTCAGATTTGCCTTTAAGTCTTAGTTTGCCTAATCTGTACTAAGTGATCACTTTCAGTACTATGGCAATATTTATTTGTTTCTTTCTTTTTACCAACATAAAAACCATGACATATGTATGTAATTATATTACACAAATTACTATGCAATTGCAAACTGTAGCTTTGTATATAAATATGTGCATATATACATATATATTGTATTTATATATGCTGTAGCTTTGTATATATACTATACAGAGACTATATATATATATTCTCTCTTCCCTGTTCTACCTAATTTATATACATATTATATATATATAAAATATATGATGTACATGATATATATCATATTAGTCCATTCCATAATCTTAACTGGGAACATGACTGCAAGGCCTCGGGAAACATAGTCATGGTGAAAGGCAAAGAGGAAGCAAGCGACTTCTTAACATGGTGGCAGGAGAGAGAGAGCGCAAAGCTGGAGATGTCACACACATTCAAACACCAGATCTCATGAGAAGTCACTCACTGTTATGAGAACAGTGTGGGGGAAGTCCACTCTCATGATTCAGTCACCTCTCACTAGACCCCTCCCTTGATATATGGGGATTACAATTTAAGATTGGATTTGAGTGGAGACACAGAACCAAAGCATTTCATTCCACCCCAACCCCTCCCAAATCTTATGTCCTTCTCAAAGTTCAAAACAGCCATGCCTTCCCAACAGTCCCCACAAAGTCTTAACTCATTCCAGCATTAACCCAAAAATCCAAATCCAAAGTGTCATTTGAGACAAGACAAGTCCCTTCCACATATAAGCCTGTAAAATCATAAACAAGTGAGTTACTTCCAAGATACAATGTGGGTATAGGCATTGGGTAAATGCTCCCATTGCAAAAAGGATAAATTGGCCAAAACCAAGGGGCTACAGACTCCATACAAGTACAAAACCCAGCAGAGCAGTCAGTAAATCCTACAGCTCCAAAATAATCTTCTTTGACTCCATGTCTCACATGCAGAGCATGCTGATGCAAGGAGTGGGCTCCCAAAGCCTTGAGAAGCTCCAACCCTGTGGCTCCGTAGTATACAGCCCTTGCAGCTGCTTTCACAGGATGGCATTTAGGGCCTGCAGCTTCTCCAGAAGCATGGTGCAAACTATCAGTGGATCTATCATTCTGGGGTCTGGAGGATGGTGGCCTTCTTCTCACAGCTCCACTAGGTAGTGCCCAGTGGGGACTCAGTGTGGGGGCTCCTATAACCTATTTTTCTCTTATACTGGCCTAGTAGTAATTCTCTATGAGGGCTCTGCTCCTGCAGCAGACTTCTGCCTTGACATCCATTCATTTCCATACATCCTCTGAAATCTAGGCAGAGGTTTCCATACCTCAACTCCTGTCTTCTGTGCATGTGCAGGCTGAACACCTTGTAGAAGCCACCAAGGCTTCGGGCTTGCACGCTCTGAAGCAATGGCCCAAGCTACACCTTGACCCTTTTTAGATATTGCTGAAGCTGGAGGGGTTAGGACACAGAGCATCATGTCCCAAGGTTGCACAGAGTAGTCGGACCCTGAGCCTGTCCCATGAAACCATTTTTCCTTCCTAGGCCTCCAGGCCTGTGATGGGAGGGGCTGCTGTGAAGATCTCTGGTATGACTTAAGAGATACTTTCTTTATTGTCTTAGCTATTAACACTTGGCTCCTCTTTACTTATTCAAATATTTGCAGCCAGCCAGCTTGAATTTCTCCACAGAAAATGTTATTTTATTTTCTACCACATAGTCAGGCTGCAAATTTACAAAATTGTTATGCTCTGCTTCCCTCTTAAACATAAATTCCAATTTCAGACCATCTCTTTGTGAATGCATACGACTGTATGCTGTGAGAACCTGGCAGGTTAAATCTTGAATGCTTTTCTGGTTAGAAATTTCTTCTGCCAGATACCCTAAATCACCTCTCTCATGTTCAAAGTTCCACAGATCCCTAGAGCAAGGGCACAATGCCATCAGTCTCTTTGCTAAAGCATAGCAAGAATGACCTATGCTCCAGTTCTCAAGAAGATCCTCATTTCCATCTGAAACCACCTCAGCCCGGACTTTACTGTCATATCACTATCAGAATTTTGGTCAAAACTATTCAACAAGTCTCTAGGAAGTTCCCACCTTTCCCACATCTTACTGTCTTCTTCTGAGCCCTACAAACTACTCCAACCTCTGTCTGTTACCCAGTTCCAAAGTCACTTCCACGTTTTCAGGTATCTTTACAGCAGTGCCCCATTCTTCTGGTACCAATTTTCTATATTAGTCTGTTCTGACACTGCTATAAAGAGCTACTTGAGACTGAGTAATTTATAAAGAAAAGAGGTTTAATTGACTCTCAGTTCCACAGACTTAACAGGAAACACGACTGTGAGGCCTCAGTAAACTTACAATCACGACAGAAGGTAAAGGGAAGCAAGGCACCTTCTTCACATAGCAGCAGGAGAGAGAAAGAGCAAAGCGACAAGTGCCACACATTTTCAAACAACCAGATCTCATGAGAACTCACTCACTATCATGAGAACAGCAAGGGGGAAGTCTGTCTTATGATGCAATTACCTCTCACCAGGACCCTCCTCTGACACATGAGGATTACAATTTGACATGAGATTTTGGTGGGGAAACAGAGCCAACTCATATCATAAACACACAAACACACGCGTGCGCACACACACACACAAAGAGAGATAATATATCGTATATATAGACACCCATATGTATCTATGTGTATATATAAAGAGATCTATATGTATTTATGTGCATATATATTTATGTATATATAGAGAGAATAAAACACAAAGAGAAAGAAAGAGAAAGGGACAGTCATTTTTAATAACTTCATTTAATTTTATGTTATGGGTGAATCACAATTTAGGTGATACCTGAAAGATTTCTCCACTGTAAAGTTAGTATAATCCTTTGACAAATAAGTATCTAATAGAGAGGCATTTTGAGAACATGTGAATAGTCTGTACTCTTGCCATTTTCACTCATTAATTTTATTTTCCATTGATTATGTTTGCCTGTACCAATTATTATTATGGGGGATGCTACCCTGAAAAGTTCTTACTCTATTTTTATCATTTATACATTATTTTTCTACTCTATGAAAGAGACTTTCTTTGTAATTACTTATTAGTTAATTAATTATATCAGTATAGACTCATAGACTCCTATTATATTTAATGAGATATCGCATCTGTTCACCTGTTTCACAGCTTTTCATCTTGTTTTGTATTTTTAAACTCATGTATAAGAGTAGTTTTAAACTTCTTGTTTAATCATCCAGCATATGGCTTATCTCAGAATATATTCATATTTGTTTTTTATTTTTTTGTCATGACTCATATGTTTGTGCTTCTTTGGCATTTGGTATTTTTTGTTGCATGTTGGCCCTGTGAATACTATATTGTGGAGTTTCTGGATTTTTCTGCTTTCTCTAAAGAGGGGCAAATTTTATTCGTTTAAAAAAATAGTATATGGTGGCCAGGCGCGGTGGCTCACGCCTGTAATCCCAGCACTTTGGGAGGCCGAGACAGGTGGATCACGAGGTCAGGAGATAGAGACCATCTTGGCTAAAATGGTGAAACCCTGTCTCTACTAAAAATAGGAAAATATTAGCCAGGCGTAGTGGCGGGCACCTGTAGTCCCAGCTACTAGGGTGGCTGAGGCAGAATTGTGTGAACCCGGGAGGCAGAGCTTGCAGTGAGCCGAGATGGCGCCACTGCACTCCAGCCTGGGCAAGTGAGCGAGACTCTTTGTCTCAAAAAAAAAAAAAAAAAAGTATATGGTAAACAGACTTATCTTCTTAAAATCTGTTTTTAGGCTTTATTGAGTACCTCTAGGGGTATTCAAAACCATCTTTGCACTCTCAATGGCCAGATTCTAAGGTCCCACAGCACTGCGTTATCACTGGAATTTTTATTTGGCTCATAGGCTCCAAGGACCTCATCTCTGCAAAACCTTGTAGTCTTACTCTGTGTATGTGCAGTTTAGTAACTGACCAAAGACTCAAGGATGAACCTGTGAATATTACTGGCTCTCTTTCTCTGCTCTCTCTCCTTCTCTCATTCTTTGGTATGCCTTTTCTTATGTACCTTTCCTCTCAAATTTTAATTTAATAGCCTCAAACATCAATCTGTTTTTTCTTTACTCATTGTGTGATGTATTTTGGAGAATGTCCAAAGACAGAAAGCTTGGGTGAACCTGTAGTTTATCATGTCTGTTTCCCTACTTTAAAGATACCAGTCCTGTCTTCTCTGTTGTCCAATTTTAAAATCACTTATTAAATGTTGGCCGCTTATCTATTTGTTTAAGTCAAATACACATTAATTTATTATAAATAGACTTGAAAGTCAGCCTTTCTTTGAAGTTGAGTAAAATTTAGAAATAATTTTACAAAAATAAATAAAAACTGGTTCTGAATATAAAGATAAAGGAAGAAAAGTTAGAAGAAAAATACATATTACAAGAAGAAAGACAGGAAAATATAGAGTTCTTTTTAGTTTTAGAACATCTTAGGCAATACAATCTTTGCCTAAATGAGAAAAAAATCTCAGAGTAAAGATTTTAAAAATTGCAAAAGTCATTAAATAGCATTGAAAAACAATTAAGGTGAGTGAGGAAGAGCTTAAGAAAAGTTAAATAGAGGAAATTGTTACAAATTGCAAGGGTCATTTTTGAAACAAAAAAATAAAAATTGATTAAACATACCTGAACAGAAGAATAAAAACAAAATAAAAATAAAAGAATCTCAAAATGTACTTTATTGTTCACATGTATTTAATGTTCCTTACAAAACAAATGGGAAAATGATAAAAAGGAAAATATAATGCAATAATACATTTTCTGGAATAAAATTTAGAATGTAGAAATTGTAAGCATATAGTTTGTTATGGGCTAAGAATTAAAAGAAATAGGCCAGGCATGGTGGCTCACACCTGTAATCCTAGCACTTTGGGAGGCCAAGGCAGGCAGATCACCTGAGGTCAGGAGTTCCAGACTAGCCTGGCCAACATGGTGAGACCCCGTCTCTACTAAAAATACAAAAATTAGCCTGGCATGGTGGCAGGCACCTGTAATTCCAGCTACTCAGGAGGCTAAGGCAGGAGAATCACTTGAACCTGGGAGGTGGAGGTTGCAGTGAGCCATTGCACCCCAGCTTGGGCAACAAGAGCAAAACTGTGTAAAAAAACGAATTAAAAGGAATATCACCAATATATATTCTGGAGAAATTAAAGATAAGACAAGTAACATAGAGGAATGCAGAAACAAACAATTGTCTATGAAGATCTGATTTGAAGACAACTTAATCTAAAAATTTCAACTTATCTTCTTTTCCTTTCAGAAACACATATTCCACATAGATTTATATTGAAGCATATAAGAACAAAAAGCACATGCATCTCTTGAGTGCATTTCAGATATACTGTTACATAATAAAGCTTATCTCCCAAGTCAAGAACTCCAGAATGCAGAAGTATTCATAAAATTAAAAGTTTTGAACACGTAATTTATTTTGTACAATGAGGAGAAAACATTTGGGGCTTTAATTACATAATAGACTAGATATAACAAGCTTTGAAAATATAAATGAAAATATTTTATGTGAATATAAAATGTAAAATTTATGACACCTTTCAAGTCATTATGGTAAAATTAGGTTTTAATTGGTATATCATCAGATAATAAAATACTAGGCAAAGGAGTAAGTATTGATACTGAACAATGCCCATAATTTATTAAATGAAAATAATAATTTTTGATACAGCATATACAATTCAAATGCACCTTGGTAAAGTATGATTGTGTGTGTGTGTGTGTGTGTGTGATATGAATATGAATGTGCAGAATTATGTCTAGAAATACATAAAACAAAACATTAAGGAGATCTCTGGCTGACAAGATTATAAACGTTTTTCAGTCAAACCCTTCTGTATTGTTTATTTAGAATGTACATGCATTAATTTTTATAAACATGGAAGAAAAAAGTATATATTTATATTTTAAAGGCAAGTCAATATTGCTGGACTGTTCTCCAGGTAGCCTTGGACTAATTCAATTCTCTTCCCTTTCTTGCTTGTAGCTCCCAAGAATGTAACTGCAGGATGTACTGGGAATGCAATATGGTGAGATAAGGGAGTAGCTGGCCAGAACAGCCCAAGTTCTGTTCCAGTCCCTTCTTAGAAAAGAGTGCCTTTCAATGCTTTTGCCCAATGATTCACATAACCCTGGGCGGTATAAGTCAGAGTGATTTGCAGGGTCCCTTAGCTAGGATGCAAGTGGGGCACATGCAATCAAGACGCCATCTCCAACCTGGGCAGCTTTCCTGAGCGCTAGGAGACCAGCTCCCAGTGAATCTTAGGCTTCTGTTGTCCCTCGCTGCTATCTGTAATAAACTCACTTTGTGAAACTTGTGCACATGGGTGTTATGTCTCACCAGACAAGATAAGTTGGTAACTAGTCACAGTGAAACTGCTGAACAAATATAGCACACACACTTTATATATAAAAATAGATTATAAGATATAGATTGCCTAACAGTGTCAAAGCAACGAACATTTAAACAATATTTAATGAATCATAAATTTGGAAATGGAACACAGTAATAAGAAAAATCATGATATAGCAAATCATAAAGAACAGTTTGGAGGATGTTGTATGGGATAATCAATTTCAAAATAATATTATCCAGGTAATCTGAGAGAACATCGTGTGTTTGTGGCACAACTCTTCCAATAAGAACATTTCTGTGCATGTTTCAAGCTGAGGGAAACTTTCAGCAAATTGTTCAATGCATTCTATCTAAGCCTATTTTCTTGGATTTAAGAGATAAATAGCCTCAAAGAAAATCAATTATTGTCAGTTAACCTTAGGTTTGAAAATAAAAACATATATAATTGTGACAATTTGTTTAATTCTGTGGCGCTGGCATAGCCTCAGTAGTAAATGGAGATTTAGAAGTGCAACTGGGGCCATTGGTACCCGTTACATTAAGAAAGGAAGGAGATTCTGAATGCTCCTTTAGGTATAAAGATTATTTGATTTGATATCCCTGTGGGTGGTAAGTGTCAAGAGAGAAAAATGGATTCCATTTCACATGTGAGCTAACTTTGGATGTTAAGAGAAGCAAGTTATAGGAAGAAGTTTGGAGACCATAGATTAGGGACTTATTCAGTCCCTAAATAATTCAGAATGTTTAGTTCTATGTGTTTCGTTGTTCATAATAACTTATGATGAACAATGAAACACATATTTAGTGTTTAACTAAAAGTAATAACTTTATTATGAACAACTAGACACATATTAGAGAGGAAAAATATTGTAATACATTATTATACATATCTGAAGTAGGTGAAAAATAAAGTAATATAATTGAAGACACCAATGAAAGCAATAAACTTTCACACTTTAGTTCTATGGATCATTAATGTAAGTTAATATGTTACATTTCCTGCAATGTATCCTGATACATCAATGTGTTTTTCACAGCAGCAAGGGGTGCTTTTGCTTCTGTTGCACACTTGAGTACTGTACTAGGATGGGCCTGAGGATGCTGTTCATTGCCTTGGGCCTGATGCTGTGTTACAGGCCTAGGCCAGGTCACCTTTCTTCAACCTCTTTCCTGAGAATCAACACAAGGGCTATCACACCTCTTACGACTGTCTTTCTTACTAGCCCCTGTACTTTTTTTTGCTTTAACAAACACATTAACTGCAAGCCAAAATATACTTTTGTGAAATTAAAAAAATGGGAAGGGGGGACCTAATGTCCTTTTCTGTGTAGAGAAAATTCTTACACTGAACATTCCTCTTAAGAGAAAAAACCCCTTTCAAAAAGTTAGATATAGCCTAAGCCATACGGGAAAAAGGGATTTTTTTTTTTTTTTTTTTTTTTTTGAGGTGGAGTCTCGCTCTGTCACCCAGGCTGGAGTGCAGTGGAGCGATCTCGGCTCACTGCAAGCTCCGCCTCCCGGGTTCACGCCATTCTCCTGCCTCAGCTTCCCGAGTAGCTGGGACTACAGGCGCCCACCACCATGCCTGCTCTATTTTTTGTATTTTTAGTAGAGACAGGGTTTCACCATGTTAGCCAGGATGGTCTCGATCTCCTGACCTCGTGATCCGCCTGCCTCGGCCTCCCAAAGTGCTGGGATTACAGGTGTGAGCCACCGCACCCGGCCAAAAGGGAATATTTTATAAATGAAGCCTGTAAGAACTCTGTTTATTGACCAAAACGTTATCCCAAATTAACCTGGGTAAAATCTGCTAAAATATTATCCATTGTAATGTTTAAATACCTTTCCTTCTCTCCCTGGCCACTGCCTGACAAACTCTGTTAGGACAACTCTTTTGGGGAATTTTGGCGTATGTCCTTGATAATTTGATGAGGCAGGAACTCAGGACTTCCTTCTGTTGAAGGTGCCTGTGAGCTGAGCTACAAGGGAAGCTCATGGAAGTGCAGATATGGTGGAGAAACTCACACTGCATTATACTTACACTTCCAAAAGCAAGTAGCCTTTAAAATAAGTAGTATTATTACTCCCATTCTGCATGGGAGACCTTAGGTGAGACATGTTTAAAATAAATAGCATGTAATTAGAGCCTCATGACAAAATGAATGCTTTGCTAGCAAACATGGAAGAAGACAGACTCAAGAAGTACTGGCCAAACAACGAAAAAGAAGTTCTCCTTCATGGCTTTTTTCTTTTTAAATAGAACGTAAGTAATTATATTTTAAAATCCTATCATAAGAGCAATAAAATCAGTACAGTAAACTTAGGAAAGAGTAAATGCATGGAAGGTTATCAGCACCAAATTAGATTTTCATATAATTGAGCTAATCATACGTAAGACAAATTTATAAGTGAAAACTGACGTTCTTTTCTCCAAATTCACATATCTCCACATTTTCATGGGTGTGAAACATATTATATTAATGCTAACCTTTTCATTAATGAGATGCGTCTTAAATATATTATAGCTTATTATAGCTTGCTATACTTATCTTAGCTCTTTTAAACTTTAAATCAATGTAGTTTTTCCCTTGATCAATATGCTGCTTAATAAAAAGCAAGCATTCACATTAAAAACAAAAAATATCTTCATAGGATATTCCACAATAAATACAAGAATTTTAGTACTACACTTTTATTATTTAACAGCTAATAAAATTATTTTTAACTAAGATTTGGAAACTTTAAAAAATGCTAAACACCAATTGAGATCCATATAATACAAAATGTTCTAACCATGCAGCAAAACAAAGTATCTAAATAGAAGCATGTGTTCAAATAAAAACAAAACTTTCCCTGATTTAAAAATATAAGGTTAACATTGCCCTCTTCTGGTTTCTTATTCAAATAAGAATACCTACCATGATGTCAAATATCACATTCCATGTCATAAAGCAGCAACTATGGAACTGGAAAACAATCTATAATACTATATGCAGGCAGGTATAGGATGAGGACATATTTCACCTGAGGGAGCTGCTTGGTCAGAGTTAGAGAGAACTTGACTAGTATTTGGCTCACAGGGACAAGTTAATGAAGGCCTAATGTTCAACAAGGATATATAATAGTAAGATTATTAACACATAATTTTATTTCTAGCTACTTCTTCTTTATCTGCCTCTCTGACAGCCCCTCTCCCTTCCATAAACACAGATCTTCTTAAGGAACTCAAGAAAAGAGCAAATTTAACCATATTCATTGGAAAAATAAACTGTCACCATGTAGACTAGAAGGAAGGTTTCTCAGAGATTTCCACCATTGCTGCTTCCTTATACTTGGTCATGGTCCCTAGAAAATTCAACCAAGGGCAGATGAACCCAGAGACCAAGGCACAAGTTCATCTTTGGATGCTCAGAGGCTTGATGTTATGTTAGCTTTCATGTACTGCTTATCAAACAATAGAAAACACACACACACCGGTGGCTCATGACTATAATCCCAGCACTTTGGGAGAGGCCAAGCTAGGTGGATCGCTTGAGGTCATGAGCCGGAGACCAGCCTGGACAACATGGTGAAACACCATCTCTACTACATGCACAAAAAATTAGCTAGGCTTGATGGTGCAATCTGCAGTCCTAGCTACTCAGGAGGCTGAAGCAGGAGTATCACTTGAACCTGGGAGGCGGAGGTTGCAGTGAGCCAAGATCGCATCACTGCACTCTAGCCTGGGAGACTAAGCGAGATTCTATCTCAAAAAAAAAAAAAAAAAAAGGAGTAAAGGAAACATACATACACACACACACACACACACCTGTTTGAGTAAAATTCTAACTGACTTATAACATTCCAATCTTGTGGTCCCTCAATTCCTGGAAAAGAAGTCAGAATGGCTCTTTCTCCTTAAATTTCTAAATAAATAAAATAAAAAAATTAACAGGGAAACAAATTCTAGCTTCATTATTAAATATTATTTCTGAGACTAGTTCTAGTAGGGCTGAGGTATAACAATCAATATAAATATAAATCAATATAAATATGCCAGTCCAGTTCTTTTTCATACTGTAAGATACATAAGGTCAATCTGAACACTTTTGTATATATATGCTTTATTTATTGCTACTCTAGCATCTTGGAACAGCATAAGTTTTGCCACTGGAGGGTCTCTCTTCACCCCAAGGGAGAGAACTTGCTACAGAATTGTATTTAGGATGATATTCCTGAACAACTACATCATTATCTGAAGGTGGTTCCTATCCTGGAATACCGCTGGTAAGCCTCTGTTAGGGTCATGAGAACATCACATCTTGTGCAACATGAGCTTATTTCCCGACTGGTTCTCAAAATAGTCATCAGGGAGGTATTTAGAAAGTAGCAAGATACCAATCATTGTTATTTCTCTCTGTCCTCCCCCTACCCTGCATTCTCTTTTTCTCCCCTCTTTTAAGTAAAAGAACCTTGACTCCACTATTCCTTAAAAATAAATAGAATTTATCCAACTACAGGTAAGGTTAATTTGTTGCAACAGGAAATTTTAGAAATTACTGGATGACACACTGTCAAATTTTGGAGGCTAACTTAAGTTACTGGATGACATACTGTCAAAAGTTCATTCTCTGTTTTTATCTCTTTGAGGCACGCACATAATTAAAAGCATTGTATAGCCAGGAGCAGTGTCTCACGCCTGTAATCCCAACACTTGGGGAGGCCAAGGTGGGCAGATCACTTGAGGTCAGGAGTTTGAGACCAGCCTTGCCAACATGGCAAAACACCATCTCTGCTGAAAATAAAAAAAAAAAAATAGCCAGGCGTGGTGGCGTGTGCCTGTAATCCCAGCTACTCAGGAGGCTGGGGCACAAGAATTGCTTGAATCCAGGAGGCGGAGGTTGAAGTTAGTGAGATCGCACCACTGCACTCCAGCCTGGGCGACAGAGCAAGACTCTGTCTCAAACAAACAAACAAAAAAGCATCGTGCGTATGTTCAGATCATATGCTACTAGAACATACATTCCACCTTACAGTTCACATGCACTGAACTATCATAACTTACTGAAACATAGTTTCAGTATAATCCCTATATAATACACAACCTCAGCCATGAAGATATAAGCTGCTTCTAGCAGGTAAAATTTATTTTTGTTTTGCTGTTGTTAGGGAAAGGGAGCAGGGCTAGACTCCCCTTGTCCTGATCAGCATTCTACATCATCAGTCTTGACAGTAGGAAATGTACACACTTTCTGTGATTTCGTGGTATGTATTTTATGAAATGCTCAGCATGAGGGTTCCTGGAACTCTTAAAACACATTTAGAATTCCCTAACCAGGCAGGCATGAACAGCACTCATCCTGCAAGCTTCGAGGTAAGAAGAGAAATAATAAAAAGCAAGGGATAGTTACTATTTAGAATGTATACTCAACCCTGTAAAACAGACTTCCCTTTTCTAACACCGGATACATTTAGCATAAGGGGGTATAAAGCCCAGGAATATATCACTTAGAGTGATACCTTATGTGTAAACACAAGCTTTTTAAAAAAGAGTATGCTGATAAAGTGTTTACTCTGATGAGAAGTAAATCTAGCCTGTATATAGGATGACAGATAACAATTCACTTTTGAGAATTCTAGAGTTTGCTGAATGAGAAATTATTTGGAGTTTCCTGACAATCTCTGTACAATGAAATCCAAAAGTATGAAAAGGGAGAAAGACAACAGAATTGCCTGCATTGCACAAACTCAGAGCAATAGAAACAGTGATGGCTTTAGGGAAAAAAGAACAGCAGTGCAACATCAATCACAATATTCCTCTGAACAAAAGGGCTTGTGAATTAAATAGAATAGAATATCATGCTCTCTTTTTGCTAAGAAAATGCATTTTCTTACACAATGTCTTATATAAGAAAATAGATACAAGGATGCAGAAGCTGTAAACACTGCACTTCTCTTCACCCAGCAGAGAGACTGAAATACCTAATTGCAATGTGAATTAAATTTCTATATGAGAGCTTCAGTTTTCTGTATGCAATTTCATTTGTCATAAAGCAATCAGAAATACCAGCTGACCTCTGTGATGACCAATAAAGTCTATGACATCATCATCTTTTGCTCATGAAATAATTAAGGAAATAGAACATATGCAGGAAAATTGCTGACTTTGATATAACAGCTACTTCATGTTTATGACAGTTATTCATACGTTTCGTATCACAGATTTCCTCCAAAATATTCATAAACAAAACTAGTTTCCAAAGTATCATTTTCTGTAATAGCAATAAGAAAAAATAGTAGAATACTTTATAGAAAACTATTAAGAAGTCTTTAAATTTCTGAAAAGTATAAATATAAAATAAAATAAGATGGCAATAACTTAATTTTATTTCTTATCGATATGGTCCAAGTACAAACATTATCAACTATGTGGGATATTCTAGAGAGTCAAAGGTATAGTTTCCTTGGATTAAGTCAACTTGTACCCTCTAAACCTTAGCTTTAGAGAGTTCTAGGATTTCCAAAGGAGGAGACTGGGCTCAGGTACATTATGTAGAACATTCTGATTTGTGTACATTTCTGGTTTCTCCTCATATATTTGCTCATTATTGTAATGGTTTAAATTTGTACCATTCAAAGTTCTTTCAAAGATGGGACACTATGCATATTTAAAGAAACAATCACAGAATATGCCAAAGACCCATATCCCCTGATCCCAGTGCTATCACAAAAATGGCATTACTAGCTATCACTAATTCTAGTGAGCCATCTAATGGTCTTAGCCAAATAACTTTATCTGGGTTTTATTACTTAATCTATACTGGATAGATTAGATAGATAAATATTTGAGTTGCTCATTTATTGCTTATAATTATCCATTTTACTATTTGATAATTGTCTTTTCTTGGGGGGAAGAAACCATCCTTTCCCCATACTTATTTCATGTAGGTTTGGCAGGGACAGTGCTGACTTCCCCAAACCTCTCAACATATTCCCTACCTTGTAGTAGACACAGAACTCTGGACTGACCAGTCAGTATCTTCCATTCTTTGGGCTGAAACAATTATCCCAGGGATGGAAATGTAACCCAAGTCATCCCAATAAAAGTCAAACTCAAGAATTATGCTAATATTATTCAATATGCCACTTACTTTCTGTAAGTTGTTAGGCAGTGGAATGCTAAAACAAAACTTTTGATGACAATATCAGACACTGTATGAAGTCAACTATCTCAAACAGAAGGAGAATAAAAGAAAAGTAGAGCTACAAAATGAAGAGATCATGTTTGGATATTGTTATTTGAGATCCTGAATCCAGATTGATGGAAGCTAGCTAGATTGATTATGAATTCTGTAGTTACATAAGCCCCCCAAATTCCAACTGAAAATCAGAATTTAAATGAGTATTTTATTATTTGTAGTACACTAGTCCTAAATAAAATAATCAAAAGAAGTAGAAGCAAAGGAATTATATTATTCATATAATATGGATAATTAAATTCCATTGATATACTTTGCTTAATTCTTGGACAAAAAATACTACTACTAACTTGTAATTCATATATTTTATAAAAGGTCTATATAATAAACATGAAATTATATCCATATTTTAAAGGTACACTTGTTAAATTGATTTTGTTTATATTTACATCTGATCTTGCAATAATTCGACTCATCTAAATCATTCCACTATATTCAGTAATGATTATCGTACAACTAAGTCTTTAAATACCAGTTTATCAGAAACTAAAAGAACTTAGCATCTTTATCTAAATTTCTAATTTACTTTCTCAATTAACTTATATGCAAATTATCCTCACTTATTAATATTTGCTCTAATTATTTGTTGGAGATCTTTTATGCATTCAAGAAATTAGTACTGTGCACCAAGTTCAATCCTAGTTCAAGATCTACATCCCTCAAGAACTCACATTCATTAGAAAATTTAAAAATAAACCATTTTTAAAATTTATTTTGAATGGGCTAAACATAAAAAGGTTTCCAAGATAAAAGGATAGAACTTAAATGAGCTGAAGATACAAAAAGTAGATTTGGAGAGGTGGAAGTTTTGGGACAGTAAAATAAAGCATATAGGAGCACCTGTAGGAAGTGAAGAAAGTATTTAAAGAGGAAAAAATAAACTGTAGAAAGTGGAAAAAGGATTTAAACAGGAAAAAATAAAAGAATGCCTTATTCACTTTGAGAGACATCAAACTGTCTATCCAAATATCTTTAAAATACTCTCAACCTGAGTTCAAATTTGATTGCACTGTGGTCTGAGAGAGAGTTAGTTGTGATTTCTGTTCTTTTACATTTGCTGAGGAGTGCTTTACTTCCAATTATGTGGTCAATTTTGGAATAAGTGTGATGTGGTGCCGAGAAGAACGTATATTCTGTTGATTTGGGGTGGAGAGTTCTGTAGATGTCTATTAGGTCTGCTTGGTGCAGAACTGAGTTCAAGTCCTGGATATCCTTGTTAACCTTCTGTCTCGTTGATCTGTCTAATATTGACAGTGGGGTGTTAAAGTCTTCCATTATTATTGTGTGGGAGTCTAAGTCTTGTATAGGTATCTCAGGACTTGCTTTATGAATCTGGGTGCTCCTGTATTGGGTGCATATATATTTATGATAGTTAGCTCTTCTTGTTGAATTGATCCCTTTACCATTGTGTAATAGCCTTCTTTGTCTCTTTTGATCTTTATTGGTTTAAAGTCTGCTTAATCAGAGACTAGGATTGCAACCCCTGCTTTTTTTTTGCTTTCCATTTACTTGGTAGATTTTCCTCCATTCCTTTATTTTGAGCCTATGTGTGTCTCCGCATGTGAGATGGGTCTCCTGAATACAGCACACTGATGGGTCTTGACTCTTTATTCAATTTGCCAGTCTGTGTCTTTTAACTGGAGCATTTTGCCCATTTACATTTAAGGTTAATATTGTTATGTGTGAATTTGATCCTGTCATTTGATGTTAGCTGTTTATTTTGCCCATTAGTTCATGCAGTTTCTTCCTAGCATCAATGGTCTTTACAATTTGGCATGTTTTTGCAGTGGCTGTTACCGGTTGTTCCTTTCCACGTTTAGTGCTTCCTTCAGAATGTAAATGACAAGTTGATGGGTGCAGCAAACCAACACGGCACATGTATACACATGTAACAAACCTGCATGTTGTGCACATGTACCCTAGAACTTAAAGTATAATTTAAATAAATAAATAAATAAATAAAATAAAATACTCTCATCATCTTAGTTAGAATTGAATAACAGTGCTTTCAAAATATCTATGGGGAAGCACATACCAAATTTTAAAACTCAGCTTCAAGATGATACTGCATGGAACCATTTCTCCCCAGCAATGGCTTTGTAAATAAATGTTTCCAAATAGAAGACAGAAGAATAATGTTCTTATGTATGCCCATTCTCAAATCAAGAAGAGCTGAGCCATTTACTACAATTTCTATAAATATAAACTTTACAATTAACCTTAACTTTAAAAAAGTAATATCTGAAGTCTACAACTCTGGTTTGTCTAGATCAGTGTTTTTCCCAATACTTCAAATAAGTTATTCAGAAAATGTGAAAACAAATCTAATGAATTTTGGACAGGACATTTTCTACGTCTAAGGGATTTTTCCCTTAGATGTAGACATATAAAATGGGGGATGATTTTCCACACATAAAAGTATACCCTTTCAAGTCTTACTAAGTGGTATCACAAAATAGTCCCGACATCCATATGCAGGCTAGATAAAAGGCCATAGATTCACTTAGGAGAGAAAATAATCATTTAAGGCAATTTGCAAGAGTAGAGAGAACTGAGGCATATTCCCTTATCCACTTCCAGCCAAGTAAAATGAGCAGCAAGTGAATTCCTTGGAGAGACTGTAACAGTGATTTTGAAATAGGATTCGTTTCCAGACAGGAGAGCAAAAATTTGTTTCTAGATGGATAGTTGCTAATCTGTAAAACAGATATGACTTTACTATAATATTATCACTGAGCACGACGGAAGAATATTTGCAAAATTTGACATAGTGCTCTGGAGTTACAGTAGGACATAATGATTTGGACTTGACCGTCCCCTGAATTCTCAAGTAAAGCAGTTGATTGTAGCTGCTAATGGATTAGGACAAGGAAAGGGGAGAATAATGAGTGTGGTCTGTGCCTCCAGTTTGTTGGAACAACATTGCAGGAATCCCAATGGCTTTATGCTTTCTGACATTTGGATTTACTTTAAAGAGATTTGTCCCAGGATATCTGCCTTCCAGCTGCAGCTATTTTAGTTCAGCAGTCCCAAACTATTTTGGAACCAGGGACTGGTTTAGTGGAAGATAATTTTTCCACAGATGCGGGGCAGAAGGGGAATGATTTGTGGATAAAACTGCACCACTTCATATCATCAGGCATTAGTTAGATTCTCATGAGTGCACAACCTGGATCCTCACATGCGTGGTTCACAATAAGGTTCATGCTCTTAAGATAATTTAATGCCATGGCTGATCTGACCAGAGGCAGAACTCAGCCCACCACCCACCTCCTATTGTGCAGCCTGGTTCCCTACAGGCAATGAGCAGGTACAGGTCTGGGGCCTCAGGGTTGGGGACCCCTGTTCTAATAGAAATGCTGAAGTGCTAGTGGTTAGGAATATAGGAGGCCATATGAGAAGTTATTTAAATAGAGCATTACTTACAACAGGTAATAAGTTCAGTGCAGCAGCCCTCAAAGAAAGCATTTCAAAAAATAAGCAAAAGAGTTTCATGCAAGAGATAGACAAAATTTGGTCATATAACATACAGTGCCAAATTACATCAGCTCCAAACAAAGAGGAATTTAATTCACCCTGACTCCAGGTGACTCTACCCCGATCCCTTTCTGGAGGTGCCAGAAACAGCAGAGCAAATGGGGAAGTAAGAATAATAAGAACAAAAAGAACAGACCATGGTCCCTCTCCCACTGCTGTTATGAAAATTCTAACGGTGGCCTGAGTTGCTAAGCGTGGTAAGTTTGAATTGAATGAGAGGTTAATATTTTGATTCAAATTTATTAGCACTTTATAATAACTGAAATAAAACTGTTCTAATAGCCAAAAATAAACAGAAAACTTCGGGAACATGCTTAAGATGTTGAGAAATAATAGGGAAGAGAAATTTTGGAAAATGGGTTTGAAGTATATAGAGGAAACAAACAAAGCTATTTCCATATTGTATCCTACTGAGAGTAGCATAATAGATATTTCCTGATCACTCAGGCTGTAACACGATTTTAAATTATTAATCTGAATGAGGTGATTCCAGTCCCATCCACAAACCAGAGCTAGTCACTGATAACATTTTGCTTGTCCATCAGAGTATAATAAAAATAAGAAAAATGTAGCAAGTATATTCGATTTAATTCATTCAATTTCATGACAACCCTTTATTGTAAGATTGTGTACTTTCTACTTTACATTTAAATATTCTGCATGCTAAAAAAAATGAGAAGATATAGTGGCAGTATTTTGCTTTTATTATATATCCTTCCTTGAAAAAAATTAAAGATTGCCAACCTTATGTCCAAATCCATATTATTTCTTAGCATCCATAGACTGCATTGATATAGGATATGCTATTTAATCTGAAATTATCTAGGTAATTTTTTTTGTATTCGACTTCACTGACTTAAAAACAACTTGAAAAAATTTGGTTTCGTATTTGTCAAAAAGGAGGCATACATCTATTTAGGGATATATGTGGTATAATAAAAAGTTAACGTCTAAAGATGAACCTGAGGTTTTTAATCTCACCTTAAGTAGAACTCTTCTACACTGAATTGGTTCTCCTGTTTCATTACACTGCCTAATATTACTTTCTTTACCTCTGAAGAAGCAACTGAAGTGGACAGTATATTGTACCTTATTTGGAGTGGTCACTCCAGAAAATAACATTTTGCATTATGGAAAAATTCTCATTGAAAATGCACACATCTTTGTCCTAGTGCCCACTGCATTTTGTCATTATTTCCCAGGTCTAAAGATTTTTTATTCTTTGAATGTGCAGAGCTATTCAAGCCATGCAGCCAATCACTGGAGAATAAGAAAACAAAATCATACAGAGTTGAATGAGTCATTTTCAATAATAAACTCCAAATAGCTCCTTTCTTTATTTTGTTTCTACCGCAATTTACTTCACAATACTGTGATTTTTTGCCAAAATATCTTCTTGGGTTGTGCTATGAAGAAGGTGAGGGGACATAAAAAGCAATTTTGAATTGAATTAAATTCTGCAAAAGGATACTCTTTATTCAAATTCTGTCTTATGAGTACATTATGTTCCCTGCTATGTTTCATGTATTTTCCTAAATGAGAATTCTTTCTCCACCATCCCCATTACCTTTACAAACAATAATGAAATGTTGTCCCTTCTTCAATGGTCAGCTCAAAATACCTACCAGAAAAGTTTTTACTGGTCAGTCTAGTGTTCACTGACCTCCTTCTTCCATATAATTCCACTGCATAACCTGTCATATAAAGATCTGTACTTAATCATTTATTGTTGTGTATTTTGAGGTTATTATCACAAGGGATCTAAGATTTATACTTTACTTAACCTCATTAACACACTTCAGAGTATGGATTAGAACATAGGTTTTAAATTCAGTCGGCCTCCATTAGGGACTCTGCCACCACATGTTGGACAAGTGACTCAACCTTTCTCTCTTCGATTTTTCTAAAAATTAAAGTGGGGATAAACTTGGTTTTTATTTCATATGTTAGTGAGAGATTTAAATGTGGTAACTTGTATTTAATAGAGAGCTTGGCAAATAGGAAGCAACAATAAATGCTTGTTGCTGCTGCTGTGGTTGTCAAATAGTTTCCATGTAGTTAATCTAAATAATATTAATCCTTTGCTAGAAACTTAATAGACAATTGTTACTTTTATGAAAATTGTATGTTTTTTTTTTTTTTGAGAGGAGAGTCTCGCTCTCTCGCCCAGGCTGGAGGGCAGTGGCGCAATCTCGGCTCACTGCAAGCTCCGCCTCTCGGGTTCACACCATTCTCCTGCCTCAGTCTCCGGAGTAGCTGGGACTACAGGCGCCCGCCACCACGCCCGGCTAATTTTTTGTATTTTTAGTAGAGACGGGGTTTCACCGTGTTAGCCAGGATAGTCTCCATCTCCTGACCTCGTGATCCGCCTGCCTCCGCCTCCCAAAGTGCTGAGATTACAGGCGTGAGCCACCGCGCCCGGCCGAAAACTTTACTCTTTAATTTATGCAATCTCTGTTTCCCTATCAGAGCTACTAACATTTTTACATAGCCATATCTTTGAAAATAGAGGTGAATCTTCATTAATGTAGCCCTGTTAGTACAGAGCTCTGTGGACTTTCTTCACTCCTTCAAAAATTTTTATAAAATCATATTTTAAATTTTTATGTGGTTACATATTTTAAATCTACATGTGTGCTTTTTCAATAATATGAACTCACTAACAATAGGTACTAGAAGACCATGTTGACTGTGCTGACTTAATTAACAAATTTCAAAAATGTTTACATAAGAGCTGTAATGCCAAATCTTAAAAAGAAAATGATAGTCAATACATAATTGAATTTTAACATTTGTATAGCCTACTCAGTCTTAGGATGCAAACACCCATCTTCTGCTATTTTTTTCTATCAGCATTTATTTATCTTTTTAACAGTAAGATGAACTCTTAAATAAATAATTGTAATTAATAGGATTTTTAGGCAGCATTTTTAAATAAAAAGGTGTTAAAATTGTACATTCGGAACAATAAGAAATAGCTAAAGCAGCTCATGTTAAACAGAAACATTAGCTCTCAAGGGCAAAAGAGGTTTTTTTTTTAAGGATTCATAGTCCTAGAGATGGAGAACACAAACAAAACAAGAAAATCAGGTCTCATTTTCTCAGCAAGATAAGTTCTACCTGGCGCTCAGAGACTCTCTTTTATCTGGCTTCCTTGCATGTCTTTCTTCTTCTCCAATTTGTTTGATCACCCTTTCAAATAGTTTTTCTCATCCTAACAGGGATAATGCAACCAACTTTTCTGAAGCTCAAACTCCTGCTCTGAAATAAGAATAAAAGAAAACATGTATACACATTTCTTTCTTTCTCTTTTTGTGCATGTGGATTAAAAGAACAGAAGGCTTATAGTGTGGGAGATATTTTCCCCTATCATCATTTGCCACATGAGGTCTGCTAGATGGCTTCCAGGATGAGCATGGCACCCACTGGCCCTGACACAATGCAGTCATCCTTCTTCTGCAGCACACTCCTCCTAAGTCCCATGAAACTGCCAAGCACCTACTGTCAGGGGCAGATGCTCCTAAGGTTAGAAAACATAAGGCTAAAGTATAAAATGGCTCATCCTGTCTTCCTTAGAGGAAGTGCATTTCTTATTTATTTTATTTTCAGAAACAGAACAGATCCAGTGAATACATAATAAGCAATCTAGTTGGTAAGTATAAGGGCACATGAAGTCCAATTTTAAAGATAAAGTCACCAATTGATTTCATTGCAACATCTGTAGAAATTATTCTCAATTATTACCTTGTGTTTCTACATAGTTTTAAATATTCACAGACAGATGATTTTTATTATTCCAATGGTAAGTGATTTCTATTGTCACATTTTTAAGGGAGAAAACACACACACAGAGAATGGGAAATATCAGCAGCATAATATGGCCTTTTATAATAAATCTGTTCACATATTATCAGCTTCAAACTTTAAATCTTTTTCATTATCTGTGGACATAGGAAAGTGTGACTTTAAAAACCCTTCCTATTTTAATGACTCATAAGAAAACAGGAACATAAGCACTCCGCTGATATTAAAAACAAAAAGGAATAAAAAACATTGAAGAAGCCTTTTGTACTACTGGAAACAAAAGCTTTCTGTGAAGTGAAAAACAACAGAAATGTACCTGATAAAAACCATCATCATAAGCATACGGCTCCCACTCCTCTTGAGGAGATGTCACATACATCTGACATTGCAGTACCAGTAAATCCTCCCAACCTACAAGCCACACCCACAGATCACATATACTTTTTATTTTAATAGACTAATTCAAATATATTACACAAATCCTCTATTTCATACAGATACCAATGCCAAGCTAAAAATACAAATAGTACTTGCATTTGAAGAGCACAGATGTCTTTAATGAATATTTTTGCCAGAAAACATGAAATTAAATCTGAACAGAAGCCTAAAATCATAAACATCAGCTGAATAACACAAACTGTACATTATCAAATTTTAGTATACTTAGCTTTTATTGTTATTTCTTCTCTTTTTTGCATTTTGGAAGCAGAGCTCTTACTGTGAATATTCATTCATTAAAAACTTTTCTGGACTATTATATGTCCTCTTTGAATCATGCCAGAAAATGCAGTTTTAATTCAGATTTCTTCTTATTCAGGCTCAAAGTAAATGTGATGTCTACAAATGTGATGGCCATGAGTGAGCCAGCCATCAGAACTAAATGCTGTTCCAGCAATATTCATTTATTTACCAAACTTTAAAAAAGCACCTACCGTATCCCAGGTTGCATGTCTATGCAGTCATGGCACAGAAATAAATGCACCACTCTTTAATCCTTAAGGAAACACAGACTAGTGGAGGCACTAGACATGTTAAAAGATAATTATAATATAGTAATGCTACTATAGAGAGGCACATGTTTGCAAAGATGACTCAAAGAAGGTGCCGCAAATCAGTGGAGGAGACAGTTAAACTGGGCATCAGTGCGTAATCAAAATATTACCAGACAAATAAAAGTGCCCTAGGCACAGGGATCAACAAATATAAAAGATGTGACACACTTGTACATCTTAAGAAACTGCCAGAAATGTGCTATGTCAGGGATGTAGCAGGAGAGGTGAGAAGATAGATATTTAGAAAAGCAGAAGTAGGTAAGGTCCAGATCGTGGAGATTATAAAGAAAGCAAAGAATAATAAAGAAGTGTCCATTTTTTACAGGCACCAAAAGGAGTGGCAAAATCAGATGCAGAGACGGGACATAATCAGATGATCTCATTGGGTTTTTAGAAAGATTTTTTAGAGGAGATATTTTTAGTAGAAAGAGGAGGACAAGGAAGCCATTTGGGAAATCATTGTGATAATGCATGTGCAAGATGTGCAATGCTTAAAGTAGGAAAGTTAGAGCTGATATCGAAGGTGGCAATGAATTCAAGACACACTGGCCTGATCTAAACTTAACCTTATTTATAAACCCAGGTCTTTAATTACATAGAATAAGATTTTAGGATATGCTAATTCATAGAGTATCCTAAAAACTTTAGATGTATGACCTTGAGTAAAGTAAGGGTAAAACAAACAAACAAAAACACTTCCTGATAATTCATATATTCAGTATTTTCACCATAAAGTGATCTATTGTCTCATAAAGTTTGTGAAGGCTTATAGTGCAAGCTAAAATTAGGAGAATAATATGTGCAGAAGGCTTATAGTGCAAGCTAAAATTAGGAGAGTAATGTAGTATTGATCCTACGGCAATTTTTATTAAGTTCATTGAATAGTAATAACAGAATTATAAATAAAAATCTCTTGGGTACATGTAGTAAGATAACCTCGGTTTGGTAAACTCTCTTGTCAATTTGTTAGTAGTGAAGAGAAGAATACAATGTAGACATAAAAAATATTATTTTTGCAAGTCATTTAAAGTAATGATGATTAATCTGCATTTCGGAAAGTGTTAGTCTTTGAGCAAATGTTTTGATAAAGAGCAAAAAAGGTGCTATAAATACTTAGCTTGTGTATTGTGTAAGAAATACATGTTGCATATCAATTTGACAATCATCTTATAAGAATGTCAACCTTTGAAATGTTTATATTTTGGTAATTGTTTTAGTGGCTGAGCTGCTTGAAGTTTTCATATCTGCAGACATTTTTAAATCCTGTACTGTTATATTAAACTATTGCATTTTAATTTTTAAATAATTAATTAAAATATTCTTCTCCCATTTCTACTGCTACCACCACCACCATCAGCACCATCATGTTTCTCTTACAGTGGTAAGAATGCTGTTGATGTTTTGAGGTAGGCAGTTGAGTCTGATTAAAAGTACTAGAGGTGATCCTAAATTACCTTTTTTTGTTTGTTTGTTTTTTGGACAGTTTCATTCTTGTTGCTCAGGCTGGAGTGCAATGGCACATCTCAGCTCACTGCAACCTCTGCCTCCCAGGTTCAAGTGATTGTTCTGCCTCAGCCTCCCAAGTAGCTGGGATTACATGTTCCCACCACCATGCTCGGCTAATTTTTGTATTTTTAGTAGAGACGGGTTTTGTCATGTTGGCCAGGCTGGTCTCCAATTCCTGACCTCAGGTGATCCACCCGCCTCGGCCTCCCAAAATGCTGGGATTACAGGTATAAGCCACCATGCCTGGCAACAAAATTATCTCTTAAATGCAATTCATAAGGTCAAATTTTGAGCTTTTTCAATTAAATTAGCATGTAAGTGAACATTTCATAAGTTAGACAGCATATCCTTTACTTTAGTTAACATGCAGACTATATTACTAAATAATCACATGCATTTAGTTTTTAAAGAAATACATTTGGCAGTTTTCTGAAATAATATCAAGGCTTTGTGAAAGTTCTGGCATGTGTCCTCTACATACTTAATCTGTCCCAGTACACAAGAACTAATAATCAGCTTTCAATCTTCATACAGTTGTACAGAGTGGTCAATTTTTAGGTTTTTCTAATGTGACAAAGTGGAGATTCCCATCCCCTTTATAGCAAGGTATAAATATAAGGGATATAAGATAAAATTTGTAGTTGGTGTCATGTGTCATCTACTGCAAATTACTAAAAAGCATTTGCCTCTAATGTGGAGACCTATGTAGTGAGACTCTTCTAATCAAAGCATCAGCTCATTCTCAGTACAATGATACCAGGATTGATTTTCACAAAGAACAAGTAAAAACTATGTTAATAAAATGAATATATTTACATTTTTGTAACTCAACCAGTCTTATTCTCGAAGAACAGTAATCTGTTTAAAGCGAATGTTTGTTTGCCCTTGGAGAAAGAGGAAAACAGCTTGTTATATCAGCATTTTCAAGATGGAAAGAGAGAGGAGGTTCTTTGTCTTGGGAAAAGGAGGAAAGTTTCCTGAGAAAGACTAGTGGAGCATAAGAGGGCTGCTGGGAATAGAACAAGACAAATTAAAGAGATTAGAATGGTTAGAATCAAATGGTAGCAGTAGTCACATGGAGCAACCCTCAAAAGTAGGAACCCTGAGGCTTTCTGCCTGCTCTTCTCTGCCCCTATATTTCTTACAAGGAAACATATTTGTTGGTTAAAGTTTCAGTTCTCATTCTACCTACTCTTAATACTTTAGGTTGCTTGTTGCCCATTTAATAAAGAACTTTCTGATTTTAAAGAAGGAAAGAACCAAAATGAATGGAGCCCAAGACACAAAATGACAATCTGAAGGGGAGCTACTCAACTAGGAATATCTGTGATTGATAATTACTTAAGCAAATAAAATAAAATTGTATTATGTTAGGTTTCTTATGTGATAGAATTATATATATTCTGGTTAAATTTATAGATTTTTAAATTTATAAATTTAAAATTTATATATATTTAATTTTATGTGGTTAAAAATATATATATTTTAATTGTATGTATATAAATAAATAGTATATAATATATATCAGACGGAATATATAGATTTTTTAAAAACACAGTTAATCTTCTAATTAATAGCGTTCATGTTGGCTTCCAATGAGTCTATTTACTTCCTATTGACCTAACATTGATGTTATCTTGTACACTGCTAAAGTGAAAAAAAGAATACTGCCCATTGTTGAAGTTTTTTATGTTAAGTCACAAAACTCAGGATTCTAGAAAAACACTAAAACAAAATGGTAATACCTTCAACTATTTTTTACCAAACATAGGGTTGGCGATGATGAAATAAACTATTTCAAAAATCTTGGAAAGCAGGTGCCTTTATTTATTCTATTTTAATGCCTGATTGTAGAATACGAAGAGCTATTATATAATTTATCTGTATAAGCACGGCTTTACCTTTGCTTGTTTATTTTTTAAATTATTTTTGAGAATCATTTGAAGTGCACAAGGAGAAGTTGATGCCAAATACCAAAATTGCATAATTTTCAAAGCTAGAAAGTTGTCTTGCCTCCCAAAACCAGGGACTTGAAAAAACACTGTTGTATCCTTGAAGCACAGCTGCTGAATGATACATGGACATATTTGATGTATTCTTAGGCTTTTGTTTGTTTCAGTTTTATATTGACTTTATAATCAAAGCAGTTTGACTTAAAAATTTAAAGTATACATTTAATTTAGCAAAACTGAGTTGTATTTCATTTTTATAGAATCCATATTGCAGCACAAGTTGTAACAAAGTTTAAGAGAATCTGTTCATAAGCTTTACCACAGATCTTAGAAATAAATGTTGCAATTATTTTCTGTTGGGGTATGTAATATTGTTCACCCCCCTTGGGTTTATTCATTCCTGATTGCTGCTCAACTGTCATAAGTCTCTTGAAAGAGGAAATAGTGAGTTACTCCTTGTGAGCAATTACCAGTCACATCTGAGAAAGAAAATTTTAGAAATCAAACTCACTTGTAACGTATTTCTAACTTTGCATTAATGCAAATTTGTTTATACAAATAACACATCAATTATGTTGTTTTCCAAATCCATAGAATTACACTAAATCTTTTAAAACATCAAAGATGCACAAAGAAAAAGGAAATAGGAAATTGAAAGGGTATAATTTGTTTAAGAAAAATTCAATTGCTGAACCCCAAGGAGTATCCATACCCATGATTTATGCCTTATCTTTGATCCTCAATTTCTATCTGTAGGAATCTCATCATGGTAAAATTATATTTTTCTAACTTCAGAAAATGTTGCATTTTGCTTATGTATCTGTTTATTTATATTTTCAAAAATAATTTTAGCTTTCCAAAATTAAAAAGCAGATACAAGTGATCAAAATACCTGAAAATACTACTGACAAGAGTTTGTAATGCAGGCATTGAGAAACATTTTATTTATATTTTGGCCAAGTGTTGAAAACGAAATCTGAGTAACTTTCGAAGCTGAGTGTGATAGGACGCAGAGAAGTGCTGAGTGTAATGGAAATGCTGGGGGTGGTCAGCAATGGGAAAGGAAGCCCCTGTCCTTGAGGCTGAGTCGGAGGACAATGCACTCTCTTACTTGTCCTGACTGTGCCACTAACAGGCTGAGTCATTGCTCACCAGGACACAGCTGCATTTTTTTGTACACTACCTCCACATACACACAGACGTACCCACACACCCACACAACTTTTTTTTTTTTTTTTTAGATGGAGTCTCACTCTGTCACTCAGGCTGGAGTGCAGTGGCTCGATCTTGGCTCACTGCACTCTCTACCTCCTGAGTTCAAGTGATTCTCCTGTCTCCGACTCCCGAGTAGCTGGGATTACAGGTGCCTGACACGTGCCTGGCTAATTTTTGTATTTTTAGTAGAGACGGGCTTTTGCCATGCTAGCCAGGCTAGTCTGTAATTCCTGACCTTGGGTGATCCCCTCTCCACCTCCCAAAGTGCTGGGATTACAGGCGTGAGACACCACACCTGGCCTCACACAACTTTTTGCTAGACATGTAATGCATCCACAGGGGCCATCTCTCCCTGAAAGAGCACACTTTTCAACTTTCAGAAATGGGGCATAATCATAAGACGAGGCAGTGAGACTAGTTAAGTGACGCTAGAACAATTCCCGTTTTAAAAGTCTAGGATTGGCACGTGCACAGTGTGAGGGTGATGGGCTGTGCAGCCAAAATGTGAAGAGCGCTGAAATTGTTTACTAGATACGGGTTCTAGTTTCAGTGCTACCACTCATTAGCCATTCTGGACATGAGCCTCTGCATCTACAACACAGAGATGCTGCCCTTTTACCAGGCACAAGGGTGGTTGTGCACCTAAAATGGGGTGATGTTATCACTTCATAATGTGGAAAGTACAAGAGACATGTGGACAGATTGTAATGGGTGTTACCATAGAAGAGGAAAGCATGGTGAACTTGGAAGGGTAAAAGTAGACTTTTCTTGGCAATGCAATATTTATACCAAGGTAATTTTTAAAAGGGGGTGAGGACTGAAAAAACAAAGCTTTTGCTTCATGCATCTCGCAAGCCTCATATTGCCAATTTTGTGACTGTGTCTAAAGAATTCTTGATGGTGAAAAAGGCTTAGGCTAAATGAGAAGGTCTTACAATTTTTAAGACTCAGCATCCATACATTAAATTTACATATTCAAGACAGAGAAAAAGGCAGAGCGAGAGAGAGAGAGAGAGAATAGCAGAGAACAACTTAAACCATACGTGAGACTTAGCCAACCGGAAAATATGGAAGGTTTGTTTTCAACAAGCCTTTTGTACTTTAATCCCTAAACCATTATCTCAAGATATCAATAACTCACACAATTTTATTTCATAATTCATACTTAAAGTAGAGATATTTTTAAACAACTCAACACCATTTTAAACACACCTACAATACTCTGCACCTAAAAACCATTGTTAATGAAGCTACTTTTTTTCTTCTAATTGACTGTTCAATTGGCCTCTTTGATTAGAACATAGTACAGCCAGGTTTAGCCATATTGTGGTTTTGATCCAATAGCTGCCTATCTAGAAAACATAAAACAAGGCAACTAGAATTTTAATTGGGTATATATTCACAAATTATGTTACATGAGAGACGTTCTAAAGTTGCCATGGTAAGAAAAATACAGTTATGAGGAAAATAATGTTAATAAACTGTAAGCTATATTGTTGTTCAACAGCAGTAACATTAAGCATGTGCCAGTATTGTATTACTGTGCCTCTGAATCAGTCTGGTATAGACAGTCATTTACCATTCCTCATTATCTGTTCTTACAAACTAAATGCCTAGAGGCCATGAAGCAGAAGAGCAGAAGAGAGTGGGACAAAGTCACAAATTTATAGTGACTCTCCTAACCTTTAAGTCAGTGTTTTATTAAAAGCTCTGTAGGATGTGCTTATAGAATACGCAAAAAGCATTTAGGATCTTTTTAAAGCAAAAAAGCATGCATATTTTCAAGGCATAAACAATATTCAAGCAACCCAATTTTAAATGAGAACATGCCCATGCATAACATAACTACAGTAGTACATCATAAAAATAATTTATGTGACAACAAGTTATTTTATGTTTTAATTTTCCCCATTTAAATGCTGATTGTTTCCCTAAATCACAGCTGTTAGCACCAACTCTAAAGACCACTGTAAGCATGTTCACTGGCTTCGTTATCTTACATGAAAAATGTAAATTCCCACTGGTTTAGAAGATATTTTTGTAGGAATGAAATAGAAATTTGGTAACAGAACTACTAAGTAAGTTACCCAAGCATGGCCATGTGCCTGAGATTGCTCATTCTTAACCTTATCCCACATTCATGATCACTTCTCAGTAGACTACTCTAAATCCCAACCACCAAAATTGTGTTTCAAACACCTCCATAGACACCAAATCATAAATAAGTACATAAGTAAGTAAATTGTAAGCACCAAGCCTTGATGATACCTAAGTTTCTTCATTATCTTTGGTCACATATTACTTATAATTCCTACAGAAGACTCTGAAATATTATAGGCACTTTGCTCAAGTCTCCCATGTAAGTGGATCAACATAGTTTACAGTCATCGTTCTTGGTTCTGATATGGTTCTTTTGTGCAGAGATTTCCACATCACTGATTCAACCATCAAAAGAGTTTGGAATTTCAAATATTCCGGTCCTTCATAAAAAAGAGATAAGCCATGTTCCACAGAAAGTTTGTTTTTGAGAAATCGTTATCTGCCACTCTCTCAAATAAAGATATCACGATTTAATTTTTATAAGGGCCATGAATACAGGATTTAAATAAATTCATAAACTGTTCTCAATCTATATGCTATTAATCCAAGAAAGTTAGCCTATGCAAAAAAACAAAAACAAAAAATCTGAAATAGGAGGGTGTTTTGTTGGTTATTCATTTTTTTTAAATTTTAGTTTCATATTTGCTTGTTTTTTAACAAATAATTAGAATGTGATTTTTTCTTGTCCACAGACTGACAGGATGAAGCTAGCACAGACATTCTCTCTACATAATAGTATACATATCAATTTCAAGCAAATAAACAAACCAATGATTCCCTCAAGTATCAAATCTACCTCGAAGGATAACAGTCATGCAGGGATCAGGGCATCTGAATATATAGATGTCTATTCAATGATCTTCTCTTCTATGAAATAGTCTGAAAGAAGAGAAGGAAAAGTGGACTATTCTTTAGTATCTTCAGACATTTATTTTAGACTTAAAGGCATACTTTTCATTTTTGTTAAGTGCATATAGAGCACTTCAGAGTATTATCTGGATACAAGAGGGAATTAAAGTGGTGAATATTAACCACAATACAGAAAAATTTTGTTATAGAACTTTTTAAACATAATGTATCAAACTATGAAGGTGATTATAAATTAAATATTAATTTAAATCACTAACATATCAAGAATATATAGAGCATATTCTCTTTTGTGTCATTTCCACAGCTCCTTAGAATTAGAAAAAAAGCCTAATAGAATACATATTAAAATAATACAATAAGTCAGATAAAAAGGTGATTTATGTTTACTCTGCTACCATGGAGAGAATTATCTTTGCCCTAGACCTTTAAATTAGTCTCATTTTAGAAATTTCTGGATGCTAGTATTATCAACTTAATTTCATAATTTCTAATTCTCTGTTTAAAAGTAGTCATTCCTCTGTATTGTCTATAATACCACTTTGTTAATCTGTCACAACTACTTCTGAACATTTTTATTATGATGCAGGCATTTTTCCCCTACTTACTAAATTAGAAGTAGTCCATGGCAGGGGCCACATGGTATTTCATTTTTGTACACTTGGCACTAAGCCTATTGCTTAGCCTGAAGCAACAGTTTGATAGATGTTTACTGAACAAAACAGACCTCTTTCCTCATCTTATTCTCTCTAAATTCATGACTAGATGTAATTACCCCAAATTGCTGATAACTGAAAAATACAATGGGTTTAGGGAATAAAGACTGGACAGAAATGGGAAAACATCTATTTCTAGACATTACATATAAATATTTATTTTTAAATTATATTAGAAATTAAATATTCAAAGTGTGTCCTTTATGTTTATTTGTAATGACAGTTTTTATTCTTACCCAAACTTATGTAGGCTGGCTTTCTTCTTTCTTTCCTGAAGTTTGGATGAAGAAAGAAAATGTGTTTGTTACCCATAGGAAAAAGCTAATGCTTCTAAAAATATTAAATATTTGTATTAAAATACCTTAAGTTCAAATTTGCAAAATATGCAGCATTTCTTAATGATGCTAATCCATATGTATGTGGATATGTTTGAGAAATATATATACATATTTATATCTCCATGGATATGTATAAGAATTTGCTTCTATTGCAATGAAGGCAGAATCTCAACATGCAAAGCCTCAGCTTACAGTAAATTCTAAAACAAGATTTCCCAACTATAAACAAAACCTAAGTTTTTCATGTCTTCGTATATACTGACAAAAATTGTTTTCCAAAAGCAAAGGCATATAAATAATTTCTGTTGTATCTCAAAATGCTAATACTTTCAATAGAATATTTCATGAAGTATTTATAGAGCACTGCTGCAGACTCCAGTGAATTGTAAATCATGATACACTTCAGTACAAGACTCAAGAATAAGCTCCATGATTTTAGAAACACATCTACTAGATCACCTTTAGATTGCTCTGCCTAGGATTTGTCACTTGTTTGTGTACACATGTACAGGAATAAATACACACCAAAGATCTTGTGGTTCATGTTAAACTTTTTCCAATATGTCCTGTTTAAAATATACTATAGTATTTTGCAACTATTAAACTACTATGACAATGTAATAAAGAGCTAAGATAACTAGGTTCACTAAAAAAAATGAACTTATTATTTTTCTCTCTAGATCATCCTTGCAAATTTTTAAATGATTTGTGCTATACTTCCTTGCTAGGGGCTAAAGACACATGTGGAACTGGTTCTGACATGTTCCTGGAGAAAGCAGAAGTTCAAAAAGAATCGGGAAGAAAGAGCTAAAAGAAGGGAGAAGAAAATATATAAATACACAGAAACTAAAAAGAGAGAGCTTATTGTAACCTTTCCCATAGGAGCTCATAGCAGTTCGCTGCATGCATTTATGAAGTCAGGAAAAGGGAATCAAAGATCTATGTGCGTGTGAAGGTTCAGTGAAGGAAGTCCTTGCTGAGTAAGGTCAAGTAAAATTTACTTAGTTCCTAGGTATGTTGACTTGTTAGATGAGTATCTGAATGAGTGAGTCAAATAGACAGTAAATTTTCTGAACACAATTTCCACCCTCCTTTATATCAATTTACTGGATAATAAACCCTGCTGTAAAATACTGAGAATCTGGTTTGTTTTCACTTGTTAAAATATATCTGACATGTAGGTAGTTTAACATTAATATAAATGTGTTTTGACTTTACACATAAACTGTTACCTATTATTGAAAGTAATATTGTGAAGTTATCTAAATATTATTTAATTTAGGAATCATTCATGTGTCAGTTTTCAAAGATAATGTATTTTTCACATATTAAGAAAACAACTATGAGAAATGAGAAACTTGCAACAATAATCTTTAATAAGTCTGGTGCAGTGAATTAACAATATCTGGGAAATAAACCTTGGGAAACATTTCTGCTGGATAAATAGGCTGAACTTTACTTATCACAGGGTAGTGGTTCAGAGCAGTCTCAAGACTGTGATCTTTAGAAAATTGTGCAACCACTTTTTTACTCTTTCCTCTGTTAAAGAAAAACTTCACTTGAATTAAATTTAAAGGAGTTTAATTGAGCAATGAACGATTTGCAAATTTGCAGCCCCCAGAATCACAGCAAATTCAGAGACCAGCACAGCCACGTGATGGAAGAAGATTTATAGGCGAAAAACAAGAAGTGACATACAGAAATCGGAAGTGACATACAGAAACAACTGACTTGGTTACAGCTCAGCGTTTGCCTTATTTAAACACCATTTGAACACTCGACAACGTATGAGTGGTTGAAGTATGGCTGCAGGGATTGGCCAAGACCCAGCCACTGTTACAGGCACACACTCCCAATTAGGTTCTCAGTCTTGTCTACCTATTAAGTTAGGTTGTAGTTCATCCATAAGGATTCAAATATACAAGTACTGAGTCCTCAGGCCATATTTAGTTTGCATTAACACCTCATACAGGCAACGATATTATTTGACCCATATGTGTGTTGTGAACATGGTATTAATATATAACAATTTATATTGCTATAATGTCTTTTGATTCAACCAGCTAAAGTGATGATGCTTTAGTATTTTTTGATGGGATAATAGAAGTCTACTCCAATATTTTCTTTTTTCTTTCTGCATATTTAGATGAATGACAGGAAAAGAAGGAGAAACAAATACAAATTTAATGCTGTGACTAAATATATCAAATATTTAATATATGCAAATATTTATATAGAGTTATTATGGAGGATGAAGAGTTGAAGTGTTTTTGAAACAAAAAAGGAAAAACAATTACTTGACAGATGTAGAGCTGAAAATTGTTGCAAGAAGAGAAACGATTACAGGAGAAGGCATAATATATGAAAACAGCAGGGAAATTGTCTTAGACGAAATAAAAAATGTTTATATGAGTAAATATTTTAAATCACCACAATTCTTGTTATAGAACTTAAAAATATATCAACCTAGAATCAAAATACCTCTGTCAGAAGCATTCTTAACTATAATCCAATCCAATCTCATAAAATTTAATTAGCAAGCAACAAGTTAAAAATTGGACCAACATATACTAATGAAAAAATATTGAAAGTCTTTTAAATGAAAACTTGTGCTATTCAGTCTCATGTGGAAAATTAGGCACTGACATTGAAAAAATAGCTTTATACAATAAAATTCAGTGAGTCTGTTGCTTTTAGAAGTGATGGCAAAACATTTATAGTTACTGAAATCTGAATCAAATCTCGATAGTAATTAAGAAATTTCACATTGTTCTTTTTTAAAAGAATATTTCAAGATTAAAAATGTAACTAGAACTACAGATATGTCAACATCATAGAGTCTGATAATATTAATTAAAACTATACCCACTTCATTGCATTCAGTTAACCACTGAAGGATTTGTGGTTCTAACAGGACCTACAAAAGCTGACGTGATTATAAAGAGGTCTTCAGTATATCACCTCATTATTTTTTTTAATTTCATATGCTACTGATAAGACTTCTATTACGGAACATTTATTAAGCAAATTAATCAATGTTGGCAAATACTAAAGTGATATGACTCATTGATAGATGCAGAGAAGTATTATTTGAAACTGGAGTTATCTTTTTAAATCTAGGATAGATAGTACCCACATTTGTTGAAAGCATCTACATGCAGGTATTGCTATGAAATAAAATATTATTCTATTATAAAGTCATAAGGAACTTAAATATAAAATTAGATGTTTTATATATGATTGAGCTGCATAAAAGTAAGTATGCTTCTACTCAAAATAGCTATATAATTAATGTAGAAATATTGCTTTAATTAAATGTTCTGATTTTATTGAGGTAACGACATGCCATCCTGTTTCTCTTCACTATTTAGCACAAAACCTTTGCTGCATATTACATTATTTTTGTTGACCAGGAAAAATAATTTTTTCTTTGATTAAAAATTAAATTTTTTAAAATTCCCTGGAGTATGCTTCTATTATATATAATGTATATCCCATGAAATTATATTACTTGTTTTATGATATTTATTAGACAGAACATTTAACCAGTTCTTTTTCAAAAAGAGATAGCAATGACTTCGTTTATCATATTTTGTAAAGAATAATGACCGTACATAACTTCTGTCCCTTGCTGTCAAATACAGTCCTGTCTTCAAAGGAAATTACATTGCCTAAAATCTATCGTAAAATAAATCCCATTAAACTTTTAAAAAACAATAAGCAGGGCAGGGCACAGTGGATCACACCTGTAATCCCAGCACTTTGGGAGGCCGAGGTGGATCACCTGAGGTCAGGAGTTCAAGACTAGCATGGTCAACATGGTGAAACTCCATCTCCACTAAAAATACAAAAATTAGCGGGGCGTGGTGGTGGGTGCCTGTAATCCCAGCTACTTGGGAGGCTGAGGCAGGGGAATCTCTTGAACCCGGGAGACAGAGGTTACAGTGAGCCGAGATTGTGCCATTGCGTGCCAGCCTGGGCAACAAAAGAGAAACTTCATCTCTAAATAAATAAATACATAAATAAATAAATAAATAGAATAAACAAATCTTTATATAATGGGTAATGCGTACACAACTCTATCACTCACACCATTCTGGCTCATTTCCCATTTCCCAAGGCACTTCAGTTCAGGGTGGATTTGCATGTATGTCAAACAATTCTTTGAAGAAGACATCTGTCACACTCTTCATCATTTCCTCCAATTTTCAAGAGTCCTAATAGAGATACCCATTTTCTATAATATTATGCAATGCTATCTCATTAACTGAAATATCTAGTTGATGTGTGATAATTCATTCAAAGAGAGAGATTAAAATAGCAGCTATTTATATGTTAATTTTAAAAGTGACATGCAGAGCCCTGTGATTAGAACATGCACATAGCCTATTGAACATATTGCTATTTTCAATTTTTCTCACACATGAAGATGAAGAGCTGCCCTCTTTAGCTCCCTTTTACTATGGTTATGCAAATGAGTTCTGTCTCTATAATCTTATTAATGAGTAGCATCCTCATCATTAAGAATAATTTTTAAGAAAAAATAGCATCTGCTTGTATATCATCACATTGACCTTCTTTTGTGAAGATATTGACAGGCTTTACTAGAAACTTCTCTTACCACAAAGTCACCCTTAGAATTAGATTTAGAATTAGATTGCTACAAAAGGAGAGATTGAATAATTTGAAGTTAATGGAGGACGAATCTAAAGGTGAAATATTTTCCCAAGTCACCAAAGAAGACAAGCTATACAGGGAGCAGCATTAGAGAAGCGCTTTTCAAATCTCTGCTCCTTTGTCATGTTTGATATCAACCCCTTGTCCAAAATGCTAAAACAAACCACATGGCCAAGTCAAGATTCAATTTAGGAAGGGAATACCCAAGGTAATGGTCAGAGGAATGCATGAGTAAATTTGGTTCATTACATCATAATCAACCACAGGGTTTTAAGAATTTTACTTTTTAATACAGGTCCTTAGTAGTAGCAAAACAAAGACTATAAAGACATTACATTAATTATTGTAGTGGCAAAAATAATTCTTTGCATATATAGCACAAAGTTTTCTATGTTCATTCAATAAATTATCAAACCAGCTATGAAAATGGCAGGCACATTAAATAGTATACTGATATATATGACACCATGGCATAATCAATTTATATTATGATTATGCAAAATAAAAACTCCAGACATATGATCTCTAAATGTAATTTTGAAAACAGACTTGGATCAGAATTCACTAGCTTATTTCCTGAATTCTAGTCCTAGTCCTTAACCATTATGCATTGGGGTAGTGGCCTCTATGGAGCAGTGAAAGTGAAATTAAGATTCCCTACTGATATATATCCTAGAAAGAGAAGTCAAGAAATGAAACAGCTTCCTTCACTTCAGAAGACCCATCTATTTTTTTAAAAAAATTCTTATTGTTTCAGGAGAGAATCTTGGATTTTAATTCTCCTTATTCTCTTTTAATCTTTTAGCACTTTAAGATTCACATGGCAAGTACTTCCCCAATAAACAACATATTTGTTTTGAAATTGTCTTTATTCTTCAGATAGTGAAAAGAAGACTCCTAAGAGGCTTATTTGTCAATTGGACTGGATGTTAAAACTCAGAAAAAAAGTAGACACTGAACTACTCACTGCACTGTAATATATGACCAACTCAGTCATCTATGGAAAAAATAAATAATTTAGCTCCATTCAAATATTAAATTCTAATAATATTGGGCAAGATATGGAATATTAAAAGACTTAATTTTGGCTTCCATGATTATTAATGCAAAACCAAACCAATAAAACATAAATTTGGTTTTAAAAGATATTATTTTGATCACCACATCAAATCTGCATGTATATATTTCCAGAGTTTTTGTGATGCAATGCAGGGAAGGAGAGAGAGAAAGAGAGAGAGAGACTCTTCTAACCAACACTCATGATCGTGGAGAGATGAACATAAAAATCCCTTCAGCAGATTGCAGTTGTTCTAGGTGTAATAATATCTTGAAACATGCACATATCATGTAACTCACTTGTATAGCTTTCTGGCACACAAATATTTGATGTTAAGAGATCACTTTCATTCGTATTGTTTTATAACAATCGTAACGATTAAAAACTTTTATCTTTAGTCCTTTATTTTGTAGCTTTTGCTTTTGACTAATTCATATTAAAAAAATAATAAAGACAAAAGTCATGTAGTGATAATGTTTACTTATTTCTTCTGTGGATGATTAACAAATTAAAATTCATGGATTTATATAATATTTGGTGGGGAAAAGGAAATTAATATTATAGTAAATCCTTAAATGTGTTTAAAATCTGTGACCATTACTTTTGATCCACATACATACCAAAGTTTCTTTAATCCTTTTGCTTTAAACTGAAATAAAAGAAAAAAATCCTGAGTCTTCAAAACTAGATTACTCTTCTATGTTTCTTTAGCAGCTATAGTATTAATATTTAATGAAGTTAGAGTTCTTACCTTATTAACAAAAATGTTAATTTTGTTACTAAACTTATAGATGAAATACCAATTAAGAGTCAATAGTTGAAGATGTGAAGTAATAGATTTAATCTCCACATAACAAAACAAATAAGTACTGAGTGCAAATTTTAGAACTCATGACAGCACAACAGCAAAATGATCACATTATTAAATAAGCAAAGATGCAAATATAATAAATACTTTTCTAAACACATATCAGCAATCTTAAGGTAAATTGGGATATGACTGTAGTAAATACATAATTAATCATCCTTATGTAACAAATCCACAGAATGGCAGATACACTAAATAAGTCAGGTTAAGAATTTTTTAGTGATTCATAGAACTTATGGTATAATGTGGCACAACTAGGGTAACTAGTCAACTCTCAATCTGATGTTTAAATCATAAAATGCTGGTTTATAAAACAATAATAAAAAATATCTAAAGATATATACTATTTTCCAAGTCATAGTCAGGATGCAAATGTAAGTCAATATAGTTTAATATGTCATCTCCTTTTTATGTTTTAGACAAACAATTATTCAAGTATCTATTTGACATTTAGAACATTATTAGGTATTGGAAGCCTATAGAGTCTTTTTACTTAAGAAAATTTATCTTTAAACTTCATTTGTCTTTTTTTGTTTTTCATTTTAAAAATTAGCTTTAACTGTGCTATTTACCTACCCAGATTCAGTCTGAGACAGATGTTTTCAACAGTGCTTTGTGCCTTATTTACTTTATTCAGTAGAGAATTCACAGGTAATTATTTTGTGTAATAATTAATATTCTCCTCCATGAGCTTTTGTGTCAACTCCTTTTCTCAGAATTTATCTTCACCCAGATTAAATAGAAGTCATTTCTTGCTTTGTATGTTATTATGACATATTCCAGAAGTTCGTCAAATTAGAATAGTAGATTTGTCATACTCGAAACTGTGGCAGCTGCAGTGAGTTAAATCATGGCTAATATAACATATTAGAGGTATTTTAACATTCTTTAGGAGGATATATGGATGGTGTTATGACATTAATTTTAATATTATTAATTAAATTTTAATTATTATTTTAATTTAATATATATCATTTTTAAATTTTTCTATTTTTTTATTGACTCTTGGGAACTTGCTGCCCCTTATTCCCTAGTTAATGCACACAAACAACACATGTACAAATTTATGGCAAGGAACCAAAAGCATAAGCAACTCAAGCCAATCACCCTTATTTTCACATTGTGTGCTTCTATCCTATGGGCATTTATGACTATGTGGATTTGGAACTTATGTTGGTAATTTTAATGAAGCACACACAGAACTTAGTCTTATTTGCAAACAGCCAGATAATTCCCTATTGCCATATTTGTATTCAAGTAATAAGTCTTTCATGTCGTTGCACACAGATCTTCTTGACTTCCAGAAAATCTCATCTGAACAAACTTGCAAGTTATTGAAACAGGGGCTTCATAAACATACAGTTAACAATTATACATCTATAAATTCCTCAAGTAAGAGAAAACACCCTCATAGTAGGATCAGAGAACAAGAAGAAGACAAAGCACCAGTGCAAATCCATCGCCAAAACGCTGAGTTAAAGACACTCAAAACTGGGGTATTTACCAAACATGATATGGAAAAACAAATACGTTTCTGACCTGTTATATTTCGAAAGTCATTTCATTGAAAGGGAAATTATTAATGAGGAGTTAATACGGCCTCCTGCTAGAATTAACAGGAGACTACCATCACAGCTACATCTAAGAAGGCATTGATTGTAACTTGTCTCATGCATATGTCCACGCCAGCTCCAGAGTCATTGCATTTTTATGGGAATTTCAAAAAATTTTCAAAAAAAATTTCTACCATTTCCCAATGGTAGAATGCCTCCAATAATGAGCACAGATATGCAAACATTTTTTTATTATCATCAAATGCTGAAGACCCAGGAGTGCTTCTTGGGGTGCTGAAGGACTGCAAAAATGATCACTGGATTATTTAAATGATACCAGTTTAGCAAAATCTCTTTAAAGCTGCTATATTTATGGTGTGTGTGTATTCATCTATGTTTCTGTCTGATATGTTATTTTCTTCTCAATCTAAGCCAGGCAATCTTATCTCATTATGAGTAGTTCTGGTCAGAAAGCATCCCTGGAAATTTTATTCAGTAATGCATTTTCCCTACATAGGAAATGTTTTGTCAACTAAATTTCTAAAGCAGCATAGAAAGGGAAAATTATATTATCACCAACTCCTTTTAATTCTCTCTTCATAATGTGTTAAACTGAAAAGGCTTCTCAACTCCAGATTATGGGAGTTGAGAAGATGATAAATTATGGTAGTTATTCTTGAGAAATAATATCAGAAATAACATCACAAGGTGCACTTTAATGACTTCAGAAATCAGCCTCCAAATTTTATAGGCATCATTTGCAGTATACACCAACAAGTCACATCACACTAAGACTCTGAGGTAAAAGAGGTCATGAAAATCGTCAGTGTTTTACATAGAGACAGTCATCAGCCTTGCTGGCATGGAGAAAACCAACAGGACCTGGAAAGGACAAAATCTGCTTCACGGTGCAGGAATCAAGGTAACAAATAACCTTGCTGCTTGGACAGTAGTTTCACATTCTTTTCTACAGCATAGATACATGAATATATCCCTGCCAATGCTTTCAAAACTCTACCATCTTAATCATATGTTTGGATTATCGTCAGAAAAAAAAACAATTAATAGATTGAAATCAAAAGTTTAAAAAGCCAAAGAAATCAGGAGTTTTAGTTTTTTAACCATTATCACATTAAATAGCTCTTGTGTAAAGTAACAAAACTTCACTCTGTTATCAGATAAAAGTGGCCAGTCATTTCGTTCAGACCTGAATGGGTGTCAGGTGTGAGGGTTCTACATAAACGAGGCCCTTTACCTCCCATTCCCGTTCCCTCTCACATCCCATTACCAGCCCACTTTGTGCTCCAGCCATAGCAAAAAAGTTTCTGTTCCTGAACTACTTCTCATTATTTCCTGCACAATTGTTTGCATTCATTCTTTCATGTATCCAGAGCATATTAAAAGCTCACTTAGGCAAAGAAAAGTGCTATGTGCTAGGACGAAAGTGATAGAGCCAGAAATGGATCGAACTTCATTGAGCCTGAAACCTATTTCAAATATTTCGATGTATCTGCAAATCTTTTTTTCTCCTTCTGAAATATCTTCCTGTCTTCTTTTCTGCCTGATAATCTCATCTGCATATCTTAAGATGCAGGCCAGGATTATCTCTTCTTTGAAGACTTTTTATATCATCCTTTAAAAAAATTAAATTTCTATGTATTCTTATTAACTTTTGCACAGGCCTCTTTTGTAGTTTTCCACCTATTACAGAGAAAATATTTGTCTATGTTCAGACTCTATCTGCACCAGACTACAACCTCTCAAAAACAAGAACTGTGGCTTATTCATCATGTGCTTTGCAAACAGTTGATGTTGAGGTCAATTTTTTTTAATGAATAACTCAAAGAATAAATGAATGAATGAATTGGAAACATAGAGCCTATTACACCTATTTCCTAGTGAATGTCCAGCATTCAATCTGAACTTGAACACACATCATTATTAGAAGACTATTTAATGATCTTGATGTGGGCAGAGCATTTCTATGGAATTTAAACAGTGGGAAAGTCACACAAAAATAAATCTGATCCAGTGAAAACTGTATTAGTTATCTGTTGCTGTGTAACAAATCACCACCAGCAGCTTAATACAACTTCCATTTATTATCTCAGTTTTCACTGGTTAGGAGTCCAGGCATAAAGCAGCTCCTCAGTTCAGAGTCTAACAAGGCTGCAATCGAGTTGTCATGTTGGCTGTGTTCTGGAGCTCGTGGTGCTCTTCCCAGACCACACAGTTGCTACCTGAATTCAGTTCCAGTTGATTGTAGGACATAAGTTCCCATTTTCTTGCTGGGTATTAGCTAGAGTTTACTCGCAGCTCCCACATGCCAGTAGTAATTCCTTCCCAAGTGTTCCTCTAAGAGGCTCTCTTACAACACGGCAGCTTACTTCAAAGCGACAGGGAAGCTCCCACTCCAGTTTGCTAAGGGGAAGTATTATATAATGCAATATACTTCCACCACCTTTGTCATATTCTATTAGGAGGGAATTTTATAAGAGCATGATTCAGCAAAGTTCACTTCAAGGTATGCCACCGTAAAACTTTTAAATTAAATTTTAAAAGTAGAAATCATCACAAATAAAAGAACATAATGATTGGAGAAAATACCAATATGGGCTGGGCGCAGTGACTCACCCTTGTAGTCCCAGCACTTTGGGAGGCTGAGGTGGGTGGATCACCTGAGGTCAGGAGTTTGAAACCAGCCTGGCCAACATGGCAAAACCCCATCTCTACTAAAAATACAATAATTAGCCGGGCATGGTGGTGGGTGCCTGTAATTCCAGCTACTCGGGAGGCTGAGGCAGGAGAATCGCTTTAACCCAGGAGGCAGAGAAGGTTGCAGTGAACTGAGATCACACCATTGCACTCCAGCCTGGGTGAGACTCTGCCTAAAAAAAAAAACAAAAACAAACACAAAAAAAACAAACCCAATATGATGTATGATGATACTCAAAATATCCGACTTCAACTCATTACCAATTCATTAACAAAATAATGACAAGTAAATCAATCACTCTATCTTCCGAATTGGAAAATTTTATTTAATTTTAATCCTAATGTAGTACTCAGTACTTTTGAGAGGAGAATAACAAGATGGGCACTTCCATATACCATTTGTAGAAGTGCTTGCCTTATAGAAAACAGAGGCAAAAAAAAATCAGTCATTATTTATCTTCTCCATTGCCCCATCAGAGCTATCACTGCAATGTAGGAAAACCATGTGGAAATTCTTTAGGGCTGTAAATTGGTGTTACAGTCTGTTAAGCTTTTGAACATTCTGCAAGGCTATTTTAACTGGTAATTATCAAAAGGGAGCTTTCTATTTCCAAGAAATGGAAAGCAAATGCCTTTCCTGAATTTCTAAGTGTGACAGAATCTGGGCTCTGCGTTTGCCAGCTGCAGTGAGCTACAGGGAAATATTGTAGTTTAAGATGTAGGGCCTTGGAACACTCAAGTCACCTTGAATTAGGACCTGATGGCTACACCCCAGAGTAAGGGAGACTCAGAAATAGATCTCATCCAACAATCACTAAGTCTTGAAGATTCCATTTGCTATGTACTTCTTGAAACCTTCCATTATTTCTTGCACACTACCGGATTTTCATGACCTCATTTCTGGATTACTACAGCCACCACTTGTTAGTCTTCTTGTCTCCAATTTTATTCAGTTCCAGAATGCCAGCAGAATAACCTTTGGGTGTCCTCCCCAACTGATCTCACCATCTGAATTCTTCATGTGCCTGTAATAATTTATTCCTATGAATAATTCTCCAGTTCACCTTCCACCATTCTCCTTCCTTCCTTCTCTTCCTTTCCTATCTTCTGACTTCTTCATTTATTATTCTTGGAACAGAAGATGCTTTTTTGCCACCAGGCTTTTGACATGCTCAGCCATCTACATGGCATTGTCTATTCTCTCCACCCTTTACCTCGATATTTCTTGTTCTTCCTTCTCATCTAGCTTTGACATGCCTTTCTCATGACTGCCATGAAGTCTCTCCTAACCATCCATGAATGTACCAGACTATATGTATCTATCATAATTGCCTCGATATATTATTAATATCCCTTGTTGTAGGCTGTCCTGAGGACTCTGTGCAAAAAACTTTGTGTTTTCATTGACTTCATTTCTCCAACCCAATGTTTAGCACTTAGCATATTTAAATAAATATACAGTAAATGAATAAACGATCTAAATATTTAGATGCCATGCTTTATATCTTAGCATTTCAAGGGCCAACCTATAATTGTTCATAAAATAAGTGATTCCAGATCTCAGAATGTAGAATAGATGTCCCCTCTCAAGCAGCTCACTGGCTAGTTAGGTTGATAGTTTAAAGTGGGCACTAAAACTTCTAGAGCATCCCCACCTAGAAAGCTTGGAAGAAAAAGGAAAACCTAGGGCATATCTCAGCTATGATTTTACAGCTCATTCCATCACAGATGGCCTGGGAAGGCACACCCCAATGTGCTCCCGCTTATATTTCCTTTCATCCATAAAAATCATCATCCTACCTTTACGGCTATCTCCCCAGGGGAGGTCCTGTAAGGATTCATGCACTCATTTTTGCAAACTATATATTGGTATTTTTTGAATGGAGATACTCTATGAATACAAAATGTTTTTTGTCATTAGTCCATATGCCCTATCACAGTCCAACCTATTTGATTCTGTGCTACCAAACAGCTGCCGGCACCCACCAAAAGCATCTGGTTCTATTTCCTGTTGGCAAGGGCCCCATTAGCAGTAAAACAGCTAATGCCTTTTAGATGGCCTCATGATTACAGCTTTTATTGGTATCCTAGGCAATTGAGTTAATAAATTTAATTGCAAGTCCTGATACTTCCTCCCACCTGCCTCTACTCCTTTCCTAGCTCCTCTTTGTCGCCTCTCAAAAAAAAAATAAAAATAAAAAGCAAAAAAACCATTAATAAGAATATGCATCTAATAGGACAGGTGACCTCACAAAACACTTCTGAATGACTTCAAAATGTCACTGGGCCCACCCCAGTTTGTTTATAGCAGCATGCAGTACCATGACTCACATTTACTACCCTCTTCCTTTCAAGCTAATTTATAGAACTGTCCACACTACATCGAGCAATACCCAGAGTATATAGTGTATTGCCACAAAGATTTCCAAGGCAATATTTATAGTTGCATGGGAGAATATGGGTACAGGTTTCTGGATCTCTGAACTAATAATTCACATACTACATTGTAAATCACGATGAAATATTACATATTACACAATAAAACAACAACAGAGAAGAGACAATTGAAAACTGAAATCTTCTCTTGAGAAACATTTTTAAGATCTTGCTGAAAGACTAACAGATCCTGGATTGCAAAATGTATTTCTCTCAGGAAGACAGTCTCCTGGATGGCTCTGGGTATTTTTTTGTTGTTATTACTCTTAGACGTTTGCCAGGTTTACCACTGGCTAATGTTATACGCCCAAATGGCTCTTTGTGTCCCTAAATTAAGTATTTTACCCCCTTATAAAAAATACATTACCCTCATGTCTGCCTAATTAAGAGAGGTTGATGGAGACATTAGAGATTCAGATGTTCAGTGTCACACTATAATATATGCCACCAAACATATTATTCAAATTGCCTTCATGCCTAACTCCAGCTCAATGACCCTTTAAATCCCTTCTAATGATCATCAGGCTCTTGGATCCTGTCTTTCTGCTCTGTGTAGTTTAATTCTCAGCATTCAAAATACAAATTCAAATCAGAGGTGGATATGATATCCAAGAGAGCATAAGTAGTTATTTCCATAAATTAAGCACTTCACAAATATCATCATATTTAATCCTCACATCCCGTAAGGCAGGAGTTGTCAACCAGGGGAAATTTTACCCCTGAGGGTATATTTGGCAATGTCTGGAAACATGTTTGTTTGTCATAACTAGAGAGGAACTACTGGCATCCAGTGGGGCGAGGCTAGGGATGCTGCCAAAACCTTATAAACTACAGAATAGCCCTTATGATAAAGAATTATCCAGCCCAAAATGTCAATAGTGGTTAAGAAACCCTACTACAAGGTATTGTCTTCATTTAATAGAAGAGGAAACACAGGCTGAGAAGTGATGAAGAGCTCGCCAAACTTTGCTCAGATTATAAAGGGCAGAGCATAAATTCAAATCTAGATTTTCCTAACTTCGTAGTTCAATCTCTTTCCACAGGGCAATGTAGCTTCATAGAGCTTCGGGAAACCAGTAAGGAAACACGGAAGTTAAAGCCAGTATTTCTTTAACTGCTAAACACCCCAAACCACATTATGTCAAGAGAACAGTTTTTGTAATCGTCATCCAATACGAAAATAACATTACTGTAATCATTGCAGAAGTCCGCCGCAATCTGCCACATAGGTGGATGTGTGATGCATCTGGCTACAAATTTCCACTTGAGGATGCCATAGTGGCCCGTCTACAAAATGCAGATGTGTCAACAGAAGGCCTAATTGATGGATAGAAATGACTCTGCAATGGAAATTTCGTGTTGTTAAAATGGCAAAAAAAAGAATGTGATACACCAGGGTATAGGCTGAAAGCATAGTAAAAGATGCTAAGCCATAGCAAGAGCCAGAGGATGTCGTGGGAACGATTCCAAGGAACCTGTTACAGGTTTCACATAGAGAATTCTGGAGATGACCGATTTTGTTTGTATCATCAAGGCTTCCCCGTAAATTCACATTTTATGTTTATATATATGTTTTTATTTCTTAATACTTTTTGCCATACTTAGGAAAAAGAGAATCCATCACAAAATCTAACTTAGGATGTGAAAATTAATAAATTCATTGTTTAAATTCAAATATTTGTTTTATGAAATGTTTTGTTTTCTCTTTTCAGTTAAACCCAGATGTTTTCAATGCATGCCAAATGCTTCTTCATGCTTTCTTCAACTTATTTGCATAATTTATTTATGTTAAACAAAACAGACTTTCCAGAGTTCTTGTTTTTCATTTTTTCCCATAATTTGTATTCTATGGCCATTCAGTGTACCTAAAACTAAAAAACAAGCAATTGTTTTCTGCACTGTCCTCTTTTAGAGTTAAGATACCTAAACCCTGGTAATTTGATTGGATTGGGAAGATCGTTGTGGGAGTGGAAGAAGGACAAGATTAAACCAGTCCTGAGACAGGTCTCCAACAGGGAACAAAGGAAAAGAGATAACAAACCAAAGCACACCCAGATCAAAGACCAAGGATAATCCAGAGGCTGGTGTAGCAAGATGAGGGCCAGAAAACAAGGAACCAGATGAAAACTCAAACCTGAAAGGGAGGCTGACGAACAAAATCCACAAAATCAGGTGAATGCAGTTAAAGACACAGGAGGATTTAACATCCAGGTGTAGCCAGGACTGGGAGAATTGTAAAATAGAGGAGCTTGAAAAACCTTTGAGCTGCCTTTGTTCTAAATCTGAAAACTGAAGCCCATTGTTCCCTCATGTTGCACTATAATGAGTGACGAAGGTAGATCTTGAATCCAGATCTTCTTTCTCATCCAGTGTCTTAAAATCAGGAAGAAAGTTGCTCTGAAACATTCAAGCTTTCTAAACTACCTACTCAGAGACCTGTGCTGCTCCCTTAATTGCTCATGATGGCTAAAAAAACTGCATTCCGACCCCCTTCAGTTCCATACCTGTGTGCATGTCACGATTTGGGGCTTGACTGTTCTGCCAGATTCGGGCTTAGTGTCAATTCCTTAGTCCTTAGCTGTCCTCTTGGCTTTCACAGCTTATGACTGTGGTCTCAGACCCTTTCACTGAAATCCGTGATTCCCTGGTCGCAAACCACAGACTTCCACCAATCCCGGAGTGCTCTGCTGCCACCTAGGGGCAGAATGCAGTACTACCTCAGCTGCTCTGGGACGCTCTACTACACAGTAATTAATACTGTAGATATTCATGACATCTTTTACTTCCCAACCAATTTTTCCTCATATTTAAAGCAAAACAAAAAAGTCCATCACTTTTTATTGACACTGTTGGTAGTCATTAAGGATAGACTTTGACTCTTTACCAAACTTGCAGTTCCCAAAGAATCTTGGGATTTCTGTTTTATCACCAGGTATTTTCAAAACCATAACACCCCCCCTCCAAATTTCATATGATATAAGGGCAAAACAGTTTTGCATGTTCTGTGTTCATAGCTAGAATTAAAGTGGATCTGAAGGGAAAGAAAGCTACAACGCCAAAGCTTGCTTGTTAATAAAATGATAACGAGAAGAGAAAATGCCACCAGATTTAACAATGTCACCTTCATACTAAACCAAAGTATTACAAATATTACCTTCTGGGCAATTAAAGCAGGTGGTTAAGGTTGTAGGGAAAAACATAGAATGCATCTTTCTCTTTCTCTCTCTCTCCATTTATGTATACATAAAAATATGCATACATTTTTAAAGCAGAGCATATATGATCGGGGGAAGAAGATAATTCAATTGCACTGACATATATATCCACATATCTACTTCTATTTTTTTGAAATACGGCAGTGGCAATATTAGAAAAAAATATTGCGAGGTTTTCAAAGTATTGAAAATAATGGTATCATTTTTTAAGAGCCACCCTATCTAAAAATCAAATATGTGAATCAGATAAAAGTTTAGATTAGTTTCTAACTTCCACCCTATCCAGACCTCTCAGGAGTTCTCTGGAGCTGTGGGAATATCTCCAAGCACAGACGGCAACCACTGATGGGGTACAAAGCCCAGGTTCTAAAGTAAGACAGACCTGGGAATGAGTCCAAGTTATTAACTATGTGACTTTGAGGAGGTTGTCTCTCTTTGTGAGAATCATCCACAAAAAAACAGCTAGAAAGACCAAGTCTTTATGTTACAGCTTACACTAAGCTCTTGTTGAGACAGACTTCCCCTGACAGAGTTCCCAATGCCTTTATGTCTCAGTCCTATGACTTTCCAAAACTCATATACCCAGGAAACATGAAGAGTCTGGTATGTAAAACCACCTGCCTAGACCCATCACTTGTCTTAGAGAGAGTTAGAGAATATGCCATAGGCAGATTGCATAAACCGTTGTTTGTAATCCAGCCTCAAGACTTTGGCCCTGAGTACAGTTGCTGAGTCATTACTCCTTTTGTCACTCCCATCCTTCTGCAGGGTTCTTAACAAACCCAAGAACCTCACTCATACTTGTTTGAAAACCCCATGTGTTTTCTGTTGGTAATTGTATCACAATATCAGACAGTATAGAATCAATCAGATGACCAGAGGAGAAACAGTCCAAGCACCCCAAATAAGCCAAGACAAAGACTTTCTAATAAAGACTTTAGACAATGTGATCTCTACTATTCTATAAGCGCAACACTATGGAATACTAATATAATAAGTTATCAGTTAGGATGGGAAGAAAAGGTACTTATATGTGTCTACCAGTAGCAACTCCTCATACATCTCTCTCTTTCTCTTTTTTTGTCTCTCTTTTCTCTCTCTTTTTTCTTTCTTTCTCTCTCCTCTCTCTCTCTCTTTTCTTGACAAAGTCTCGCTCTGTCGCCCAGGCATGAGTGCAGTGGCATGATCTCCACTCACTGCAACCTTCACCTACAGGGTTCCAGCAATTCTCCTGCCTCAGACTCCTGAGTGGTTGGGACTACAGGCATGCTAATTTTTTCGTATTTTTTAGTAGAGACTGGGTTTTGCCTTGTTGGCCAGGCTGATCTTGAACTCCTGATCTCAAGTGATCTGCCTGCCTCAGCCTCCCAAAGTGCTCGGATTACAAGCATGAGCCACTGTGCCCGGCCTCTTCATAGGTGGTTCTTTGGCTAGTTCCTATTCTTGTCTTGATAATATAGTCAGTTTTGATTTGAAAACTTATCTGTGTACTCCACAAACAAAGCAAGCTTTAAAGAGAGAAATAGAGGAAAAATATCATGGCTCATTTTAATTTCTGACTTCTTGCACAGCTCCTCACTTGAGTCATTGGTATAGAAAGAAATGTGTATTGCTACATAGAGAAAAATATATTTTTCTTTGACTAAAATATAAGTTATTTCCATGGATGATTTCAAAAGTCCCTCTAACTAACTAGATTCTAAGAAAATATAGCAATTTTTTTGTGAGGGGCATAATAAAGATGATAACAGGCTGCCCTTCCTTACTTTTGGTAGATGTCTATGGTACTTTAGGCTAACAAATAAAACAGTACCAACTTTATGGAAGACTTGGTTTAGGATCCGATTGGTTGTATAACACAGAGCTTTTGGATATTCATAAAACAAATCAATTCTACTGAAATATATTACTGAGGGTTATTAATGTTTGTGTTACTTCTGCTAGTGGGAATTATAGTTTGTTCAAATGTGCATATGTATATATACATATATACATATGCACACCCTTACACAACCTTTAAGCATTTTTCTCTTTCACCAGCAGAAATACAATTTCTGTTACTACAAGCAACATTTAACTACCACCACCCCATATCAATAATTTTTTAGTGTACAAAATACTAAAAGGCACAGAAAACTCAATTTCATTTTAAAAGCCCAAATATACACTCAGATGTGGAGTACAACCTTAGTATTGGCATAGGTAGCTGAAAATGCATCCAAATGACAACATAAAATAGGTCAAGAGTTACCAAGTAGATCATCCCTTTGATTTATTTTACCCTCTAGGTAAAAAATTATCAAGTTACTTGATGTAAAGCCCAGTGGCTACCAAAAACTATACATATATTCTTCCTCATTTTTAAAAAAATGAAATAACACAATATATATATTAGAGTAAGTAAAATGCGAAGACACAGTATGTAGCTTGGGTTTGAAGCCTCCAGTAAAACAACAGATCCATATGGACTGCTGGAGAGTTATACAGTGTTTTAGTGAAAAGACCTGGTGTGATAATTACCTCATTTTACAGATGAATAAACTAAGACCCCAGGTCATAATGTTATTAAATGGCAGAACTGGGCAAGAACTAAAATCTTCTAACTTTTACCCCAGTGTCTTCCTATGATCCCTCAACAATTACTTCCGCCCATAGAGATTACTTTTTTCTTTATTGCCATGAACTTATGAAATTACAGATTGTGGAATTATAACTCATTTTTCTTAGCTTCTTGAGTGAGTTAGATTGAAGTTAAACCCCTGCAAAAGAGAAAAACAAGTGATTCTGAGCATTCAACAAGGAAACTGTAAAAACCACATACCTTATAAACCTCCCCAGTCCCTAGCCATGCCTGCCCACATAATTCAGGCAGAGGCTGGCCTGCCATTCTGAAAGCTAGCACCAAGTGTGGCCTGGCAAGGAGGAGTAGAGCAATTTGGCTGCTCCCTGGCATTGCGACTGAGGCTTCTATTGGGGCTATGCAGTTGTCACTGGGCTTTTCAGGGATTGAAGGCCTGTGGGGATCCCCATGGACTTGAGTGCTACCTCCCCATCAACTCCAGGTGGTTCTCTGTATCAGTCCAGAGGTCCAGGGTTGGGGGGCGGGGGTGGCTGGGGCGAGGGGTTCGCCTCTTCCCAGGATTGCACAGGTTCCTGTGAGAAGTATGAATTTTCTGAGGGCTCTCACTTTCACACTCTTTCTCCATGTTAGAGAGCTTCTCCTGGTTCCGTAAAAGTCCTGGGTGAGTGGCTGCCCAGTTTTGCTCTTCTCTTTTCTTCATGTTGCCTCACTCCCTTGATGGGTCTCAATGTGCTTTCTTAGGTGGTCCACTTGCAGAGTTAGTGTTCACTCACCACTTTGTTTTCTCTCTGTGAGAGCAGAACACACGAGCTATTTCTAGCCCACCATGTTGAGCCCGAACCCTAATTTTATTAAAAAACTCAATGTTGTGGCTGGGCGCAGTGGCTCACGCCTGTAATCCCAGTACTTCAGCAGGCTGACACAGGAGGATCACGAGGTCAGGAGATCGAGACCATCCTGGCTAACACAATGAAACCCGTCTCTACTAAAAATACAAAAATGAAAAAAAAATTAGCAGGGCATGGTGGCGGGCGCCTGTAGTCCCAGCTACTCAGGAGGCTGAGGCAGGAGAATGGAGTGAATCCGGGAGGTGGAGCTTGCAGTCAGCGGAGATCAAGCCACTGCACTTGTCCAGCCTGGGTGACATAGTGAGACTCTCTCTCAAAAATAAATAAATAAATAAATAAATAAAATAAAATTCAGTGTTGTATTTAAGGAATTTTTTTTTTGGTTTTTGTTTGTTTGTTTTGTTTTGTTTTTGTTTTACCATTAAGAGGTTAACTTCACGAAAACAGGAAACATGTCTGATTCTTTGAACTATTGTTTTACCCATTCCTAGCATAGGGCTTGGTACATAACAGACACTGAATTAAAATAAAATAGTTAAGTAAGAGTAGAAAGAAAGGATATAAGGAAAAATATAGAAAAGTAAGCAAGGAAGGAAGACAATGGAACTAAGGAAAAATAGAAGTGGCAGGAAGGTTAGTTCCTGCCTGCAAACTAAAGTCATGATGGTCTTGAGGATATTACATCATTGCACAGGCCAAGCTCCTGTCAAGTAGGCCCAAGGAGTCAAGGTTTTGCTGATGACTGCCTGTGCATGTCCCTTACTATGTGACCAATGATACCCAAGACTATTCATATTCTACTTATACCATTTGTGGGAACAGGATGGAAAGTTTTATGTAGATAATGTTAAGAAGTTTGTTGTTGTTGTTGTTAATTTTCTTCTGTCTAATCTGAGAACTCGTTACCCAGTAATCTCTCAGGAACCCAAACACTTTGATCATATCAACCTGCTGCTACTAGCATTGCTTATGTCACAAAGAAAACTAATGATCCTTTTATTCACCATACTGAATGATGTTCCTGAAATCAAGAGGTAAAATCTCATTGCTTTTTCCTTGAATATGGCCTACCCAAAATGTGACTTGTTTTTCATATAAAACATGGCAGAAGTGACTTTATAGGACATGTAGGGCTAAATTATAAGACGTTTCACAGCTTCTGCCTATGTCGTCTGTGACTTTCGCTTTTGCAAAACTTATTCTAGGATAAGCCAGTCAGCACTAAGAAATTTGACTTCCCTAGGATTGCCATACTGTTAGGAAGTCTGAAGCAGACATGTGGAGAAACTGTAGAAAGAGAGCTAGATGCCCAACCATCTTCCAGGTGTTGCACCCAATTCTGCAGAGGTGACAAATATAGAAATGAAGAGGTCATCTTTGGCTTTTAGCCTAGTTGAACCTCCAGATGATTCCTGTTTTAGCCATCATCCAACTATAAAAGCATGAGAGGGCTCAAGTGAGAATTGCCCAGCTGAGCCTGGCCAACCCACAGTACTGAGAGATAATAATAAATTGTCATTTAAAGCCCCAGAGTTTTGGGGTGGTCAGTTATGCAACCTTAGTTAACCCAAAGCACTGAACAAAAGTATTACTTTGGAGAATTTATTTTCAATAACAAGGAGGAGAATGTGGTCTATCATGATCAATAACTATATATAACTAGGATTTGTTTCCTAGGGACCATGTGCTTCAAAGTAGGTCTATAAACTCTCTGTGTCTGACATATGATCCGCACTAGTCTAGAGAGATCAACTTGTCAGGCATTCATCAAAGCTTCCTCTTCCACTGTGAAAAACATAGTATTTCTCATACGGAAAGAAAAAAAAAAATTCCCTCCTACTTTTGCATTTCTGTGGGCTCAGTGCAGCTACAAGTCAAGATAAAAACTAATATCCAGTGGTTCCCAAATCTTAAAGTATGTTTCTTTTAAAAATTGTATCTCTGTGGTGCCTAACTCCTCATACAGTTTCAGAAAGGTAAGTGCCCACCAATTGTCAGTGCAATTGGTGTCAATGCAATTGACACTGCATTCCACCAGCAATTTAACCTCATGTTGTGCATGTTTTGTGATGTCCCTGCCAGTCAGACAACCACAACAACTCAAAATGCTGGAAGGATCTACACATATTTTCAGTAGAACAATATTTTAATACTTCCTAATACCTATACTTCCATGATATCATCCACCTGGCCTTACTCTTTTACATACTTTATTTGCATTGATATATTAATATCCTTCATCCCATGCATTTGCTCCCTTCCCCCAACTACAACAGCTCCTTGCACTCATTTTGTCTATGTGCTTTTGCAATTCTGTGGATTGTCAAGCCTCTTTTTTTTTTTTTTTTTTTTTTGATAGAGTCTCCCTCTGTTGCCCGGGCTGGAGTACAGTGGTGCAATCTCAGCTCACTGCAACCTCTGCCTCCCTGGTTCAAACAAGGCATGCCTCAGTCTCCCAAGCAGCTGGGACTACAAACACGAGCCACCATGCCCAGCTAATTTGTATTTTTATTGGAGATGGGGTTTCACCGTGTTGGCCAGGCTGGTTTGGAACTCCTGGCCTCAAGTGATTCACCCACCTCAGCCTCCCAAAGTGCTGGGATTATGGTCGTGAGCCACTGTCCCCAACCCTCAAACCTCATTGTTTTTAATGGAGATGCCAGATTTTAGGATGTTCTTCAAGGCTCTCCAATTTCAAATTCATCTGTATAATGCATACACTGCCCAACTTTTAGTTTCGGATTACGTAAAATGGGAGTCACCTCAAAGAACATCCACATTGCTGCCAACACACAATTCCTACCAACAACATAACCAACTCACTTTATTTTTCATCACAGAATTCAGTTGTGTTAAGTAATTATACTGTTCTCCCAGAATTCCATAATTCACAGGAACTATGGAAAAACGTATCTCACTAATGACAATAGCCTTTCAAAAAACTCCAGGTTAGGATGCCCAGCTATTCAGCAAACATGTAGTGAGTATTTGCTTCATTTGCAGGGGCAGATTTGGAGCCTGGAATTGCCACAGCCAAAAAGGCAAGATAAGTTTCTTGTAAAAATCCAAGGATGGAATACCAGAAAAAAAAAAATCTCAAAACTAAACTTAGCGATCTTGGGGTAGAATTAAAATAAAGGTCCAAGAGCAAAGTGTGTACGGATATGAATTCATCCCATTGACCACTACTGGTTTCATGATGTACTTTACAAACAATGAAAGCATCATATAAAATTAAAGGCATTCTATGAAATTACAGGCATTCTATAAAGTGACTTCTGCCATGTTCTACCAGAAAAAAAAAAAACCCAAAAAAGTTGAGTCATTATAGCTAGGCCATATTCTAAAAGAAAGGATGACATTTCACCTATTTATTTCAGAAGCACCATTCAGTACAGAGAGGGAAGGGATTGATGGTTCCCCGTGTGATATAAGCAGTGCTATTAGAAACAGGCTGATATGATCAGAATGTCTGGTCTTCCTTGCAATATTGGAAGTGTACAAAATATTAACAATATAAGTAAAGAAAAACACTATCAATATGGTATTCCATGTAATTAATAAATAAATCAAAATCAAATTTTTGAATTCAAAATGAAAAAATTCTGCTTCATAAAATTTTGTAGTCTATTTTAAACTCATTTAAGAAAGAAAATTTTTCTTTAAAGTTTTTTGGATGAAGTTAGAAGTTTATTGTTGTCCTGATCTTTTGCACTCAAATAATTTTCAGTATTTGTCTAAACAAAAACACTGCTTTTACATGGATCCATCTGATTTGACAGCATAATCCTTCTCATCATAACAATCAAGCTGGAGCTTGATTTCACCACTTAAGTGAAAATTGGTTTTCTAATGGAAAAATACATCATAATTATGTCAATAAAATTCCTGAGCAAAACTACTTAACAATGCAAGATTCAATACTAACTCTTAACTTTGCGGAATACCTATGCAAATTGCTTCCTAGGAAACCAACTGTTTTATTGTTTTGTTTTGTTTTTTCCTTATGCAAGGTCTTTTCTTATTACTCAGTTTTTATAAACTGGCTATTTCATTCAACAACTAACAAAGATTTGTCCTTTATAATGTAATTGAGAATGCTAGTGACTTATACTTATTTTTAATCTTCCTTTTGAGAGCCTAACTGTATCTCCTTCTAATACATATAAAACATTATCTCTAGCTAAGCCACAGATGTGGTAAGTGAATGCAAAGGTTATTCGTATTTCCAAAGAGTACCCAGGGGAAACATTTTTCTGCCTCTTTCCCTTTTAAACATTAACTCCTTTGTTATTCTCCATATTTCAGTTATTTGACAGCTCAAATAGTAAATGAAAAGCACTGCACCATCAAATACATTGCATTATATATTCTCCTAATTTCAAATCACATTAGATATGTGTATGTCCTTCCATCTCAATTCTCACTAGAAATATTGAAGATAAACATATCTCATTAATTAACTAAGAACTTAAGTATTATTAAGCAATTTTGAAACAAGTTAAAATTTTTTCAGAAACAGTAAAAATCTAGATCATCACTGCAAATTAAATATAATGTGAGCAACAAATAGAAGCCACATAGGTAATTTTTTATTATCCTATCTAGTAGCTGCACTTAAAGTGTGAGATGAAACAGTTGACATTAATTTTAATAATAAATATCCAATATATGCAAACTGTTATCAATGCATAAGCAATATAAAACTCATTCAAAATGTATTTTACTTTTTTTCAAATTGACTTTCAAAATCCAGCATGTATTTTGCATTTACAGCATATTCTAATCTGAACTACTCATATTTCAAGAGCTTTTATTAGCCTCATGGCTAGTGGCTACCACATTGACCAGTGAGTTCTCAAGGGTAAAGGGTCAAGATCTATCTTAACAGAGACTCATTGCCCTAGGACTACTTATGAAAGATCAGAAATTTTTAATAAAGTTTCATAAAGCTCAATCATTTCTAAAAGCCTAAGCAATTCATGGAAAATATATATTTTTAGGGAACTTCCATGAGTCATGAGAGATGACTCAATGAGTGGCTTGAAAAGTTCACATCATGCCCTTCCATCCCTGTTTATGCAGCCCAGTTTTATGGGTAGCTAAGTATAGCTTATATTGAAAGGAATTCCCTTTAATTACTTTACTTTAAGATGACTATTATCTAATCCATTTTCTTCTCATTTCACTTGCCTAGCATATATGAAGCATTTGATATTCCCTTTCTTGCTGCTTCCTTTGAACTCAGATTAAAGTATGATTTAGAATGGGATCTATCCACACAAACAGTACTATTTATATTTTTTTCAGCTTTATTGAGGAACCATAAATTGTACAAATAATTGCATATATTCAAGGTGCACAATGTGATGCTTTAATATATATTTATATATAATGAAATTATTACCACAATAAAGCTAATTAATGTATCTATGACCTCACATGGTTTGTGTGTGTATGTGAGGTGAGAATAAGATCTATTCTGTTAGCAAATATCAATCATACAGTATATTATTACTGTAGTCACAATGCTGTACATTCAATCTTTAGAACTTATTCATATTTTAACTAGAAATTTGTACATTTTGACCAAAATTTCCCCATTTTCTTCACTGCCCAACCTCTGGTAACCACCTTTCTACTCCCTATTTCTATGTGTTCAGCTTTTTCAGATTCTGCATATGAGATCATGCAGGATTTGTCATTCTGTATTTGTTTATTTCGCTTACCATGAAGGTCTCCAGGTAAATCTTTGTTTTCATATATGGCAGTATTTCCTTCTTTTTAAAGGCTGAATAATATTCTATTATGTATTTTCATTAAAATAGATTTTATTTTATTTCCATTATATGTAATATTTTATTACATTTTAAATAAAATTAAAATTATGGCTGGTTAGTATTCTAAAACCTGATAAGCTATTTTATATTTTACCAAGGAAAATGTGTTCTAACGTTTATTCATTCTGCCTGTATTTGCTCATCACCATAAAGGATAAAACAACCTCCAAGCAGAGATGAGATAATCATTGCATGACTTTGTGCATGTTTGTCTTGTCTTCACATTGTGCCACAAGGTAGTTATACTAATATCATAGGAGCAGAAATTAATGTTATCCCATGGAATGAGAGACAGGCTGGAGACCTACACATGGTAGGTGTATTGATTTCTTCATTGTGTAAAAGGATGTATTAAAATGTGTAAAATAGCCATTTTGAATTTTGACCCTTTCAGAAGCATCCCATTTCACCATACTTCAAAAATGTATGATGATTTCCATGTGATTCTGCTGTTGTTGTTGTTTCTCTTGAAGTGGTCTGATTGTTAGGAAATTGGAGGTAATTGTAAATAAACGTTAAATTTCCATGTTAAACTCTTTGAGGCTAAATGTCTACTTCTCTATTTTTCCTAATAACAACACCAGAAATCATTCTATTTGGGTGAATAGGCTATTTTTGGTTTCCAAAAATGTCACATTTTAGCAAAATATCTTCCAGGAAACAGGAGTCAGGAAGCAAGGACTTTGGTAGCTAATGGGAGTAGTTAAGCTTTAGAAATAGAAATAAAGTAGTGATCACTTTACTATTTACTTAAAGTTAAAGGACAAATAAATATCATATTTAATGCAAAAATGGCTGCAGTGTATTTTGGTAAACTTACAGATGAGAAATGCCAAAATCACTTTAGCTCTGTGATTGCAAGTAAGTGACAAGGCATACCAGGGCATGTGATTAAACTGCCACGGAAAAATGCAGTGAAACTTTTAGTGACAGACAAATTGAAAACTTTCTAACAGTAATGTCACATTAACACAGAGCAAGTGCAGTAGCACAGCAATGAGGCCAAGGAAGAGAAAGAACAATGAATGTGTTTGACAATCCCTGTCTGGGTATTTGGGATTATCCAGACAATAGCAGAGAAAACAATTGCCAATCAAGTGAATTAAACAAGATCTGAGTAAAGACTGTTGACTAAAAGGACATCTGATAATGCTTCTAAATTTATATCTGCATACACTATAAAATAATTAAACACAAAGCAAAAGAAAATGACTAAAATGGAAATAATCCTTCTAAATTTATATCTGCATACACTATAAAATAATCTTACACAAAGCAAAAGAAAATGAGTAAAATGGAAATGAGTAATAAGTAAAATAACAGAGTTGAATTAAAATTTATCTAGAAAAAGGAATTGATACGTATTTATAATCCTATGAACAAACTAACTTGTTACCAAGTGTCACTTTGCATGAGGATTATTTCTACTATTTTGATATATGAGAGCCTGCAAAGAAAGGTGTCAGGCATTCTGGGACCTTTGTGCCACCAAGTTAGGGATATGCGTAGGAAAAAAGATTAATAATATGAACTGGCAAAAGGCAGTGTTGAAAGATTGGATACGGATATAATTCTCTGTGAAAGTATCAATGAATGCTATTCAAAATTTAGTATGCATACAAATCACCTGGGAATCTTTTTAGCATGCACATTCTAACTCAGTAGGTATAAAGTCTGCACAGCAATTCTGCATTTGCACAGAGCTCCCAAGTAATATTGACACTGCCCCTTTACACATCATCTATTGTGTCTTGGATCTGTGTAACCACCAAATCTTACGTTGAATTGTAGTCTCCAACATTTGCGGTCCGACCCAGTGGGAGGTGATTGGGTCATGGGGGCAGATCCTTCTTAGCTTGGTGCTGTCTTTGAGATAGTGAGTGAGTTCACTTTACATGAGATCTGGTTATTTAAAGTGTGTGGCATCTCCCTGCCACCCTTATTTAAAGTGTATGGCAGCACCCTTGCTCCTGCTCTGGCCATGTTATGTGCCTGCTCCTGCTTCACCTTTTCCCATAAATAAAAGCTCTCTGGTGCCTCCGCAGAAGCCAAGAAGATGCCAGTGCTATGCTTCCTGTACAGCCTGCAGAACTGTGGACCAATTAAGCCTCTTTTCTTTATAAACTACTCAGTCTCAGGAATTTCTTTATAGCAATGCAAGAATGGCCTAATACACCACCCTTTGAGAAACAGGATGTAATGAACTGTTATAGCTGTGTTTATTATCTACCCATCATGCATTTTGCTCCCCTTTTTTGGTCCCTTTTCTTATAAAAAGCACTTTGTGTCTGTGTATGACTATAACCTGCTCACTCCTGAACCCTTCACCTATATAATGGTTGAAACATGATCCAAGTCCACCAATTAGAGTCCTCATTCGTTAGACTGTGATTGGATTATTGATGGGCACATGATACAAGCCAGGCAAATCAGAATCTTTTGAAACTTCGCTGAAACTCTTGGAAAAGATGTATAATCTTTCACTAAGATTTCCAGGTTGAAAGACAATTTAATCCATTTGGTGGTGATTCTCTTTATTTCTCTGAACAAAACACTGAGAATGAAGCCAACATGGTGGAAGTGAAATTGAGAGATGGAGGAAGAGAAAATTTCCTAATCACGTAGTTTTAATGCTGAGTTCAGTCATATCTAAGGCCCATTTACCCCTTTGAAGTTCCCAGTTAGTGAGCCAATATATTCTTTTTGCCTGTTTGACTTAATTGGAGTCATTTTCCTTAAAGAAGAGAAAAGAACTGATCTTACTCCTCTCATGCATCTAATATTCTTCTTCTGAATTAAAGTTTCAGGTTTTACTTCTTGCCCTCTACACCTCTCTGATTTACAATATAAAGGCTTGCATGTGTAATTTTTCTCCTTTCACAGGTGCTAGACACAATCCTGACACAACAGGAACTCTATTATGACCATCAGCAGAATTCAGGGCCATGTTGGTTGCTCTCATAAAATCACATATTCGAAAAATATGGCTGATTGTTTAGATATCTATCTTTTGTGTCATTACTCCTTTCCATATTGACACTTTTATCTTCTTTCTATCATATTTACTTGACTTACTACTGGTATGTGTTTCTTACAACTCTACAGCTGATAACACATTTAGCAATTATGTCTAATATATTAAATATTCAATATAAATATAATTTTTTCTGCACTTACTGATTTTCTGCTTCTTGCAGAAATACTTTCATTTCACTTATGTAATATAGAAGAAAATAAATAGTAACCTAGTATGCAATCAGAACTTTTCCAACCACAAAGACTCAGCAGGTGTCATGTAGAGATGGCATTGTTGTCATTCAGCATTTATATTGCTCTTTATTTCCATCATGCTATAATTCTCTTTACTTTCAGTAAGTTAATGCATGTTTTATCAGATGAGGTAAGAGTTCAACAAGGTCTCTTTCTAAAAGCAAAATCATTTCAAAGTCAATTAGTGCCTAAGATGCTGTTTGGAGAATTAAATTATACATTGTTCTGAATTTGAAAGTCTGCTTTCTTCCGTAAGCAGCTTATTTTTTAAAAAAATATAAATGCTAGTTTCAATTCTGGATATTATTTTACTAGATGATAATTATTAGCATGATAATATTATTTTTAATTTAAATTTCTTACATTCAGAAACGAATGGTTCACCCTATGTCTGCCATAAGGTAAAGGCACTGGAGTATTTCTTCATGAGTTTTAATTCTCATCGTGGGAAGATGTGTTGCCCTGGTGATTCCCAGGGTCAACATGTGGCTTTAAAAATTTTTCCATGAAGACACACAGTTTAGGGAAGCATGGTCAACACAATAGGCTATGGAATGTTAGTACCATCAAATGAAGCCAAAATACTAACCAGTTTTTCAGCATTACACCTCTGGCTTCTCACTGACACTGTATTGCTAAGTGTTACTCATTTTTAGCATTTATTTCTCTTTTACTTCTCCCCCATTTCATCCCTCCCCTTGCCCAATACCCAGTACCTTCAAGCTGTTTCTTCAGTTTTGAGAATTATCCATAGAGGTGTAAAAACTTTAAATGTTAATCTTTTTCTTCATAATTTATGATATTAGCATCTTGTTAAAAAGTAATTGACTTGATATAAAAATATCCTCCTGTATATTCTTACAAATGTGTATTGTTTTCTTTTACTCATTTAGGCTTCAATCTATCTGAAATATATCTATTTATTGGTAGCATGTAAGATAAAGATATAGGTCTTTTCTTCCCATAAGTAGCCAATTGTCTGAATATTATCTCTTGAATCATTCGGCAATGCCATATAGACTACCAAGTTTTCATATTTGCATATAGCTGTTTCTATACTCTATATTCTTTTCAGTGCCCTATTTATCTTATTACACTGCCTTAATCACTATGTTCTACTTTCAGTGTTGACAAATGGTAGGTCAAGTTCTCCACCTTGTTTTAAAAATTGTTTCTGTTTCCAAAATGGTGGCCAAGAAACAAGCTGGCTTCCCTCCTCTCCCCCAACCCCAGTAAACCAGAAACAAATACACAGTACCAAGATTACCACTAGCAATATCCTGGAACTCAAATATGAGGATGAGACAGTTCCTGGCGGGCACAGAAAAATGAAAAAAACTGTGAGAAGATACTAAAACAATTCGACTTCCATATATGTGACACCCCTCCTCCCAATCTTCCCAGGACCAAACACACAGAAAATTTCCCTCAACTCATGGTTTCTACACTAGAAAAAATAAGGTCGCGGTGGACAACCAGCTTTCTGACCATCTAGGGTTCCCTAGCAGGAGATCTGTCCCTGCATCAACCCACTGGAAGCATCATGAGTACCTGAAAGGAGAAATATCTCTGAGAACAGCCAGAGACAATGGAGGGATGCTGGAATATCATTCCCCTGCCCTGGAAACTCTGCACTGTAGCTCAACCAAAGTAGTTGCCAAATCAAAGTACCTGTTCAGTACCACCGTGCTATAGGAGGTATGTCCCACAGGTCCGCTGGGCACAAACCCCCAGCCAGCCTTCCCACACTGCCCAGATATCCCCTTTGGGACCTCCCTCATTTGGGACAGGTAGTACTCTGATCTTTTAATAGAGTTGAGGCAAACCTGGGCACAAGGCACCATCTAGTGCCCAAAAGGAAGCAGCAGGGGCTGGGTACAGTAGCTCATGCTGGTAATCCCAGCACTCTGGGGGGCCGAGGTGGGTGGATTACCTGAGGTCAGGAGTTCAAGACCAGCCTGGCCAAAATGGCGAAACCCCGTCTCTACTAAAAATACAAAAAATTAGCTAGGTGTGGTGGCGGGTGCCTGTAATCCCAGCCATTTGTAAGGCTGAGGCAGGAGAATTGCTTGAACCTGGGAGGTGGAGGTTGCAGTGATCTGAGATCACACCATTGCACTCCAGCCTGGGCAACAGAGGGAGACTTTGTCAAAAAAAAAAAAAAAAAGAAAAGAAAGAAAAGAAAAGAAGCAGCAGGGGGAAAAGAAAGAAATTCAACAAATAAATCACAAAGAATCTCTAAGTGAAGATACTTAACGAAAACTAAAAGAAGCCAGAAGCAAAAGACTGGAATAAATAATCCTTCAAAATAAAGACATAGATGTACATCCACAAGAAACACCAGCAAACTGAGAACTATGACCTTCCCAAACAGACAAAGCCAGGAACTAGTGACTGATCCTAATGACACAGCAATATATAAGCTCTCTGACCAGTAATTTAAAATAGTAGTTTTAAGGAAACTTGGTGATCTCCAAGATAACATAGAAAGCCAATTCAGGAACTTATCAGAGAAATTCAACAAAGAAATTGAAATAATTTTAAAAAATCAAACAGAAATCTTAGAACCGAGAAATACATTTGCTGACCTGAAAATTCATTAGAGGCTCTCAACAGCATAATAAATCAAGCAGAAAACAGAATCAGTGAGCTAGAAGACAGGTTATTTGAAAATGCAGAGTCAGGGGAGAACAAAAAAAGGAAAAGAAATGAAAATCACCCACAATTTATAGAAAATTACTTCAAAACACCAAACCTAAGTATTCTTAGTATGCAAGAGATAATTGAGCAAGAACAAGGGTAGGAAGCTTATTCAAATAACAGAAAACTTTTATAAACTTGAAAAACATATGAATATGCAGGTACAGGGAGGTCAGAGAAAACCAAACAGATTTGATCCAAATAAAGCTACCCCAAGGTACATAATAATTAAACTCTTAAAAGTGAAGGACAAAGAGAGGATCCTAAAAGCAACAAGAGAAAAGAAGCAAATAACATATAAAGAAGCTCTAATTTGTCTGGCATCAGACTTTTCAATGAAAACTATACAGGCCTGAAAATACACATTCTTTTCATCAGCACATGAGACACTGTCCAGCATAGACTATATGTTAGGCCACAAAACAAGTATCAACAAATTTTAAAAATTAGAAATTATATCAAGTATCTTTTCTAACCACAATATAATAAAACTAGAAATCAATAACAAGAGGAACCTTGGAAACTACACAAACACATGGAAATTAAACAACTTGCTCCTGAATGACCAATAGGTCAATGAAAAAATTAAGAAGGAAATTTAAAAATTTCTTGAAACAAATGAAAATGGAAATATAACACACCAAAATCAATACGATACAAGCCAAAGAGGGAAGTTTATAGAAACAAATGCCTACATCAAAAAAGTAAGAAGACCTCAAATAAGCAACCCGATGATGCTTCTCAAGGAAATAGAAAAACAAGAACAACCAAATTCAAAATTAGTAGAAGGAAAGAAATAATAAAGATTGGAGCAAAAATAATAAAATTGAGACTACAAAAAATACAGGGGGCCACATGCAATGGCTCATGCCTTTAATCCCAGCACTTTGGGAGGCTGAGACAGGAGGATCACTTGAGTCCAGGAGATCAAGAACAGGCTGAGCAAGAAAGTGGGAGTCCATCTCTACAAAACATAATAAATGAATTAATTAATTAATTTAATTACATAAAAATACAAATGATCAAACAAAAAATGATTTTTTGAAAAAATAAACAAAATCAACAAATCTTTAGATAAAGTTAAAAAAAATGGGAGAAGACCCAAATAAAGAAACTCAGAAACAAAAAAGGAGACATAACAACTAAGACAACTAAGAATTGTTAGATATACAAAAAAATAATTAGAGACTGTGTGCAAACAAATTGGAAAACCTAGAAGAAATAAATTCTTGGACACTTAAAATCTACCAAGATTGAACCATGAATAAATAGAAAACCTGAACAAGTAACAAGATCAAAGCCATAATAAAAATTCTCCCATCAAAGAAAAGCCCAGGACCTGAGGAATTCACTGCTGAATTGATAGTGACAAATAGTAACATTAGTAACATTTAGAGGAACTAACACCAATTCTACTCAAACTTGTCAAAAAAAATTGAAGAGGAGGGAATATTTCCAGACTTATTCTACAAGTCCAGCATTATTCTGATTCCAAAACCGGACAAGGACACAACAGAAAAAGAATACTACAGGTCATAACACTGATGGACACAAATGCAAAAATCCTCAACAAAATACTAGCAAACCAAATTCAATAACACATAAAAAAGATAATTCACCATGATTAAATGGGATTGATTCCAGAGATGCAAGGATAGTTCAACACATGCAAATCAATAAACATGATACATTACATTAACAGAACCAAGAACAGAAACCATATGATCATCTCAATAGATAGTGAAAAACATCTGACAAAATTTACCATCCATTTATGATTTTAAAAACCCCTAAACAAACTATGTATACAAAGAAGATACCTCAAAATAATAAAGACCATATATGCCAAATCCACAGCTAATAATGAACTGAATGGGGAAAAATCGAAATCCTTTCCCGTAAGATATGGAACAAGACAAGGATGCCCACTTTCACCACTTTTAATCAACATAATGCTGCAAGTCCTGGACAGAGCAATAAAGGAGGAGCAATAAATAACAGTTCCTCACATTAGAAAGGAAGAAGTCAGACTGGCGTTATTCACAGATGATGTGATTTTATATTTAGAAAAAACAAAAGATTCCACCAAAAAAACTGTTAGAACTGATAACCAAATTCAGTAAATTTGCAGGATACAAGATCAATATACATTAGTAGAATTTATATATGCCAACAGCAAACAATCTGAAAAAGAAGTCAAGAAAGCTATCTCATTTGCAACAGCTACAAAGAATATAAAATACCTAGGAATACATTTAAAGAAGTGAAATTTTTTTCATTATTATTATACTTTAAGTTTTAGGGTACATGTGCACAATGTGCAGGTTAGTTACATATGTATACATGTGCCATGCTGGTGTGCTGCACCCATTAACTCATCAGTTAGCATTAGGTACATCTCCTAAAGCTATTCCTCCTCCCTCCGCCCACCCCACAACAGTCCCCAGAGTGTGATGTTCGCCTTCCTGTGTCCATGTGTTCTCATTGTTCAATTCCCACCTATGAGTGAGAATATGCAGTGTTTGGTTTGGTCCTGGACTCTTTTTGGTTGGTAAGCTACTGATTATTGCCACAGTTTCAGAGCCTGTTATTGGTCTATTCAGAGATTCAACTTCTTCCTGGTTTAGTCTTGGGAGGGTGTATGTGTCAAGGAATTTATCCATTTCTTCTAGATTTTCTAGTTTGTTTGTGTAACACTGATGAAAGAACCTGAAGAAGACACAAAAAATGAGAGGGTACTCCATGCCCATGAATTGTAAGAATATTTTTATATTGTCTATACTACCCAAAGCAATCTATAGTATAGATTCCACGCAATCTCTATCAAAATACCAATGACGTACTTCACAGAAATAGAAAAAAAAATTCTAAAATTTAAATGGAATCACAAAAGACCTTGGACAGTCAAAGTGATCCTAAGCAAAAGGAACAAAGCTGGAGGCATTACATTACCTGACTTCAAAACATACCACAAAATTATAGTAACCAAATCAGCATGGTACTGGCATATAAACAGACATATAGACCAATGGAACAGCAAAGAGAACTCAGATATAAATCCAGGCATTTGCAGTGCAAGTGTCATTTTTGGCAAAGTTGCCAAGAACATACAATAGGGTAAAGGGTAGTCTTTTCAATTAATGGTGCTGGAAAAATTGGATAATCATATGCAGAAGGATGAAACTAGACTTCATCTCTCATCATATACAACAATCAAATCAAAAAAGATTATGGACTTAAATGTAAGCCCTGAAACTATGAAACTACTAAAAGGAAACATTGGAAAAATATTCCAGGACATTGGCCTGGGCAAAGATTTCTTGAGTAAGACCTCAAAAGCACAAACAACCAAAGTAAAAATGGGAAAATTGGATCATATGAAACTAAAAAACCTTCTGCACAGCAAAGGAAACAATCAATAAAGTGAAGAGACAACCCACAGAATGGAAGAAAATATTTGCAAACAACCCAGGTGACAAGGGATTAATAACCAGAATATATAAGGAGCTCAAACAACTCAATAGCAAAAAAAAATTTTTAAACCCATTGAAAAATGAACAAATATCTGAATAAACATTTCTCCAAAGAAGACATACAAATGGCCAACAGGTATTTGAAAAAAAGCTCAATAGCATGAATCATTGGAAAAATGTAAATCAAAACTACAATGAGGTACCATTTTACTCCTGTTAAAATGGCTTTTATTGAAAAGAGAAAATGGTTGCTGTAAGGATGTAGAGAAAGGGTAATGCCGAGACCAGCTTGGTAGGGCAGACCCTAACCCAGCGGCACTAGAGGAATTAAAGACACACACACAGAAATATAGAGGTGTGAAGTGGGAAATCAGGGGTCTCACAGCCTTCAGAGCTGAGAGCCCCGAACAGAGATTTACCCACATATTTATTAACAGCAAGCCAGTCATTAGCACTGTTTCTACAGATATTCAATTAACTAAAAGTATCCCTTACGGGAAACAAAGGGATGGACCAAATTAAAGGAAAAGGTTGGGCTAGTTAACTGCAGCAGGAGCATGTCCTTAAGGCACAGATTGCTCACGCTATTGTTTGTGGCTTAATAATGCCTTTAAGCAGTTTTCCGCCCTTGGAGGGCCAAGCCTTCTTGCCCTCATTCCCGTAAACCCACAACCTTCCAGCTTGGGCGTTAGGGCCATTATGAACATGTTACAGTGCTGCAGAGATTTTCTTTATGGCCAGTTTTGGGGCCAGTTTATGGCCAGATTCTGGGGGGGCTTGCTCCCATCAGGGGAACCCTCATACACAGTTGGTGGGAATGGAAATGAGTACAGCTAAGGCCGGGTGTGGT